>NC_059077.1:125655518-125959552 GCF_020497125.1 Mauremys mutica
GGGTGGAAGAATCCCATGCACTGCTATAGGCTGGGGACCAATTGGCTAAGTGGCAGTTCTGCAGAAAAGGACCTGGGGATTACAGTGGATGAGAAGCTGGATATGAGTCAGCAGTGTGGCTTTCTTGCCAAGAAGACTAATGGCTGCATTAGTAGGAGCACTGCCAGCAGATCAAGGGAAGTGATTATTCAGCACTGGTGAGGCCACATCTGGAGTATGGTGTCCAGTTTTGGGCCCCCACTACAGAAAGGATGTGGACAAATTGGAGAGAGCCCAGCAGAGGGCAACAAAAATGATCAGGCGGCTGAGGCACATGTCTTATGAGGAGAGGCTGAGGGAACTGGGCTTATTCAGGCTACAGAAGAGAAGAGTGAGGGGGGATTTGATAGCAGCCTTCAACTACCTGAAGGGGGTTCCAAAGAGGATGGATCTAGACTGTTCTCAGTGGTGGCAGATGGCAGAACAAGGAGTAATGGTCTCAGGTTGCAGTGGGGGAGGTCTAGGTTGGATATTAGGAAACACTATTTCACTAGGAGGGTGGTGAAGCACTGGAATGGATTACTTAAGGAGGTGGTAGAATCTCCATCCTTAGAGGTTTTTAAGGTCAGGCTTGACAAAGCCCTGGCTGGGATGATTTAGTTGGGGTTGGTCCTGCTTTAAGCAGGGGGTTGCACTAGATGACCTCCTGATCTCTCTTCCAACTCTGATATTCTATGAGTCCATAACAGGGTCTGCAAAGTCAATGTATCTCCTCTACCAGGAAATAGCCTTAGTATAATGGCAGTTGCTTGGTGATGTAGGGCTAACAGAGCAGGTGTATCACTGGGCAGTTTGGAAGAAGCGTAGCCAGAACACACTCTGCTCTGGCTATTCTAACTGTAACATGCCGGTCATGTGTATTTTTGTCTCCATCTCGTGGCTGGATTATGTATAGAGGTTTGAGTTTGTAACTTTTGACACACTACTACTGTTAATTCATTGGCTCAATGAGGTGCTGCTCAAGTCTTTTAACCTAGAGGTCCCCAGTTCAATCCCCACAGATGACCTAATAACAGAGCATCATGTTTGTTACTTACCGGACAGTCCCATAAGGAACTATTGCAGCATAGATGAAATGAGAACAGTCCACTTTAACTTCTGAAATAGGCCACTTGGCTTTTCCTCCCTGCTGTTTGTGTTTCTTCAGGTACTCCATTTTTAAGACTCCCATCTTCCTAGGTGCTGATTACAACAGTCTCTCACTGGCCTCATAAACACTACTAGGAATTTAGCATAGTGCAAATGCTGGCTTTCCCCTCATTTAATGTTTCAAGAAAGAAGAAGCTCTAAGAGGCAGGGTTACCCCGGCAACATTCAGTTAGCTCTGCTGGACAGCCTGGATGCTGTAGGGTTTTCATTAAAAACAGGAATACTGTTTAGACCCAAATCCTGCCTCTTGGCA
Organism: Mauremys mutica; assembly: GCF_020497125.1. NCBI lineage: Eukaryota > Metazoa > Chordata > Testudines > Geoemydidae > Mauremys > Mauremys mutica. The sequence continues at coordinate 125,656,960 of NC_059077.1, forward strand.
GGGGGTGAGACAAGGTGACCCTGGAGGTCCCGTCTAGCTCTGAGGTTCTCAGTTTGAAAGGGAGTTGTTAAAAAGGCTGAGTGGATGTTGCCCTGGAAACTAACTTTTGGAAATTCCAGATATGACATTGAAGTGCTTGATTGTACAACCTTAACGCTGCACACTCTCATCCTGGGCATTTAACCTGTGGTGGGCTCTTTCTATTGGAAACAGTTCATGGGTTGGGATTTAACTGGAGGATAATTTATCTTCATTTCCGCTGCCACTTGTTACTCATTTGGGGCTCAGTTGTGCCTCAAAAGCACAGCCCCCCCACAATTCCTCGGAAAGCCCCGCCATGCAGAGGTAGTATGCCTGCAGCTATGCCCTGGCAGACTGCTCTCCCGGCCAGTGGCTAGTGAGGACGGGGTCCATGGCCCTGCCTCCTCCTCGACCACTTTGGAGCCTCTTGCTCTCTAAGGTCCATATGGACAGAGCTGTTCCTGGGGAGCAATGAAGCTACAGCCCCACTGCTGCATGGAGGGTGCGTACATACACCCTTGTGCCTGGCGAGTGCCATGTTCAGCTGCAGTTACCAAGGGCAGAGAATGGTCTGCTCAGAGCCACTTTCTCTCATTGCAAAAATGTAGCACATCCATGCCAGCAGGTCGCTGTCAGACCAATCTATCCCCCAGAGCTAGGGAGTGGGATTAAAAAGAGAGTTATTACTGAGCGCTACAGACCACGGAAACAAGAGATGTATGAAAATTGGATCTGAGGGCAAGAGCACCATTTACACTAATAAAAGGGAATAGACCAGGCCACTGAATCTAATGGGCCTGATTCTCACCCTGGTGTAAATGAGGAGGTCCAGCACTAGAATGGCCAGATGTCCCAATTTTATAGGGACGGTCCTGATATTTGGGGCCTTCTCTTATTTAGGCACCTATTACCCCCTGTCCCTATTTTTCATACTATCTGGGCACCCTGTCCAGCACTAACCCAGGAGACTAGTCTTACATGCATGATAGCTACACTTCCTTATTGGCAACTGCCCTGCTGTAAAAAGCCATGGAACAAATAGATTCGTCGTCCAATGCCATAAAAAGGCCAGGAGTTTAAATAGTGATGGTAGGTGCCTCCATTTTTGGGTGACCAATTTGAGACCTCTGAAAGAGCTGACTTTCTGAGGGCAGGTGCTCAGCATTTTCTGAAAATCAGGAATCTCACATTGGGCACCCAAAATCCCCACTTACTTCTGAAAATGTCAGCCTTCAGCCCCACACTGGTGACCTGAAAACTCCAGTGATGGATTTGCTCAGTTGATCTGCCCCAGGGGAAGGCAAGTCCCCCTGTTGGGTGGCATCCATGAGAATATGTCCAGCCAGCAATTCCACTTCTCTGTTCATGGAGGTTTTTAGGGGGTCCTAACTCCTTCCGAGGCACTCTGGTTAAATCGAAGCACATGGCCTCTCAGATGATGCTATTCTCCAACTGATTGGTCAATTGAGTTCCATACAGATGTATTAAACCTGCAGCCTTAGCTTCTAGAAGAAGCTGTTATGTCAGCCTCCAGCATCACCAAGTCCATGACTAAAATCCCATTGCATTTTATACATGGTGTTTGGCTGATTTATATATCCTCTAGCCTGAGTGTGTCATCTTGAAATAGCCTGTTGTATATTTTACATATAGTTAGCAGATGCTGCAATAAACAGGACTAAACATGAATCATTGTTCCTAGCTATGCATTATTTATCCGTTCTTCTCAGCATTCTGCTAAACCTCTGGCAAATGCTAGCCAAATATAAATAAAAAATTCACAGCTACATTCAATATGTAGCAAAGATTCATCTCACATGCCCAGTTGCAAGGGATGTCTCCATTCCTTTTTCCTGGTTTTGGGCATTACGGCATCAATTTAGCAAAGCACTTACACACGTGCTTAAAGATAAGCATGTTTTAAGGGCTGTGGTCAATGGAATTAAGCGTGTGTTATGTAGAATAGCCTAGATTCCAAACAGGCAGTGGATATAATGTTCTTGCAAAGTCTCTTTCTGGGCTCCCCATTCAATACTTCTGAGCCCTTTTCATGTAATAGTTCTTTGCCTGGGTCTACCTGAACTGGTACCAATGCTGGATTTTTTTTTTAATCTATTCTACTAGCATGGGCTTGATCCTACTTTCTTGGGGCATCCTGAACTCCTCCTGGCATCCCTGGGAATACTTGGCTGAGTGCCACAAACTAGGAGCTGTGATTGCTTTGTTCCACTGGAACAATGGTACTGCCCACCAACAAGGAGGAGGCCGGTGTGTGCCAGAGACAATACCGTCATGGGAGCTGGCCAAGAACACGGATCCCTGCTGCCAGAACAACAGCTCACCTGGCTGCGTTCCAAGATGAACACAGAGCCCACGTCTCTGCCATGGCTTTCCCATAATAGTACCCTCATTCTCACAGTCATGAAAGAGCTCTGAAGCCTGTTTCTGGGTGGCTGGGAAAGGAGAAAAGGAGAGCATGATCCCATTTTTTTTAAGCATTCAGATACTACAGTGTCTCAATAGACAGAGGGGTCTATATGACGATAGATTGATTATACACAGGGCTGGAAGCACTGCCTGTTAAGGTTGCTCAACATGTTTAATCATAAAACCCAGTTTTCAGTTGCTTCTAACTTTGCCAAACTTTAACAGTTTGGGCTGAAACTTTCCATTCCAGGTGTTTTCTTGGAAAATTTCAGCCCAAACAGATGAGCCATTACTGAAAACAAGGCTAGGAAATAGGGTCACCCATGTTTTTAAAAAAAATTCTGGTGACTTTTTTTCTTTGCGAAGGTTTAACACATCCATGCTTGGGAGCAGGCACTTGACATTTGACAGGGGGGTAGTCGTTGTGGAAGCCAGGAAATAATTAACAAGGATTTGAAGGGATCTTAATGAATGTCAGTTACTTAGCATGAGTTAGGCTAGCTGTGACCCTAATGACATGAGATTTGTAGAAGCAAGATAATGTGAGACAGAGTGAACTGTGTGAAAAGTTATTACGACCTTGCAATTCAGATAACCGAATATGCAGTCTTGCTTTTTCTTAGGAGTGAGACAAATAAGATAGCAGAAAGGCTTATGTATAAACAAAATGTATTTGTTGCTTTTTACCATCTGTATTATTGCTAGAAATTGTCTGTAACAAAGGTATAAAGGCTTGCTGTATTTGTTTACCAGTTGAGAGACCTGTCCGGGACTGGGGCGACCCTGTGTCCTATGGCACTCTCTCCCTCCATTGTAATTACTGGAGAAATAATAAAGTATTTGATTTTGCTGCACCCAAACAAAAAGCGAGAACTGAGTTTTTCTCCGACAATTTGGGGGCTCGTCCGGGATGGCAACGCCCACGGACCCACAGACGGCTACTATGGATCATTCCCCTTCGAACCCCATGGCGCCACATGAGAGGTATGAGACCATTTGAAATCTCTATTGGGGTATCGGAGGAGGACTTTCCGTGAGGACGTCTGTCTCTGTTGGGCTCACGCCATCTGAACTTATTGACTGTGCAGCAAGATCAGATGCAAAGTGGTATTGGGGAAAGGCCCCAACAAGGTTAGTTTATAGCAGTACTGGGAACTGCTGAGTTGGCCAAGGTAAATGCATAGATAAATGCATAAGGTAATGCATAGGTAAATGCATTAGAATGCACTGGTGCTGAGGGGTTTTTACCGCCTCAAGAGGGGTTGTCATACCGCCTCATGGTATTGGTCCGGACCAGGTAAAGATGCATCGTGGTTAAAAAAAAAAAAATTTTAAAAGAGATAAAAAGGTTAAAAAAGGAAAAAAAGAGGCCTTGGTGTGTGTGTGTGTGTGTGTGTACACCAGTGTGAGTGATCGTTATCGGAAGTCGCCCAGAGTACCCTGTGAAGCGGAAGCTCATGATCAGGACTGCTCTAACGCAATCCCGGTAACTAGTGGATCTTTAGGAGATCCGACCCACGGTGGGCTGACTCAGCCTGGCATAGTCCGGCGAGGAAGCTACCTGGGTCTAGGAGTGTATGAACCCATCTTCCCTCCCCTTTCCCTTCCGTGTGGGCTACTGACAATCTGATCATCTCACTGGATGCAATTAGAGTAAGCGGCGCCGTCTCCCAGAGACTAGCCGACGCTCTTTGCTGAAGGGAGGTGTAGGAGAGTCGTAGTCTTCCTTGTGAGTCTCTCCTGTGTGAGTGCCCTGTAGGGAAAGATCCTTAGTTTCTGAGCCGCTAGCGCGGACAGGGCACCCTCTCTGTGTGTGTAAGTGGAAAATGGGTAAGGGACAGTCTAAACATTCCACCTTACCCCCTAAGGGTACCCCAGCATATTACATGTACGTAGATTATGGTCCTAAAACCTGCAGGTATTTAGAGAATTGGAATCTTCACACGCGTGAAAATCCATCTAAACAATGCCCATTAGAAGGTACCTTCAATCTAGATAAGATCATATATCTCAGAGGAGCCTTTAATCACCAAAGAAAAGCCTCTGACACAGTGTGAGCAATTTGTCTAGGAACGGGTTAATTTGAAATTCAGCTTAGCCCAGAGATAAAGGAGAAGTTGTTTTGTGTTCAAGGTCAAGAATCAGTGCGGACTATGCTAAGTGCAAAGAAAAACTGCTTTCAGCCCCAGCTGCTTGTGGAAAATAGAGACAGAGGCAAACCAAAGGCAATACAAGTTACAGAATTGACATTACATTTGCAAAGCTTAACTTTCCAGTGAGACATGTGTGAGTATTAAAGTGGCTTAAGGCTTGGGGCATTCATATTTTTCCTGTGTGAGGTGGGAGCATTCCCAACACTCTCCATTGTTGTTTTATTATTTTTAATGAAGCTTTAAAATTTGGTTATATGGTGTGGGTTTTTTTTCCCCCAACCTCCTGCAGTGTCAGTCTGATCACCTGACATGAGGGATACATTGGTAACAGGAATTTGTCACAGTTTGGTGAGCAACTAATAATGGGGGAGCTCTGCAGAATTTACACCATCTATCTGTTTTACCCTTGTTATTTTATGTTTGTTTTGTTTGGTATTGTTGGTGTTATATGATAAGGATTGTATGATTAAAGGTGAGTCCTAATAGAATAAGGAAACACTATCTGGTTTTGGTTCGGTTCTGTTTAACCGGTTATTGTTGTTTTTCTGCTCTGTTCATTTGGGCGTTGGGTGTGTGGGCGGAACTGAACTTCTCGTTCGTAATTCCTCAGAGTGGAAGCCATGTGTGCGATGAAGCTCTGAGGTTGTATTGAGATCTTTCTGTCCCGCCCCCTGTAACGGACAATGTAATAGAAGTAGAAAAATCTGGCTTAGACTGTAATTTTCTCTGCTTTCTGTGTAATTTTCTTTCCTGTTTAACTGTTAGCAGACAAGTGGGTGGGTCTCTGGGTAGACCCCCCTATAGTGGTTTGGATTATGTGTTAAGTAAATGGCCTTTACCCAATGGCCATGTATTTTTGCCCAGGTGGCAAGCCTTACAAGGGAGGACTCGGGTAGTCTTGTGAGTAGAAATGTTTTGGGGAAAAGACCAGTAGGGTGGGGCTAGTTGAGAAGCTCACCATCCTAGCTAAACTGGTAGTGGAGCAAATTGGTGCCAATGGAAGGGACGATTCAGTGAGAAAAAAAGGATCGGGCCCAGGCGGGCAGGCAACAGACAAAGAGATTGGAAGACAGATTGGAAAATTTTGAGGGTGTAGTGGAAGGAAGGAGTAAGTGAATATAAGCATGAGGATTTCAAATACTCAGGAGGATATTTGGAATGGTGATTTGAGTTGATAAAAGTGACTGTTGGGAGACAAGCAAGTGATTTTTAAGGAAAGTGAAAAGTTGACTCTGTAGTTGCTGGAGGGAACAGCAGTTGAACTTTGTAAAAATGCTAAAGAAAAGTCTTTGAACTGTTTGTAGATAAATTCAGGCAGAGAAATTATTAGATTGCAATCGTTTGGCTATGAACAATTTTGTTAAATCAGTTGAAGAATGTATACAGTGCTATGTAATGAAAATTTTATTAGGCTCTAAAGGCACTATAAGTGGTGATGTTTTCTTTCAGTGTTTAAAAGCAGGAGTTAAAAGAAAAAAAAGCAAGCCAGAAAGCATCTGTGTTAATGCAAATTAACTAACTGATAGGGTAGAGGCCGCTGAACCAGGGCTGTCTAAGAAACACATACGAGAAAATATGGGGAAATTCCTCTGTTTTGCCTAGAATCAACAAGAGTATTTGTATATTTTAAGTATTTAACTGCCCAGAAGGGGTGGACCTCTGTTTGTGTCTTTCAGATAATCAAAGAAAACTAATGCCAGCTGCACAGCAATCAACGTACCATGATTTACTGGCACAGTCAAAATTATGTTGTGTATTCTATGTTCTGTCTTGTGGTGTTTGTCTCGTGGCCAGAATTGTTGTGTTTAATATTTTCATGAGATGGTCTGATTTGAAATCAAGCGGAAGTGTTGGATTGAAATGCAGATACTTGTTTTGTTCAACTTAGAATACAAAGTGTTTGGTTACATCAGAAAAATGTGATATACTAAAGTCTAATACATTTTCTTAAGTAAGAGAAAGAAACTAAATTGGCCAAATCTTTTAATTGAGAATGTTGTTAAAATTTGTATACTGACAGTCTTTGGAAGCAAGGACATGAAAAGTTAACCCACTCCCCATATTGTACAAGGGATCCTTCTGGCTACCTCAGACTTTTAGCCAGAGGGCTGGGGATGGTGGAAAGCTATTGGACTAGAGGTTATATTAAGTGAACTTCTCAAAGTGGGTGTGCTTGTCCTGGCTTGTTGTTCCAAAGTTCTGTAATAAGGTTATTTTAATGAAAGGGTATATGTGGCATACATTGAATAATAAGACTAATATACTGTATAACAGTAATGTTTATGTGTTCATGGTATAAAAGACGGTGTATAAGTAAAGAGTAAAAGTTTCCTTTGTAGGTTTAAAAAAAAAAAAAGCCATGAAGGGAGAAAAAGAGAATAGGTAACATGCGCTGGCCCCAGTCAAGGACACCGCTCACGGCTAAGACTTGGCTGACTACCAAGGAAAGGGGGGGATGGTTGCTGCAGGTAAACGAGATTGGTGTGCACCGGGCAGCCCACCCTCCTCCTTGGGGACCTTTTTTAAATATTCAGATTGATTTTATTTCAATGTCTAAATGTTGTGGTTATGGATATGTATTAGTTTTAGTTGATGTATTTACCAGTTGGGTTGAAGCTTTTCCCTGCAGGAAAGCAGATGTCAGGACTGTTGTGAAATTTTGCTTAAAGATTTTGTGCCACGTTTTGGCATCCCTGTGAGTATCAACAGTGATCGTGGAACTCATTTTACTGGACAGATTGTAAAGGAGTTATGTGCAGCTCACTGCCCTCACCACCCACAGTCTGCTGGGACAGTGGAACGCCAGAACGGGATTTTAAACAAAAAAACTGGCCAAGATTTGTGCTGAGACAAACTTAAAGTGGCCAGATGCCCTTCCTTTGGCACTGATGAGTATGAGAGCCATTCCCAATCGAAAGACTGGACTCAGCCCTCATGAAATTTTGACAGGACGCCCAATGCGGCTACCAGCTGCACCCCCACTAACCTGAGCTCAGATGGACATTCATTTGATGGATGACATAATGCTTAAGTATTGTCAGGCACTAATGAAATGTGTTAAGTCTTTTTATACACAGGTGAAGGAAGCATTACCGAAGAATCCTGTGCAACCTTGCCACTCGTTGGAACCAGGAGACTGGGTCTACATAAAGGTCCATCAACGAAAGACTGCCTTGGCTCCACGCTGGAAAGGCCCTTTCCAAGTCCTGTTAACCACCAACACTGCTGTGAGGTGTCAAGGACTACCTGCCTGGTCCCATGCATCGCACTGCCAAAAGACCCCTCCGCCTCGGGAGGACACTCCTACTGATGATCAGCGTACTCCTTCTTCTAGCCCTGCTGTACCTGCTGGACAGCGGAAGAAGAAGACAAGGTGACGTACTAGCAACCTCTCCCTTGTCCACTGACAGACCTACTGTGCCTTTGAACTTTTGTAGAAAAAGCAAACCCATTACAGGGTGATGTCCTGGTACTCTCCCCTGTAGGATGCTGGACCACGACTGCTTCGGAAAGAAGAAGAAGAAACACCCACTCCACTGACATTGCCAAAGTCCAGGAATTCCTGACTAAAAGGGACATTGAGAACTGACCCTGGTGACGAAGCAAAGGATTACACACTGGCAAAAAAAAAATTGTGGAACCCATGCTTGGGAATGTGGTATTGATTGGATTTTGGGGTTTATTCTACAGGCTGTGCCCTGTGTTTTGGTTAAATCCTTCAGTATGTATTGCCCTCCCTAATTGGATTTTAAATGACATTGCCCTTATCCAGTTTTCAAATCACTTCTACATACCCAGATTGCTCACAAGGGGCTGCCATTAGATTAGCACAACAAAAAGGCCTGGATTATTTCCTCTGGACAAAAAGGGAATTGACCAGATCCCTGTGGGCTGGGGCCAATAGTGTAGTAGCCATTTGGACTATTCTTAAAGACCAAGAACATGATAAGAAATTGGGCCAACTAGAAAAGGCCACTAGCCTTATTTTTGAAGCTCAGCTATCTTAAGTACAGGCTGGAGTTGGTGAGTTACATGTCATTTCCACCCTTAGTTCTATGACCCAGAAGTTACTGACAGAGATGGTATTGAATATCACTGAGGCTGGGAAGGCATTGCAGTGGGATCTAGACCAGACTTGGCCCACTGCCCTTACAGACGCATCAGGAGTACCATCTGATCTGTGGTCATGAAGACATACTTGGACACTTTCTGGATGGAAGTGTGGACATTCACAGTGCTCCTTCCAAGCATATGGACCGGTTAGGGTGGGTGTGGGCTCCCATATACTGAATCCTGCAGGGTCCATGGGGAGGATGCATGTGGGATTGGTTGATTCACCGAGATATCTGGGAAGTGAGACCGCCTGATTCTCCTAATCGATTTTTAGTTAGTGCTCCTGGGATTACAGCTGATATTTGGATGGGTTAGGAAATCTATGGACATTTTGGCCATTAGAACCACCACAGCTTCAGTGTGTACAGAAACTGAAGCCAGGGGAAGTTGTCACTGTTTATGCTGATATTTGCTGGGAGGGTAGAGGTCAAGGAACTACCCTGACAGGACACCCACTTTTTCAAGCTAATGATAGCTTTGTGTACGTTAATGCCACCACTTTACATGATATACATATTAATCTTACCACTGCTGCAGGCAATCATATCATTTACTGGCCTGCAGATAGAATGTTGCATGTAGCTTTTGGATTTCAGGTATATTTTAATTGGATTAGAGTAGTGCCTGATCGGTTTCAAAATTTGCTTTCATTGTTACCAGAGGTTCGAAGAATCTCTGAATTGCAAGGGCAAATTCATATGCTTCAGAATATATATCATGCTGAACAGAATGCCTTTCATACAGCTTATACAGTGTCTACTTTATGTACTATGTATGATGTATTGTGCTTTGTAACCAAAACTGTACAACAACCCCATTGTTTTATTTCTATAGGAATGTTATTGTTTGTAGTGTTGTTAGTTAGTTTAGGATTATGTTATTGTTGTTGTTTTTGTAAAAAACGTAATGATAGTAGTAATACCTTTCATGTTCATGCTAATCATGCATTGTCATTACATCCTATGAAAACCCCTAAGGTTGACATATCTGCTGTAGAATCTGAAATCCATGGTTTAATGCAAATTGAGATTTGAAATATATGTTGTACTAGAAGTACAAAAGGGGGGAATGTGGAAGCCAGGAAATAATTAACAAGGATTTGAAGGGATCTTAATGAATGTCAGTTACTTAGCATGAGTTAGGCTAGCTGTGACCCTAATGACGTGAGATTTGTAGAAGCAAGATAATGTGAGACAGAGTGAACTGTGTGAAAAGTTATTACGACCTTGCAATTCAGATAACCGAATATGCAGTCTTGCTTTTTCTTAGGAGTGAGACAAATAAGATAGTAGAAAGGCTTATGTATAAACAAAATGTATTTGTTGCTTTTTACCGTCTGTATTATTGCTAGAAATTGTCTGTAACAAAGGTATAAAGCTTGCTGTAATTGTTTACCAGTTGAGAGACCTGACCGGGACTGGGGCGACCCTGTGTCCTATGGCACTCTCTCCCTCCATTGTAATTACTGGAGAAATAATAAAGTATTTGATTTTGCTGCACCCAAACAAAAAGCGAGAACTGCATATTCGGTTATCTGAATTTTCTCCGACATCGTTTATCAGCAATGTGCCTTTTTCTGTCCCCATGAAAATCCACATAAATTTGGCTGTGAGATAAGCCTTTGCAAAGGGGCAGTTGGCACGTGCTCAGTAGAGACTTGCTAGGGCTTCTCCACTTCGTTCCCTGAAGATTCTGTCCCCACTGAGCATGCTATGGGCTGAGGCTGAAGGGGGCTGAGTAGGGCTTTGGCTGCAATTGTAGTAACAGTGCTGGGCCTGGACACTGAACTGAGAGCAAGGAGCCTGTCTCTCCTGAGCTCTCAAAACCCCCGTTGCTGAGCTTAGAGTGGAGGAGGAAACTGCCTGATTCAAATGCTGGGCCTTGGGGTGGGGAAAGGTGGGACAAGGAGCCTGAGAGGGTGGAGGCTAGAAGAGGAGGGAAAATGAGACTGGACATTCTTTTGGAATGAATCTGAATTGTGTAATGAAAGAGGCTGTTGTCAGTAGGACCTTGGGTGGACACCCCATCTCCACACTGGCATATGAGGGTTAATAGAGCCCTACAGAGGCTGTGCAGGAGATGCAGCCAGTAAATCATGATGCAGTTAGTTGGCTTATGTAAAATGGGCATTTTGATGATGCCTGACACTCAGACTTTAGTTGAAACAATAATTCGTGGCTGTTTGTTTGACACTAGCATCACCAGTTCTCAAGCAGTTTCCACTTTGATGTAGGAACCAATTGTTCGGTTTTTTCCAGAGTTCAAAATTGGTCAGAGTAGATTGGCGTCACGAGAGAGCGTATTGGGTTTAATTTTAGTGAATATACTGGTCTGTCAGCCATATGCATTATTTATTCTGCGTTGGCATTTTAATGACTACTCTTCATGATTATTAATTACAGATTTTTCAGCATTTGTAGTGATATGGGGCCTGATTCTCATCTCACTCACACCAGTTTTATATCCGTGTAATTCCACCTACTTCAGTGAAGTTACTCTTGATTTACAGTAGTGTCAGAAGAGAAGTTGGGCCCCTGGTAATAAATGGCATGAATGAGAAGAGATGCACAGTTTGCTGGGGATTTTTCTACAAATAAAGAGTAAATATCACACGGGTTACTCAGTAAAATCACAAGTAAGTGCAGAAGATATTAATGAAAAATGATTCTCTTAGTCTGTAAAGGCTGAAAGTCATTTTTTCATTAATACTTTATAAAATAGAAATACCTACTGAATAATCCTTTCATTATTACAGCTTTGTTTCATGTTCTGTCTGTTTCAGTCATGACTGATCAAGCTTACACAGTGGAAGCTATCTGGCTGGGAAAGATTGGTACAGGATGTACTATAAGGATTATGGTTTAATCTAGTGAATCCAGATGTTATACTAGGAATAATGTCAACGGGTGCATATTATTGGCATATTTATATTTGTCCATATCCCTCATATTTTTATTTTCATTTATCACATGTTGCAAAATGCAGAGATCAGTGGGCCAGCATTTCCACTGGTGTAAATAGGTGTAACCGGTACAGCTAGGCTGAGTCACGCCTGCTGAAATGCAAAGTAGGGAAGTGCAGTAATTTAACCCCTTCCACCCTGCATCTCTCCTACCACATTCAAAACAGTACATGGCCCCTAAACTGCATCTGTCCTAGAGAACTGGATTGTTTCAAGGCTAAATGTTACAGTTCACACAGCTTGAGCCTCAAGCAATTAATGTGTCTGCGCTCAGCAGTCTGGTTTCTTCAGATCAGTTGTACATAGAAGACCCCCCTCTAGCTGTAGCAGCACCTATGTCAAAGCACTTTCCCAGAATTCCCTGAATGCCTCCATCCAGACCAAGAGCATACAAGCAGATGAATAGTTGACAGTAGAATAATACTGTTGTCTTGTTTTCAGCAACAGTTCATACAGTAAAAAAATCTGCATATTAACATACGTCATTCACTTTTCTAATAACAAAAACACTTCCTAGAAAACATTTTGTTTGTGAAGCCCATGTACTTCAAATGAACAGCTCAGGGCTTTAAAACATTATAGTGCCCCCAGAATGCACAAATTATTCTGATCAAGCAATTCATGGCTTATCAAAACACAACAAGATTAGCTCTATACGACCAGAATTCATCTGGGTCAGAGTTAATGTCTTTGTGTTGATGGAATCTGTATTTTACACAGGAACAGCCCCTTTTTGGGCTTTTGAAAGTGCAGTGTGAGCAACTGTGCCTTGTACCATGTCCTGTCCCCACCCCTTTGCTCTCTGCTCCCCTGGGTATGCAGGGCCCCCCCCTGGGCGTACACACCCTTTCTGAAAAATGCTTGATGCAGGCAGAGGAATCCCCCACAAAAATCACCCTTTTGGCCACCTAAACTGCCACTTCCACACAAGCTTCTGGTTTGCTAATCCTGGGATTGCTCTGTGGACAAATGGGTGAGAGGAGAGAGCACCGAGGGGGAACAGCATTATAGGGTAGAGCCGGGAGGCTCTACCAGTGTAGCTCCAGCACCTGGGCTCTAGTACTGAAACACTTTGCAAAGGTGCCCCTGGGTGGGTTGGCAGCAGAAACTGAACCTGAGACCTCTAGATTGAAAAGCCTGAGATGCTACTGCTTGAGCAAAGGAGCAGCTACCTCGCCAGGAACAGAGTCATAAACTCCTTTACCTTGGTTGGCTATTAGAGGGGGCCAAAGACCCGCACTCCCCCAGCCTGGGTCACCCTCCCTCAGAGCAGTGCAACCAGACCTTTCCACTAGTGAAATAACAGAAGCACGTTTGTTTGTGGAGACCAAGCTTTCTTCAGGCTGAGTAGCACTCTCCCACGTAAGTAGTTCCATGGACGTCAGCAGGGCGCACATAGCTACTCAGCGTGAGCAAGGACTGCAGGATGGGGCACAACGTGTTTTGGCAGCATTCCAGGCACTCAGACAAGTTGTGGCAATCTCCGCTTTCCTGAGAAGAGATGAGACTGCAGGGGCTGATGAGGCTAAGAGATGGCTAGGCCCTTATTTTGGAACTAGGCAGGAGCTGGGGCCCAGAGACTAATGAAGTTTTCCAAGCTCGCACTTGGCAATGTGGAATGGAGCACAGTAATTACAGGGAGCTGAGGAGATGTCTCTTGTCTAGGAAGAGTTTCAAATGAAGTTAATAACTCTGTGGTGCAGCAATGGCATCTTTGGGGTGGGAGTTTAACAAATCCTTTATATCTTAAACATTCAGACATAGCCCAGACCTGGGCATCTTTATCTGTTAAAGTTCCTGTCCAGACAACGGAATCAGCAATTTTTTCTCCAGGACAAGTGAACTTCAGAAAGCTCACAGCTTGGCATAACAACCTTACCACAGAAACTTTCTCATGAAACTTGCCATGCTGCCTGCTTCCAGTCATGTCCTCTGAGAACAGGGCACAGGCCTCCAGCCCATCTTCATGTGAGTAGTTCTTACTCCTGGGTGTAGAGCCATTGGAAGTGGGTCTAATGAAAGGCTGACTAAGCGAGGGCTCCGGCTACACATGCAACAGTACCCAGGCATCTGCAGTGCTGTAGCGCTTTGTGAGGATGCTACCTACTCCAATGAGCGCTTTTCCCATCAGCATAGGTACTCCAGTTGTAGCTATGTCAACGCGAGAAGCCCTCCAGTCGACATAGCGCCGTGCACACCGGGGATGAGATCTGTATAACTGTATTGCTCAGGGGGATGGATTTTCCACACCCCTGAATGACTTAGTTATACTGCCGTAAGTCTGTAGTGTAGATCAAGCCTGAGTGAACAGTCAGGATTGGGATCTTGAGAGTAGCAGGATCAGGCCCTTAGCTTCCCTTACAGAATTTTGGTGCTTCCAGCCAAAAACAGTCAGATTGTCTATTCCATTGCAGCCTGGCATACAGGAGAGCAAACTGACCAGATTACCCCTGCCCTAGAGGATCCCAGGCCACCTACCTCACAGCTCCCAATGTAGGGTTGTGCCAGGGCTGGGAGGGGTGTAACTGGGGCATGTTGTACTCTGGCTATTCTCAGCAGCACAGTGGCCCATGGAAAGCCACAGTAACTTAGAGCAACCCAGCTCCAAATTGCACTGGGGCCTTTGGGAGGCTCTTGGCAAGGCCTAGAATTTGAGAGGTGCAAAGCCTACTGCAGGAAAACTGTAATGCAGTTTGACCCAGAAAGTGCAGGAGGCAGCTGCTGGCATGGTATTCTCAGTGACAGGAACCCATGTGTGGAGTTGCTTTTCCCATCATTGGTGAAACAAAGCTGGAGTCAGTTGATGTCCAGCACATGTGCAAGGCCCATCTGTTTCCCCAGGCCACCAGGAAAAGGGTAGGTTACTGGGAGTTGCATTAAAGGGGAGTGGAACATTTTATTCTTAATAGGCAGAACTGAGAGCAGAGCACATAATCTGTTGCTCAGATTTGGGCTTGGAGACAGTTAGATGTCTTCAAGTTGCCAGGGCCTGATGAAATCCATCCTGCAATACTCAAGGAGATATCTGAGCCATTAGCAATTATCTTCAAAAACTCATGGGAGATGGAAGAGGACTGGAAGAGGGCAAATACAGTGCTACTCTATAAAAAAAGGAAATAAGGACAACCTGGGGAATTGCAGACCAGTCAGCTTAACTTCAGTACCTGGAAAGATAAAGATTGCAAATAATTAAGCAATCAATTTGTAGACACCTAGAAGATAAATAACAATCAGCATGGATTTGTCAAGAGCAAATCCTGTCAAACCAACCTGGTAGCTTTCTTTGACAGGATAACAAGCCTTATGGATAGAAGGGAAGTGGTAGATGTGGTATATCTTGACTTTAGTAAGGCTTTTGATATGGTTTCATATGACCGTCTCATAAACAAACTAGGGAAATACAGCCTAGATGTAGCTAATATAAGCTGGGTGCATAACTGGTTGGAAAACCATTCCCAGAGAGTAGTTATCAGTGGTTCACAATCAAACCGGAAGGGCATAACAAGTGGGATCCTGTAGGGATTTGTCCTGGGTCTGGCTCTGCTAAATGTCTTCAGTGATTTTATAATGGCATAGAGAGTGCACTTCTGAAGTTGTGGACAATACCAAGCTGGGAGGGGTTGCAAGTGCTTTGATGGATAGGATTAAAATTCAAAATGATCTGGACAAACTGGAGAAATGGTCAGAAGTAAAAAGGATGAAATTCAATAAGGACAAATGCAAAGTACTCCACTTAAGAAGAAACAATCAGTTGCACATATACAAAATGGGCAATGACTGCCTAGGAAGAAGTACTGCGGAGAGGGATCTGGGGGTTATATTGGATCACAAGTTAAATATGAGGCAACAGCACAACACTGTTGTCAAAAAAAAAAAAAAGCAAACATCCTTCTAGAATGTATTAGCAGGAGTATTGTAAGCAAGACGCGAGAAGTAATTCTTCTGCTTTACTCTGCATTGATAAGACCTCAGCTGGAGCATAGTGCCCATTTCTGGGTGTCATGTTTCAGGAAAGATGTGAACAAATTGGAGAAAATCCAGAGAAGAACAACAAAAATTATTAAAGCTCTAGAAAACATGACCTATGAAGGAAGGTTGGGGTCAAAAAGGGTTTGTTTAGTCTGGAGAAGAGAAGATTGCGGGGGGGACACAAAGAAGGTTGTTACAAGGAAAAATTGTTCTTGTTAACTTCTGAGGCTAGGACAAGAAGCAATGGGCTTAAATTGCAGCAAGGGAGGTTTAGGTTGGACATTAGGAAAAACTTCCTGTTGGGGTGGTTAAGCACCGGAATAAATTGCCTAGGGAGGTTGTAGACTCTCCATCATTGGAGGTTTTTAAGAACAAGTTAGACAAACACCTGTCAGGGATGGTCTAGCTATTACATAGTCCTGCCTTGAGTGCCAGGACTGGACCAGATGACCTCTCAAGGTCCCTTCCCGTCCTACACTTCTGTGAATCTAATGTACATATTGTGACGGGGTCAGGCCAGATGTCTACAAGAGAGTGGTCGAAGGTAGATACATTAGTTCCAGGTTAAGCAGATCCCTTTCCCTAGGTAAGATAACAGGGACTATTCCAGAACACTCAGGAACTTTCTTGAACTAATTAAGGCAGGCAGGCTAATTAGGACTCCTGTAGTAGCCAATTAGGAAGCTGCTAGAGTTAATTAAGGCTAATCAGGACACCTGGTTTAAAAAGGATCTCACTCCAATTAATGAGGTGTGTGTAAGGCGTTGGAAGTGAGAGGACGTGCTGCTGGAGGACTGAGGAGTACAAGTGTTAACAGACAACCGGAGAAAGGTCCTGTGGTGAGGACAAAGTAGGTGTTGGGTGGAGGCCAACACAAGAGGTTCCACTAGAAGGGAAGGTCTCTGGGCTGTTCCCCGACCCACATGGTGGATCAGCAGAAACTGTGGGGATTGTTCTTACTCTTTTCCCAGGAATACTAGCCAGTGATGAGGTTATCTGAGTGAACAGCAGATTTGAGCCACGAAAGTGGCCAAACTGAGGGCTACTGTGAATATCTGTGGCAAGCAAAATCCGCCAATAAGTGAAGGACCCACCAAGGTACAGGAGGAACTTTGTCACAATGTGTACATCACGGTGAGTGCATATTACAGGTTACCCCTCTATGCCTGCCCCACAGAGGATGTAAGTCTCTTTACAACCCCAGCTAGCAAGCTTTAGTTCAAGCTGTTGCTGCTCATGCTTTTAGCTCTGGAGGTCCCTGTTTCAATTCCCTGGTGGGTCCTACGAAACAAAGATATGTAGATTATTTGGAAATCTAATCCCAAGATTTTTCAAAAGGGGCGAGGGATGCTGAGTGGCCAACCTGAGACACCTTAAAGCGGACTGGTTTATTTATTTATTTTTTTCCCCAGAAACTGCTGAGTACCCACCTTCTGAAAATCATGCCCTTTTAAGGTATCAATTTGAGCACTGAAAAGTACTGATCACTTTTGAAAATCTTTGCCTAAATAAATAAAGATGTAGGTGTATTTTAGTAAGAACAGGGAAGACCAGGTTGTCTATGGGGTGTTCCTCCCACACTATCCAGGTTTGGGTTTTATTTACTCTTTCAAAGCGCAGCACAACACCTGGGTAGGAAGTAAAGGTTTGGCTGAAAATTTGCTTTTTTATAATGGAAAATGGCCAGAATACAAACAAATAAAATCAGAGGGGAAAATCAAGAAGTTGAAGGGGGCCAATGTAAGGAACACAAGTATGGGGGTGGGGGAGAATTGAAAAACAAGAGAACACGGCAGCTCAGTGGCAGAACTGGTAATAGACCCCAGGGTTCTGAGACCCAGTCTGGGGCCTGATCCACTGGATCACTCAGCCTGCCTATTAGGAAAATAAAAATACATTTATGATGCCCTTCCCCCCTTCCCCCGACCCAGCCACTCCAGAAAATAAACAAACCAACAGTGGGAGGAAAAAGCAGTGGGAGGAGGAGCTACTCAGCAACAAGGGTTAAGAGGCCAAAGAGCAAAGGAAATGTCCATCTGGCTGCTCCCTATCCACACAACAGACACACACCAGAAAGGGGGGATTGTACTAGGAGAGGGGCTACTTTTCTGGGGTTTTTTTAAACCTTCCAACAGTAACCCTCATGGGTGTCCATTGCTCCTTTCTCTGTTAGGAAATGGAAAGGAAAATAGTGCCACACATCTGCCAATTGGCCAGCATTATGGTTAGGACTGTATGTTATTTGGGGCAGTGACTGTGTTTGTTGTTGTGTGACAGACAAGGTGGGTGAGGTAATATCTCTGATGGGACCAACTTCTGAATAGAAAATGACTTTTATGGGTTCGTTGCCATTGAACTTAATAGGAGCAAATTCCAGGATTATTTCTCACAAGGAAAAAGGGAAAGCAGTAGAACAGAGACCCTGGACTTCAGAAAAGCAGACTTCGACTCCCTCAGGGAACTGATGGGCAAGGTCCCCTGGGAGAATAACATGACGGGGAAAGGAGTCGAGGAAAGCTGGCTGTATTTCAAAGAAACCTTATTGAGGTTGCAGGAACAAACCATCCCGATGTGTAGGAAGAAAAGTAAATATGGCAGGCGACCAGCTTGGCTTAACAGTGAAATCCTTGCTCGTCTTAAACACAAAAGAACAGCTTACAAGAAGTGGAAGATTGGACAAATAACCAGGGAGGAGTATAAAAGTATTGTTCAGGCATGCAGGTGTGAAATCAGGAAGGCCAAATCACACTTGGAGTTGCAGCTAGCCGGAGATGTTAGGAGTAACAAGAAGGGTTTCTTTAGGTATGTTAGCAACAGGAAGAAAGTCAAGGAAAGTGTGGGCCCCTTGCTGAAAGTGTGGGCCCCTAGTGACAGAGGATGTGGAGAAAGCTAGTGTACTCTATGGGTTTTTTGCCTCTCTCTTCACAGACAAGGTCAGCTCCCAGACAGCTGCACTCTGCAGCATGGTATGGGGAGGAGGTGACCAGCTCTCTGTGGAGAAAGAAGTAGTTCGGGGCTATTTAGGAAAGCAGGACGAGCACAAGTCCATGGGGCCGGATGCGCTGCATCCGAGGGTGCTAAAGGAGTTGGTCGATGAGATTGCAGAGCCATTGGCCATTATCTTTGAAAAATCATGGCGATCGGGGGAGGTCCCGGATGACTGGAAAAAAGCTAATGTAGTGCCCATCTTTTAAAAAGGGAAGAAGGAAGATCCAGGGAACTACAGGCCAGTCAGTCTCATCTCAGTCCCTGGAAAAATCATGGAACAGGTCCTCAAGGAATCAATCCTGAACCACTTAAAGGAGGGGAAAGTGATCAGGAACAGTCAGCATGCCTGACTAACCTAATTGCCTTCTATGATGAGATAACCGGCTCTGTGGATGAGGGGAAAGCAGTGGATGTGCTATTTCTGGACTTTAGCAAAGCTTTTGATACAGTCTCCCACAGTATTCTTGCCAGCAAGTTAAAGAAGTCTGGGCTGGGTGAATGGACGGTAAGGTGGATAGAAAACTGGCTAGATGGTCGGGCTCAACGGGTAGTGATCAATGGTTCCATGTCTAGTTGGCAGCCGGTATCAAGTGGAGTGCCCCAAGGGTCGGTGCTGGGGCCGGTTTTCTTCAATATCTTCATTAACGATCTGGAGGATGGTGTGGACTGCACCCTTAGCAAGTTTGCAGATGACACTAAACTGGGAGGAGTGGTTGATACGCTGGAGGGTAGGGCTAGGATACAGAGGGACCTAGACAAATTAGAGGATTGGGCCAAAAGAAATATGATGAGGTTTAACAAGGACAAGTGCAGAGTCCTGCACTTAGGACGGAAGAATCCCATGCACTGCTACAGACTAGGGACCGAATGGCTGGGCAGCAGTTCTGCAGAAAAGGACCTAGGGGTTACGGTGGACGAAAAGCTGAATATGAGTCAACAGTGTGCCCTTGTTGCCAAGAAGGCTAATGGCATTTTGGGTTGTATAAGTAGGGGCATTGCCCTCTACTCAGCACTGGTGAGGCCTCATTTGGAGTACTGTGTCCAGTATTGGGCCCCACACTACAAGAAGGATGTGGATAAATTGGAGAGAGTCCAGTGGAGGGCAACAAAAATGATTAGGGGGCTGGAGCACATGACTTATGAGGAGAGGCTGAGGGAACTGGGATTGTTTAGTCTGCAGAAGAGAAGAATGAGGGGGGATTTGATAGCTGCTTTCAACTACCTGAAAGGGGGTTCCAAAGAGGATGGAGCTCGGCTGTTCTCAGTGGTAGCAGATGACAGAACAAGGAGTAATGGTCTCAAGTTGCAGAGGGGGAGGTTTAGGCTGGATATTAGGAAAAACTTTTTCACTAGTAGGGTGGTGAAGAACTGGAATGGGTTACATAGGGAGGTAGTGGAATCTCCTTCCTTGGAGGTTTTTAAGGTCAGGCTTGACAAAGCCCTGGCTGGGATGATTTAGTTGGGTTTGGTCCTGCTTTGAGCAGGGGGTTGGATTAGATGACCTCCTGAGGTCCCTTCCAACCCTGAGATTCTATGATTCTATGATTCTCTTTTCTTTCAGTCAAATAAACTTTCTTGTATGTTGTTTATGCACAGAACTCTTTCATCCACACTGCATGTTGAATGGGACCCAGATTCTCTTCACACACGCAATGCACCCACTTACATCCCCATAGCGCGGCAGAAAAATCTCTGCAACCACAAGTATCCCAAGTATCCCAAGTATCCCATTCACCCTATAATGGCAGGTTAACCCAGGCACCGGGATTCCCAAGCTGCCTGCCACTCACACAGCCATTCCCCCACAGAGCTCTTCAGGTCTGGGATAGGCACTCAGAGTGTCACAGATAAATACAAGGTGGAACAGATTGTTAAGCATAAGCAGTTAATCCATTTTGCAAGAAACCATGCAAACAGTGGGCAATTAACACCTCTGCAGTCATAGGACAAAGGAGAGTTAGTGGGCTACAGATTGTTGTAATGAGACACAGTATCTCTATTTAGTCCACAATTTTTGGTGTCTAGCAGAGTTATGAATTTAATCCAGAGGTTCTCAGACTGGGGGTTGGGACCCCTCGGGGTGACAAGGTTATTACATGGGGGGGTCATGAGCTGTCAGCCTCCACC
The DNA here is from genome assembly GCF_020497125.1 of Mauremys mutica. Taxonomy (NCBI): domain Eukaryota; kingdom Metazoa; phylum Chordata; order Testudines; family Geoemydidae; genus Mauremys; species Mauremys mutica. Next base: position 125,677,720 of record NC_059077.1, read on the forward strand.
CCAAACCCTGCTTTGCCTCCAGCATTTATAATGGTGTTACATACATAAAGTGTTTTTAATTTATGGGTGTGGGGGGTGCACTCAGAGGCTTGCTATGTGAAAGTGGTCACCAGTACAAAAGTTTGAGAACCACTGATTTAAGCTGCCAGGCTCATCTTTTGCAGTGATCGCTTGGTGAGAAGTGTTCACCCACAGGTGACAGGGGGCTTTTGTCTCATCATTTTTCTGTGTGAAATCATTTGAGAGTGTGGTGATTCTCTAGTTTCACCCACATAGTAGTTGTTGGGGCATTTGATGCACTGGATGAGTTACACCACATGTTGTGATAAGCATATGTCAGGTCCATGCATCTTGAAAGGTGTGTTGTGAGGAATATGATCATGATAGTGACAGTAGGGCTGCAGATTTTGCATCTGTTATGGCTGGCTCTGGTGCCACTTTGAGTTGGTGTGTCGTGGTCTGTGGGGAACTTGTTTCTGATGATGATCTGGGTGAGGTTGGTGGATTATTTGAAGGCTAGAAGAGAGGGAGGTTGGGAATATCTTTCCGGATGGGTCCCCACCAAGTATGGGTTGAAATTGTTTGATATCCTGTGGGGTTCCAGTGTGGGGTTGTAAGCAACAACTAATGGTGTACAGTTAGTGGGTTTTTTCCTGTATTAAAATAGGTTCTCTTGCGGAATTAGGGTGGTCCATTACATGATGTGATCTACTTCTCTGGTACCGTGTCCTTGTTTGGTGAAGGCTGTTTTAAGTATCTTAAGGTGTATATCCCAGACCTTCTTCTGAAAGCTTATTCTGTGTTATGTGAGGCCATGGCTGTAGGTAAGAGGTTTCTTGGTGTTTGGCATGGTTGCTGGATCTATGAAGGTATGTGTGGTGATCTGTGGGTTTCTTGTATATAAGTTGTCTGTAGGGCCATTGTTGGAGCTGATTGTGGTGTCCAGGAAGTTGATGCTGGTGCAGGAGTGAATGGTGGTAGTTGCAGTTGTAGTGGAAATCCTGAGGAAGTTTGGGTCATCTGTCCAGAGGATGAACATATCATTAATGTATCTCAGATACATCATCAGTTTCTGGTTACATTTTTCCAGAAATTCTTCCACAAGGTGGCCCATGAAGAAATTTGCATATTGGAGAACCTTCCTAGTACGCATGGCTGTTCCCACAGTTTGGACAAAGTATTTGAATGTAAAATGTTTTGGGTAAGGATGAAATGGATGAGTTTGGTGATGTTTGAGGTGGTCACCTGACAGTTGTTCATTGTCTTGTAGATATTTGAGGCAAGCAGCAATGCCATGGTGAGGAATGTTGGTGTATAGGGAGGTGACTTCCTGATAGGAAGTGTGGTGTTCTGAGAGAGGTTGTTGATGCAGAGTTTCTGGAGCAAGTCGATTGTCCAGGAGTAAACTTGCCCGTTGTCTGGCGAGTGTTTTGAAGATGGTTTCTATGAGTCCCAATAGTCCTTCTGTAAGAATGCCGTGGCCAGATATGATGGGGTATGTTTAGACAAAGCTGAGAATTTGCAAGTTTTCTGAAGCCATAATCTAACACTCGGCTTTTTCCCTGTCTTCAGAGTCTATGAATAAACAATTTATTTATATTGACTATGCTACAGTAAAAAAGCGCATAACAAAAGAACAGAGCTCACAGTACTGGGTACATGGCAATTGCCAAAATACTAATTTGTCAGGCTTCTCACTCTTTTTGGACCACATTTTGCTCCCCCTTATATTAGTGGAGCTTTGGGCAACTTGGGACTGTTCCTTGTAACTGGCCCTCCATCCATCCAAGCCCCTCCTTCATCAGCTGGGATTCACTGAGTTCTGCTACAGAGCTGGAGAGTAACAGCACTGTGAAGGAGACCTTGCATACAAATGAGGTATATTTTAATGGTGCATATGAAGTGTAATTCACTGGAGAGGGCACATGGTGAACTAGAAGACCTATGTTCTGTTCCTCAGCTCTGCCAGTGACCTGCTGTGTGACCCTAGGAAGTCATTTCCCCTCTCTGTGCCTCTATTTCCCCTCTCCCCCTTTATGTTGCCTCTCTGGGGCAGGGGCGGTCTCTCACTGTGTGTATGTGCAGCATCTAGCACAGATGGGGCCTCAGTCTCAGTTGTGGCCAGTAGGAGTGACTCTAAAAGAAATAGCGTATCATTGTGCACAACAAATACGCATCTCTGCGGCTGACAGTGAAGGAAAGTGCCTAGAATGTATTGGTTTTCTGGGTAGGACTGGAAGGGCTAATCACTTCTGCAGTGCACCGACTCCCATGCAAACATGGGCTGCGTCAGCTTTAGCTGTGATTTAGGGCTGTGTCTGGAAACCTTAGCTCTAGTGATAGTGCAATGCACTGGCATCCATGTGCCATATCTCTGATATACGGAAAATACATTCTCAAGGGCTTTGGTTTGCTACAACTGGCTTCTAAATTAACCTCACAGAGACAAACTGCTGGTGCCAGCAGCACCACTAGAACCTCCTGGGTGTGGTGTTCTAGTGGCACTGAGACCACTTAGAGAGAGAGATTGAGTCTGCTCTACAGCCTTAGCTAACAGCCAATTGGCTCTTAGCTCATGCAGTAGAGGCTCATGCACTAAGCTCCAAAAGTCCCAGGTTCAATCATGCCCGCCACCGACCGTGGTCTGTCGGCATTGCATTTGTGAATGGAGGAGGTGGATTTCTCCATGTGACATGCTATTCATCATGGAGGGCAGATTATGGAGATCTGAGAGGCATCTTGCCTTTCCATGATGCAGAAGGGAGTCTGTATGGCATAGAACCTGTTTTTCTCCATGCTGGTTGAGTTTAGACCTGACTTGGTTCAAGAGAGCCTGTGTGGGAGCAGATTCCTCCAGCCGCTGTATAATATGTGTGCAGTGCTCATGTTTTATAGATGTGATGTCAAGCCACGTCCTCGTCTAAGAGAAGGAGAGAGGTGAACTGGGCTAACCAATGGGATAATCCCCTATTCCTGTCATGCAATTTTAAAACAGGCTGGTAAGTTCTGGTTTCTTTTTTTTCTTTTCATGTTCCCTTCCTGGACAGGGAAAGCAGTACACAATTCCAGCCAGTTATGCAAGACTTAACCATGTTGGTGAACTCATGTGCGTGGTTCCATTAGGTCCAATAAGGTGACTTGTGCGAGTGAGCGATCCCTGAAGCGAGTATAGATTTGCACAATGGTGTAAGTAACGCTATACAACAGCCTGCACAGGTACCTAAGACATCCAGGACATGTGTGATTGCTATGATTTCTGGGCATCTCCTAATTGCTGACAGCCTGGTCTGATAACTTCACTGTGTGCGGAGCTCTGGTGACCTTCCCTGGGAGTTCAGCGGGTGGAGTGCATGAGGGTTGGGGCTTTGCCTAGCAATCTGGGCAAGTACCAATACAGTGAGGTGATGCAATGTGCTCTAGTTCTGTGACACCTGCTACAGATAACGCAGTTCTGAGCCTGAGATTGTGACTCTGACTCCTTGGTTCTCCCCATGCTCTGGTGGAAGAAGTAATCTGCACCACCCCTATGCCTGGCACCAATTCCTTCCCCAGCCTGCTGGCCACACACACCTGTATGGGAGAGGCAGTAGCAGACCATTGAAAGTGGTTTCTAGTGAGGGTCCCGCAGGGGTCTGTTCTTGGCCTGCCACTAATTATAATCAGTATCTTTATCAATGACCTGGAAGAACATAAAAAATCATGGCTGGCAAAATGCCCAGATGAGACAAAAATTGATGGAGTGATAAACAATGATGGGGACAGGCACAGACGACTTGTTCCTCCTGATGCTGGGGGGGGGCTCGATCTAAAGGGGGAGGACACGTGACCGCCCCACACGTCTCCTCTGCCCAGTGAACCCCCCCTGCTCTGTGCCCACCAGAGTCACCTGAGGGTGAGGGCTGGCTGTGTCCTTCTCCCACTGCCCCTCCCCCGGTGCGTTTGGCTACTCTCCCTGGCAGCCGGGCCCGGGTGGGGAGTGGGACGGAGCTGCTTCTCATGTGACTGAAGCTGGCCGCTCCGGGTAGCTGACTGTGCAGCGCGACAGCTGCCTGAGAGAGCCTGGCTGGGGCAGCGGCCCCCTCTGCTCCCCGCCTGAGCCCAGCTGCCAGGGACGGGGGCCGAACCAACTGAACACGAGCTTCTGATGCAGGGCTGTAGCTAAAACAGCTAACCGGGTTTTGAAGCAGGAGGATATGAAGTAGGGGCAGAGCAATGATAATACCTCCGTATATGGCATCAGCGACACTCTTCCTGAAATACCGTGTCAACTTCTGACATCCGCACTTTAATGCCTAAAACATCTGCCAAGTCTTCCTGCCAAACACCTCTAAGATCCAGCCTTTCTTCTCCATCCACATGGCTAAAACTCTTACCCAGGCTCTCCTCTTGCATCTCAACTGCTTGCTTCCTCTGTGGCCTGAACCTATTCTGTTGTACCGCTTTCATATCCATTCACAATACTGCAAAGATAACTTCCCTCGCTCATTGCTTTGAGTATGTCACGCTTCTTTTCGTTCCTCGCCTGGCTCCCGCTTCCTTGCTGCATCAAAGTACCTGGCTTCACTTTTAAGGTCCTTCACAGCCAGTCCCTCCCCTGCCTGTCAGCCCTCATATGCTGCTGAGATGCCAGTTCCTGACTCACCTCTGGTAATGATCCCAGCCTTCAACACCCACTGATTCAATTTTCAAATGAGCACTTCTGCACTCTGTCCTCAAGCCACCCCGATATGTGGAGGAGCTCCCCATAAACACCTGCGTGGTCACCATGTTGCCCTGCTTCATCTCACTCCTTAGAACTGTGTGCTGTGATCCATGCAAAACACTCCGTGCCTAGGCTACTGGTGCAGTGGGGCGGTCACTTGTCATGCTGACCTTTATTGTCTCATTGTTACCTGGTGCTCCCACCTGTCTTCTGCTTGGGTTGTCAGCTCTCTGCAGCACAGGCTGCCTCTTATTCTGTGTTTGTAAAACCCCCCGGCACCATGGAGCGCTGGTCCCTGGCTGCAGATACTACACCCTTCACTGCAGCTCTGTCTACATAATTTATCCAAGAGATGGTTAACAGGTGACTAGATGACAGTCTATAAATAGAGGAGAAGATTTCTGAGGTAGAAAGCTTTTTAATCTCCTGGCCAAAGGCATAACATCCAATTGTTGGAAGCTGAAGCTAGATAAATTCAGACTAGAAATATGGCCCAAATGTTAAACAGGGAGGGTTATTAACCTTTGGAACCACTTACTCAGGCATGTAATAAATTCTCCATGACTTGAAGTCTTTAAATGAAGCCTGATGGCTGGGTAAAATTATACATCCTGGTGGTATTCGGGAGATCAGCCCACATGATCACAAGGATCCCTTCTGGCATGTAAAGTGGCTACCTGGAAATGCAGAGGAGTAAGAGGACCCTTTGTGCATCTATGGACCTGAGGAGATGCCCACCTCTAGGCATGCATAGTTTGATAGGTTCTGTGAAGGCCTGCAGTACCCAAAGCGTGCAGCCATTCTGGAAGGTACTTTGTCCATCCATCTGTCTGAGTTGGGGGCTGCTGCCTGGCTGTGCTCAGGGCTGCCTGCTGCCAGTGCATTCCTTCATTGTGCCATGCTGCTTGAGGCCACGAGAGCTGCTGCTCCTGGGCATGCAGGTTGGTGCCGTGAGCCACATCTTGAGGCTACTGTGTGTCCGTCACTCTCCGAGCAGCGGAGTTCCCAGCCCTGGTTCTAACAACCAGGCCCTGCATAACAGTGTTCTGAAAGCTGCAGTTTCTATAAGGCGGAGCTATCAGGGTGACAGCAGAGAGAGGAGAAGGATATTGGTAGATTCTGTGTCACTGTTTCAGTTTGCATTATCCCTAAGCTAATCCTTCCCACACCAATCTATGCAGCTTCGTACCTTACCAAGCCCGTACTTCTGAATGTAGACGAGAACTCTGCTGTTCCTTTCCTGCCTGGCTGAAGCAGCGTGTGGCAGATCTACACCCTGCTCTGTACAAGGTTACCGAACAGGTTCCTATAGCTATTGGCTTGTAGTCAATGGGGACCCCATCCTGAAAGAATTTTTTTCCCAAACCCCCTCTTCTGGCCTTCAAACAACCCCTCCTCCAATCTCTCCAACCTAATAATCAGAAGTGGCTCCCCACAAACCAGGACACACCAACTCAAAGCAGTGCCAGACTTTGCCAGAACAGCAGAGGCAAAACCTGCAGACATCTCTCCATTGCTACAATGTTCAACGCTCTCCACAATACACCTTTCAGGATCCATGGATACTACACATGCCTATCACAACACGTGCTGTATCTCCTCCAGTGCACTATATGTTCCAACAACAACTATGTGGGTGAAATTAGACAATCTGCAGAAAAGGACCTGGGCATTTCAGTGGATGAGAAGCTGAATATGAGTCAATAGTGTGCCCTTGTTGCTAAGAAGGCTAAGGGTATATGGGGCTGCATTAGTAGGAGCATTGTCAGCAGATCGAGGGACTGGTGAGGCCACATCTGGAGTGATGCATCCAGTTTTGGGCTCCCCACTACAGAAAGGATGAGGACAAATTGGAGAGAATCCAGAGGAGGGCAATGTAAATGATCAGGGGGCTGAGGCACATGACTTATGAGGCGAGGCTGAGGGAACTGGATTTATTTAGGCTGTAGAAGAGAAGAGTGAGGGGGGATTTGATAGCCGCTTTCAACTACCTGAAGGGGGGGTTCCAAAGAGGATGGAGCTCGGCTGTTCTCAGTGGTAGCAGATGACAGAACAAGGAGCAATGGTCTCAAATTGCAGTGGAGGAGGTCTAGGTTGGATATTAGGAAACACTATTTCACTAGGGAGGTGGTGGAATCTCCATCCTTTGAGATTTTTAAGGCCTGGCATTACAAAGCCCTGGCTGGGATGATTTAGTTGGGGTTGGTCCTGCTTTGAGCAGGGGGTGGGACTAGATACCTCCTGAGGTCTCTTCCAACCCTGATATTCTATGATTCTTCTATGACTCACTATGCTCTCGAATGATCTCACACAGGAAAATAAGACAAAAATCATCTATCATCTGTGGGTGAACTCTTTTCATGTGGGTGAACTCTTTTCATAAACTGTCTGACCTCTCCATCTTCATCTTCAAAGGAAACCTGCACAACCCTTTCGAAAGACAAGCCTGGAAGCTTAAATTCATAACTCCATTAGGCACCAAAAATCAGGGACTGAACATTGACCCTGGATTTATGGCTTGTTACAGCAATCTGTAACCCACTAACCCCCTCAGTCCTATGACTGCAGAGGTGCTAACAAGCCACTCTACCCTGAATGGTCCCTTTACAATATGTGCTAACTACTTATGCTAAACAATCCGTTCCACCTTGTATTTAGCTGTGATGCATGGAGTACCTTTCCCAGACCAGATGAAGAGCTCTGTGTAAGCTCAACAGCTTGTGTGTCTCACCAAAAGAAGTTGGTTCAATAAAAGATATTCCCTCGCCCACCTTGTATCTTTAATAACATGAGAGTCTGGCAACAAGAGATGGTTTAGAAAAGATATTTGAGAAAGGTGGTGAGCCACTCATACCCTTCAACTTGAAAGCAGCTGCTGTCTAGGCAGAAAATAGCCTGATTCAGCAAAGCACTTAGGCCATGCCAACACTACCACTTATGTTGGCAAAACTTATGTTGCTCAGCGGTGTGAAAAAACACATCTTACAGAAGCAGAGCTGCATCAGTACAGCTGTGCCGCTGTAAGCTCTCTAGTGTAGACATAGCCTTAGAGACATGCTTTAAGTGCTTTGCTAAATCAGATCCGAAGCAATGTGGAGGGACAGCTTCTCCTCCTATGAGGCAGATAAGGTTACGCAAGCAACTTTAATGGCACACTCTATACAAAATAATTTCTCTAATTTACACAGCTGGCAAGGTTGATCCCTGGGAATGGACACTTAGGAAGAGAGAAGATAAATGGTTTCATGCAATGCTAGTCTGTCAATCAACCAGAATTGAGGCTGAAAACATGGTGCAATTGGTAACCTTTTTTGGACCTCATGACCTAACCCTCATGTCATGGGCAAAAAGCAGGGATTCCAGTATTCTTCAGACCCAGGCCTCTTGCTGCTATCGTGCCAGTCTAGAGTTGTTTTTATTTTAATTGAATGGATGCCGTATGGGTGTCTTAGGGTCTGAACGTCCCCCAAGTTTAGGTTTGTTTGGATCGGGGACCCTTTTCTAATGATCAGTGCTGCCGGAACTGCAAAGGGGACTTGTCTGGGAAGAGGTCATTCCTGATAAGAGCTAATGCCCCCACAACATCTGGAGCATTAGGCAAAGAGCAAAAGCTTTGTTTCTAAAGGCTATAACTGCTTTGTTGACCTCCTTTTATAAAATAAATCTTTTCCTACTTTGGCTCATGTGCATGGATATAGAAATTTAAATTCACTGGAACAGAGAGGATGACATCCAGGAGATAAACTGCTTAAAGAGATGCTCTCAAAGGAAGTTGTCATCTAGGTATTTTTAAAACCTTTCCCCAAAAGGGGCCTTATTTTCTGGCACGCCCCAAAACCTTTTTCTGTAACTCCCCCTCTCTCCAAGTTATCCGTGGGCTAGAGGACAAGATGGATGATTTTTGAAAATAGCAGAGTGTCATTCCTCAGGTTGGTAGAAAACCAAGAAACTCTATCCTTATTGTAAAAAAATGACAGCCCATAACAATAAAAAGAGGGTGGTGTTGTGTCGGTAGATGCAGAGGACAAGACTGAGGCACACCATAGTTCCAGGGGCTGGAATCTAATGGGTAGACACTACATATGCAGTCAGTTGTCTAGGGAATATATTGTATTTATATACAGACTATTTCTGCGGGGGTTAGCTGCTATTCTATACAATGAAACTCTCCTCACTGTGGAGAGGAGATTTTTGACTTGGATTATTTTGCATATCTCCCCCTGCAAACTCTGCCAGGCCTTGGCTAACACAGAAAGATCCGCTAGCGCTTGCAGCAGCAGCTCATGCTTTAAGATTCCCTAGGTCCCAGGTTTGACCCCTGCTGCCACAGGGGGCTTCATGTTACATCTACACCCACTCTGCTGCAGCCGGCTCTTTACCCTGCTCACTCTCTCTGCATCTTGCACGCACTGACTAAGGGCACTCTGCCCTCCCCCACCCTCGTTTGCATGTTCAGAAGCCAGCAAGAAGCAGCTGCTGCTGCAACCTGGCTGTTTGGCAGGGAGGTTGGAGTACCAGCCATACCAGTTCTTGTAGACAGACAGGCCTGGCCGTCTCTCCGCACTGGTGTTCTTGTGTATCGGGGTGCTGGAGTTAGAGGTGCTGGGGATGCAGCAGCTTGGAGTGCTTTTCCTCATATATGGGGTTTACAGTTTGGTTCAATGGCGTTCCACACCCCCACTATACAAATTGTTCCAATGTCCCTGTTGTGTATTGCCTCATAGAGCCATTCCAGAGTAGCTCCAGAAATAGCACAGGATCCATAACTACAGCTTTGAGTCTGGCTCTGGGAATAACACACGCTTATTAATTTGTAGTAACACATGGTTCATAATCTCTTTAAATGTACAGTGTTTTTATGTAAAATCATTAAAAAGCTACATAATTAATCAACACATTCCTCATGTTGTCAGGGACATCTGTGCATTTAGAGTGGTATTAGTATTCCAAAGTGACAAACCCATGTGTTAGCGTTCTGCAAAATCCCTAATCCAAGCCGTTCTGTTCTCAATTTCCATTCTATAGCAGTCTGGGTAAGAGGCCACATGCAGTCCCAACACCATTTACAACAGCAGCTGAATTCGTTACCTTGAGGTTATGCCCACAAAGCAGAATTGCTGCTGACTTACCACATCGATTATCTGCAGCAAAGAAAGTTGTAGCTCAACAATAAGAGGTTGGGAATCATTCACTACCGGGCGTTCAAGGCGATTGTAGTTCCTCAACAGTTCTCTATACAGACGCCTTTGGTTTTCACCCTGCTGGGAAACTTTTGGAGGGGAAAAAAAGATGGTGACATAAATCATCCGGCCCGATCAGAAAGTCATTTTATTTTTGAATCCTCCATAGTTTATTTTGATCTTCTAAAACAGAGAAGCAGATTCCCAGAAAGTAAAGACCTCCTCCGGTTTGCCCATATCTAACACATCTTCCATTCTATGGTTTCATAAAACATTGTTCACCGCATGCGTTTCTATCACAGAGCAGCCAAAGAGCTAGAGGTATATAAGCTGGCTAGGAATCTTTAGTGCCACATGACAAAATACGCAGCTGAATCTCTTGACATCTCTCTAAGGCAGGAAATCCCACACAACAAACTGTTTTTAGATTTGGCCATTTCCAGGTGTTTCCTCTTTTTGGGGGGGATAGGGGGTTCAACCATATTTGTGTTTTTAAACAAAACATTTTTAAAAACTATTAGTAGAATTCTGCCTGAATTTGCAAATAGTTCTAGAGCACTGAAAAATGCATTTTTTTAAGGGAAAAACCAGGAGTCAAAGAAACCTTTGCCCAGCTCTGAGTGGCTGCATTGTGAGAGCTGGCATTAGTATGTGTGTTTATCCTATCTAGGATAACTGTGGAGTCCTTGTCATCACTGGGTCTGATTGGGCCAGGACCTCTGTGACCATGCAGTGGTCTTGGCAGTGTTCACAGGGGCTGGGCAGAATTGCAGCCTTTGTTCAGGGGAGGTCATAGAATATGAGGGTCGGAAGGAACCTCAGGAGGTCATCTAGTCCAACCCCCTGCTCAAAGTAGGGTCAGTCCCCAGACAGATTTTTTACCCCCAGTTCCCTAAATGTTCCCCTCAAGGATTGAACTAGCAACGCTGGGTTTAGCAGGCCAATGCTCAAACCACTGAACTAGCCCTCCCCACAAGTGAATGCAGGCTATCGAGATGTTCCTGTAGGGGTGCTGCGGGGGGTGGGAAATAGAGTTATCACTTCACTTCCCCATGTGCTAACTAGCACACCTGGCTTCCCTGAAGTCAATGCCCAAATTCCCACTGATTTTCATTGGGGCCAGAATTTCATACCAGGGGTATAGCAGCTAACAGAGTAGAGCTGTGGGAGGTGTTATTTCTGTCAACGCCTTCCCTGCTGCCCCTCAACACAGGCCTGTGCCAATCAAGCACAGTCTAGCCCCATAGAAACGGCTGATCCTTCTGAAAATCCTACAGCTCTTTACTTCGATAATCTGCATAGCCTCAACTGCCATATTATGGAATGAAGTGGGGTTTTTTAAGTCCTTGTACTGGTTTTTTAACATCTACTTTCCTTGGGTGCTCCTCATTCGTATGTTATGAGACAGCGTAAATGGAAGCACCAATCTATCTTCTGAGAGTCATTCATAGTTTTGTATACCTCCACCATATCCTCCTCCCAGTTTCATTTGTTTCTAATCTGTGAAGTCTTTCCAGACCTCTAATTTCCTTTGCTGTTTTTCACTCTGGATCTTTTCTCTTTCTGCTAGCAGTGCAAATCTTCTTCTTTTTTGAGTTAGTATGACCAGAATGAAGCGCAACATTCGAGGGGAGGGGGCTCCATTGATTTGTACAATGGCATTACAATAATTTCAGTATTGTACTTATACCCTGATCCTGCAAAGACTGAGCCCTGTGTGTAAATTAGTTTCACTGGGACTATTCATCGTCATAAGGGTACATCAATACATTAAAGATTATGAGGCACTTGGACACTAAGATAATGGCGGCCACATAAGTATCTAAGGCCTGTCTACACTGGTGGGGGCGGGATCGATCTAAGTTACACAACTTCTGCTATGTGAATAATGTACCTGAAGTGGACGTACTTAGATCGACTTACCGTGGTGTCTTCACCGCGGTGAGTCGACAGCTTCCACTTCCCCGTCGACTCCGCCTGCGCCTCTCATGGCGGTTGAGTACAGGAGTCAACGGGAGAGCACTCGGATTGATTTATCGCGTCTAGACTAGATGCTATAAATCGACCCCCGCTGGATCGACCACTGCCCGCCGATCCAGCAGGTAGTGTAGACATACCCTAAAATTGATAAATCTTTGCAGGGCTGATGTCATAGAATGCAAACTCTTCGGGACAGGGACTGAATTTTCATTCTACGAGGTATCAGGACCTAGCACAATAGGGGCTCAATCCCAGACTGGGGCCTCTGGGCTCTATTGCAGTACAAATTAATAAATAACGATCATGATAATTCTCTAGTCTTAGTGCAGTGTAACTCCTTGGCTGCTTTTTTGATGATCACTGCACATTGAGCAGATCTTTTCATTGAGCTGTCAGCAATGAGACTAGGGCTTGTTCCTGAGTGATTACAGCTAATGTCTTTTATTGGCAATCCAAATAAATTATGTCAGCCTGTGATCCTTTATCCAATTTTTTGTTAACATGCTCAAAGAATCCTAGCAGACTGGAATCACAGCTTTATTTACAAATGCCATGCCTGTTTAAGCCAGCAATATCATGTACTCTTATACATCTATCGTTAATTATTGTTCCAATTAATTTATCTGACGCTGAGGTAAGGGAATCACAACAGAGTCTCTGCTCTGTATTTCCTAGAATCTCCCCTAAGGTGGTGTTTTTTTGTTTTGTTTTTTGAGAGGTACACCTGCTGCACTCCTCTGTAGTAGCTGACTGAGAGAGTATATAGCTGCTTCATTCAAGAGTTCTGCAGGAACACAAGATGATATCCTATGGGCCTGGTGAGCTATTGTAATTTAAATTGTCAGATTGCATCTCTCTCTCTTATGGTTGCCACCTCAGTCTTGGACAGTCCCACAGCTTCATTGCCTGAAAAGACTAGTTCAGAGTTAGATATCTGTGGTGAACAGCTGTGCAAAGAGATTGTTTGTTTAGCTTCTGTGTCATGTTTGGAATACTCTGATTCTCTTACCCGTAGCTCAGCAAACCCACTGACTTTCTTGCAAGTTGCCATCTTCTGATATGCTTGAAAAATATCTTATTTGGTTCACATGTCTTTGTCTATTTTCTTCTCAAATTCACTCTTAACTGCCTAACTTACATTTTACCTGCCATTACATAAGTTCCCTTCTATTGGCTTCACCTAAGCTGTATTTTTCATTTTTTTGAAGTTTTCCTCTAAGGTTTCAATAAACTCTTGGGCCTTACCATGTGCCTGTCCATTCTATCTTGTTCCCATTGTTTAGGGATAAGCATGACTCTGATTATGATTGCATAAGTGCTTACAGTCAGAGTGGAAGCTTCTCACTTTTTTTGTCTCCTTAGCTTCGTTTAAACTGGCTTGTGTTTCCCCCTCCCTGTCCCCCAAAAGGTGTCCTATGTTAGTGTTTGAAAATCCCTCTAGCCACAACAATGTAGACTGTACTACCATTGTGGTCCTGTATCTTCATTAAACCAAGCTCTCCTGTGTATTACTTAGGACAGAGTCAAACATATCCTCTCCTCCTGCATCCTCCAGACCTAGCTGTTCCAGGAAGCAATTCTTTATGGGGTTGAGAAATTTCTTCTCAAAACTGTGCCTGTTAATATTTTGGCTGCTGAAGTCCTCCATTATTATACAATGTTGTGTCCTCTCTCAATGTTGCACCATTGCTGGCACCCACTCAACTTGGAGACCAGCAACATATCCCAGCTATTATATAGCCCATTGTGTTGGGATTTGTAGCCATATGTTTGTGCGCATTTCATTTTTTATCTATGAAATTATGTAAATCTCCATGCAATTTGGAGCCTGCAGGCTCCTGGCGAATTGCCAAGGCAGCTGTTGGTGTCACAAATGGTTGGCCTGTCTAATCAGGCTGTCATCTCTTTTTGTTGCAGTAATCTCTGAGCAGAAAGCGAGGTGAGATAGGGGGCAGATTAAAATATATTTTTTTAGAAAAATTAGACCAGCATAGACTTAAAATACTCAGTGCTTCGGTCACCAGGGAGATGATTGGTTTTCTCTCTTTCTAAAGCCCTGAAAACTCCATGGTGTGAGCTAAATTTTGGCATTTTTCTATAACAGGAGGTTGTAACTTCTGGTTCTGGGGACTGGTAGTGAGATGCAGGGAGATTCTTCTCTCAAACAAAAATATGGCCCCTGGTCTTCGGGACTGAATCTTTTTTCCACTGGCCAGTATGAAATTGCATCCAAAATAACTATTCGAAGAATGGTAAAGTTGAAAGTATATTGCTCAAAAGTGATGCCAGACATGAGGTGAAACCATCATTCACTTCCCTTGTGCAGATGCATTGTGGTACAATCTTGCCTCACATGACACAGGAAGTGTGTAGCAGAACCAGGAATAGAAGCAAGAGCTCTTAGGTCCTGGTCAAGGGTCTATAAGCACAAGAAAATGGCCTCTTTCACTCTCCATTGTAATCAGGCAAGGGTGCTATGGAAAATGTGATTATGTAATTAAAGACTGTATCGTAATGCATACTCACAAGGGGGCTGATTTCAAGTTGTACAGTCAACCTTAAATCTGGCATCTCCTGGCATTACAATGTTTGACTTTGCAACCTTAATGGCCTTTAACATAGGGGTTTTTTTTAAATACAATTTTTTTATAATAAAGAAAGCTGTAAAACAGTAATACCATTATATAGAACCACATTGACACCTGCCTGGGTTATTATCAGGATCTGAATGCAGGACTTTTAGATATACAACACAGACTGCTACCATTTGAGACAAAGGAGTAACTGGTAGCAGTAGTAGGTTGTTATCCTATATGTGGACTAGCCTTTGTGGGGTGGGGAATACAGTACACATTATACTAGTGCTTTACTTAGCCATTTCCCAGACCAGCAGTAGAACAGCCTGAATCAGAATTTCTGGGTCCTGATCTTGGCTTTTTCTGTGCGGTGTGCTTACCAAGCACATCAGTTTGCCCTGTTCTTTCTATAAGGTTGAGTGGGTGGGACTATAGTCTGCCATATTATATGTGCATGTTTTCCAGCTTTGCCAGAAGTGACCATGCCCGACCTTGCCGTTACCGCATTGTAGGAACGATAGTTGCCTCCCTCCTATGTTGGAGGCATTAGGCCTGGCTCAAGAAAAAGGTCTGGCTACACCAAAATATTACCCCCAGTCAGTAGAAATACTGACACTTTGGGCTGTTGCTGGCTTCCAACCAAACACACCTTCCTCTAGGCGACAGAGGCGGCTGCTGCTGTTGTTCCCCATGTGGAGCCAATCACTGGGGTGCCTATGAGCAGGCTCAGAGCAGATGAAAGGTGGTGGGAGCTGGGAAGTCCCCTCGGTGCATATGAAGGCAGTGAGGCTGGAGTGTGCCCAGTGCGGTTGGAACAGTCCGAGATTTTAGCAGCAAGACAAACCAAATCTGAGCATGTGCAGAGGCTTCTAACTTTGCCAGATCTGGGTGGATTTTCTGGGAGGAGCACAAGGCACCCCTCTGACCCTAGGACCACCCCCCTGCCACATTTCTAGTTTTTGCTCCAAAGCACGGAGGCACTGGAGCTCTTCAAATAAATGGATTGGAAAAAAGTTAAATGCTGGCAACAAAATGTATTTTCCCTTAACTTTCTTCATGGAAATGGCTGACCCATTTTTGTTATTTTTTTTTAATTCAGCCTCAAGCAGACAACAAGCTTGGGAGGAGGGAAGTCTGACAGAGTTATAAACAACTGAAAACATTCTTATAACAGCAGCAAAGAGTCCTGTGGCACCTTATAGACTAACAGACGTATTGGAGCATGTATTCACCCACGAAAGCTCATGCTCCAATGCGGCAGTCTATAAAGTGCCACAGGACTCTTTGCTGCTTTTACAGATCCAGACTAACATGCTACCCCTCTGATATTCTTATAACAGAAAGTGTCAGGCAACCTTAACTATAGGCAATGCTGTAGATAAAATAGACGATCCTAAAGGGTTCCATGGGGAGAAAATACTGGGTGCTAATGGGCTCTTTAATCTAATGCCTGAAAGCTGTCGCTGGACAAATTCAAATTAGAACTAAGTCACAAATGTTTATCAGTGAAGGTGATTAACCATGGGAACAAACTCCCAAGGGGAGTGGTGGATTCTCCCTCTTAATGTCTTCAACTCAAGCCTGGGAAGAAATGCTTAAACCAAACACAAGTTACTAAGGTAACTAGGTAAAATGTAAAGGTCTGTGATATACTGGAGACCAGATTTGATCAGGTAATGGTCCCCTCGGGCCTTAAACTTTATGAAGTTAGTAAGCAAGTGTGACAGAGTGCAGGGAGTGAGTAGGTGAGCCTGCACTCTGATTCCACGTCTACACTACCCGCCGGATTGGCGGGTAGTAATCGATCTATCGGGGATCAATTTATCGCATCTCGTCGATCGCTGAATCGACATCCGTACTCCACCTCGGCAGGAGGAGTAAGCGCAGTCGACGGGGGAGCCGCAGCAGTTGACTCGCCGCCATGAGGATGGCCAGGTAAGTTGAACTAAGATACTTCGACTTCAGCTATGCTGAAGTTGCATATTTTAGGTCGATTCCACCTCAGTGCCCCAGGAGAAGCTGATTGGGAGTAATGAACTGAATTGGCCCATCAGTCCAAAGCTGATAAGAGGCACAGGAAAGAAGTGCAAAAAGAGAGAGAGGAGAAACAGGACTAGATTTAATTAATTAGTTGGCCTGCTAAACTCAAAGATTGTGGACTCAAACCTCTGTAAGTGTCTCGCCACTAGAGGGAAACAGAGCCACACTGTGCTAGTGTGGATTGTACAGAAAATACTTACTGTCCTACTCTCATATGGTGGCTGTAAGGCTTAATTCATTGGCGTATGCAAAGTGCTTTGAAGGCCTGGGGAGATGATGCAGTAGAAACGGTCGGTGGTGGTGCTACTGGCTTAGGTGACATTTAGTCTAGTAGGAGTTGGCAGCAACAGCGTCCCGGGAAGAGCTGCCCTTTTATGGTACTGCGTGTTGCACAGTCTCCTTAGGCATCCAGTGCTCTGTACCCGGTGGTTAGCTGCTTTGACTGTAAAGTTATTCAAAGCATAACTTTGATTTTTAAAGCTCTTAAAGTTGCAGGACCTGGCTGTATCTGAGAATCTCTTGCTGGAGCCTTGTGCTCAGACAGCAGGCCCTATTTATGGACTGTACCACTGAGCATTCCTCTCCCATCCAGCTGTCCCCCTTGTCTGTTGTGCAGCCCATTGAAATGGGTGCTGGGCTGGGATCCAGGAGAGCTAGGTTCTACTTCTGGCTCTGCCTCTGACCTGATGCATGACTTCAGGTAAGTCACTTTCCCTCTTGTGCCTCTATCTCCCCTCCCACCCGTTGTCTTGTCTATGTAGAAATAAGCTCTTTGGGGAAGGCAATCACCCCCTCTATGGGTACTGCTGCACTGCATGTAGAATACATGCAGCGTGGATATAAATAGTCGGGGAGGTGCGGCTTAGGGGAGTAAAGCCACGCCTGAAGGGTGTGGGTGTGTAGGCAAGCTGTGCCTCCCCATCCAGACTGCTATTTTTAGCCATGTGGTGTCTCACTGCCAGTACTCTGCCAGAGCCTTTCACTGACACATGTAGCTACACACCGCAGTGTGGATCCAGTGTGTAGCTACACATATGCTATGTGCCACCACCAGTGGTGAGTAGTGTAGACAAAGCCTGTGTTTGCGCTGCACCCAGCACAGTGGGCCCCTGATCTTGAGTAGGCTCTTGAGGTGCTACTGTAATGTGAATTCCATCTGAATTTGGTAGGTGATCGGGCTTTTGCTCTGTCGGGTCCTAGTGGGCCTGAAACTTGCTCCTCCTTGAAATCCGTCTCGGCACATCCCTTCCCGCTTGTAAACATCTTTTGGATTTAAAAAAGAAAAGTTAGGGAGTTTTAATCTGAGCTCTGCTGGCTACATCTAATGCTTCATCCCTTTCTTCCCCACTTTTTTTAAATAGATTCTTTTGGCATGTTTTATGTGTTTAAGCTTTTAGAGGGTGATTTTATCTGAATGATTTAATTCTGTCAACTTCCTTCCTTTTGCTTTGGCAGAGGAACTTTACACAGACAGTTATTACTTGATTCATATTGTTGGATATTGTCCAGTCCTCCCTGACTATTCCAAAAATATTCCTTTTCCTTCATTATATACACAGCCCTTACCAGGTCTCCATCAATTCCTAATTCTCCGGGCTTTATTATGTTGCTTTTCTTTGAGTAACATTTAGCTCTTAAAGCAATTCCGTAGCTGAGCGTTCTTGAATCATCATTAACTTCATTCCTCTTCCCATCACACTGCTGCTTCTCTAGTATTTTGTCTCCTGATATATTTATAAAAGCCCTTAACCCCTTTAGGGTATCATTAACTCATTCTACTTATTTGCTGCCCTTATGTTTTCTGTACATGCTTTAACTGAGTCTGCATATTCCTGTTGAATCCCTTCTCTCTTCCCCATACTTTAAAAAAAAATCAGATATTCTTAATTCCCCAAATTTTCCTTTCTTGAGCATCAGGCTCATTATACCAACACATATGGTGAATTCAGACATCACTCAGTATGATAGGAGAGCTTATACAGCAAGACAGTATTGAGAAAACTAAAGAAGAACCTGTTTGGCATTGTGGAAATATGATAAAAGCCCTTCTAGAATCCTACGGGTTATTTGCACTTACATATTTATCTTTCGGGTGGTTTCTCCATAGATTCTTATAGGGTTTCTAGTTTCCAGTATGATGAGTTGATATGGAATAAACAAATGTAAGGATTTTTTTCTAGGATGTAAAATAAAGAATAATGAAACAGATAATGGGGATGATCTAGGCAAAATGGGAAAGTGTGGAGCATAAAATATGTTTTCAGGTCTGTCTGTTTTAGAATATTCACTAGGAATCTAACCAGCTTTGAAGAAATGCAGCATATTCAATCCACTTTGACAGACATGTGCATGCAAACTGTTTACTTAGTGTATTCTGCAGATTTCTGGGAACAAACAAAGCATGTTATTTGCCATATGTCATTTAATCTCCCAAAATACTTTTGTTCTTATATGTAGTCAGTGGCATGGCATTTCCCAACAATTGCAAGCCCTTTCTTTTAGTAAGTCCTGTTTCCTTTGGATTTTCATCCATATTATATTTAAGACAAAGTGCCCTTCAAATTGTATCCTTTTTTAGAAATGAAAATTGTAACTCTCTCGCATCAACTGCCTCATGATGTGTATGCTCTGTATTTGAGTCTTTGAGTCTAACCTTCAGATCTGATTAGAAGAAGAATGTGAAACAATATTCCATGTGTTCTGGCCACAAGCAGTCCAACTTTGCTGGCATTTATACTGGAGCAGCACTGTACTGACTGATTGTTAAAGGTTGCTTGAAGATGAGACTAAAGGCTTCGGTTTAGCATAGATTTGGTAAAAACAGTGAGGAGTATTTGTGGCACCTTAGAAACTAGCAAATTTATTTGGGCATAAGCTTTCGTGGGCTACAGCCCACTTCATCGGATGCATGGAGTGGAAAATACAGAAGCAGATATAAATAGACAGTACCTGAAAAGATGGGAGTTGCCTCACCGGACGAGACAATTCAATTAAGGTGGAAGTGGGCTATTCTCAACAGTAGAATACTTTGTAGTGGTAATGAGGCCAATGTAATCAGGGTGGCCCATTTCAAATGGTTGACAAGAAGGTGTGAGTAACAGAACGGGGAAATTAGTTTGGAGAAATTAGTTTTTTGTAGTGACCCACGTCTACCACTCTGAAACTGGTCATAGAATCATAGCATCATAGAATCTGAGGGTTGGAAGGGACCTCAGGAGGTCATCTAGTCCAACCCCCTGCTCAAAGCAGGACCAAACCCAACTAAATCATCCCAGCCAGACCTTAAAAACCTCTAAGGAAGGAGATTCCACTACCTCCCTAGGTAACCCATTCCAGTTCTTCACCACCCTACTAGTGAAAAAGTTTTTCCTAATGTCCAACCTAAACCTCCCCCTCTGCAACTTGAGACCATTACTCCTTGTTCCGTCATCTTCTACCACTGAGAACAGTCTAGATCCATCCTCTTTAGAACCCCCTTTCAGATAGTTGAAAGCAGCTATCAAATCCCCCCTCATTCTTCTCTTCTGCAGACTAAATAATCCCAGTTCCCTCAGCCTCTCCTCATAAGTCATGTGCTCCAGCCCCCTAATCATTTGTGTTGCCCTCCGCTGGACTCTCTCCAATTTGTCCACATACTTCTTGTAGTGTGGGGCCCAAAACTGGACACAGTACTCCAAATGAGGCCTCACCAGTGGAACAGAGGGGAATGATCACATCCCTCGATCTGCTGGAAATGCCCCTACTTATACAACCCAAAATGCCATTAGCCTTCTTGGCAACAAGGGCACACTGTTGACTCATATTCAGCTTTTCGTCCACCGTAACCCCTAGGTCCTTTTCTGCAGAACTGCTGCCCAGCCATTCGGTCCCTAGTCTGTAGCAGTGCATGGGATTCTTCCGTCCTAAGTGCAGGACTCTGCACTTGTCCTTGTTGAACCTCATCATATTTCTTTTGGCCCAATCCTCTAATTTGTCTAGGTCCCTCTGTATCCTAGTCCTACCCTCCAGCGTATCAACCACTCCTCCCAGTTTAGTTTCATCTGCAAACTTGCTAAGAGTGCAGTCCACACCATCCTCCAGATCGTTAATGAAGATATTGAGTAAAACCGGCCCCAGCACTGACCCTTGGGGCACTCCACTTGATACCAGCTGCCAACTAGACATGGAACCATTGATCACTCCCCGTTGAGCCCGACCAGTATTCTATCCACCTTACCATCCATTCATCCAGCCCAGACTTCTATTTGATGTGGCGCAAAAGCTAAATAGCAAACTGACAAGATAATACAGGTCCTTACATAATAAAAAGACTGAAACAAAATTAAAATAAAAGTGGCCTTGCTGGAGCGATGCAGATGTTTTTAAATGCCAAGGCGTGTTTATGATGCAAATACAAAACGTGCATCGCAACAGAGCTGATTGTTGGATCCCTACAGAATATGCTGTTGTTCTGTAGACGAGTGCGTTGTTCTGAAACACTATTTAATTTAAATTGGTGAACTCTGACAGAGGCTCCTGAGCTGCAAGAGGCTCTTTCGTTGTGTGATTTAATTATTAACCAATCAGGAGGCTTTTACTATGTAATTAACCAATTGTAGCTGATAAAATAATAATACTTGGTCAGTCATTTTGCTGTGAGTATAACAGATACTAAATAGTTCCCCGTCATACTGTTTAAATATGAATACATAGCACAATAGTAAATGAAACAATGAATTCACACTCCTGTGGCTCTTTGGGGGAATGTTGATCGCTAAATTGGCTCCTGAACCCCTGAGGTCTGAGTATCACTCCTTTAAATTGAAGGATTGATCACAAATTGAAAAAAAACCCAGCATTCCCCTAAGATAGAAATAACTAGTATTTAAAGCTCATGTAATTCCCTAAAGTAAAAATGACTGATTAAAATAAGGGTGTTTTTTTTTACTTTAGCCCCAAACAACAGAGCATTGAATATTATAACAACACACAAAGAACAGCAAAGGGAGAGAAAAATTAAGAGGCACAAACAAGGGAGAAAACATCTTGCTGAGATTTGCTATAGAATGCTGCTGAGACAGCAAGGAGGTACGAAGGCCACTACAGATATTAGGAGTGGCAGAGGAGAATATTCTTTCACCAGCAATGGCCAGATTGTGTCAAGGGACAGAAATAACGTGACTGGAGGGTGGAGAAGACCTGGAGGGGAGTGGTAAGATGAAATCTGTGTGATAAGAAAGGGGGAAGTCCCCTAGGGAGGCAGTGTTGGCTTGCATATAGAGCAGTGGTTCTGTCCTTTCCTGACTCCTGTACCCCTTTCAAGAATTTGATTTGTCTTGTCTACCCCCAAGTTTCACCTCACTCCAAAAATTACAGAATCAGACATAAAAATACAGAATTGTCCCAGCACACTGTTACTGAAACATTGCTGACTTTCTCATTTTTACCATATAATTATGAAATAACTCAATTGGCATATAAATATTGGGTTTACGTTTCACTGTATAGCATACAGAGCAGTATAAACAAGTCATTGCCTATGAAATTTACTTTGTACGGACTTCGCTAGTGCTTTTTATGTAGCCTGTTGTAAAACTAGGCAAATGTCTAGATGAGTTGATGTATCCCCTGGAAGACCTCTGAGTACCCCCAGGGGTACACATACCCCTGGTTGAGAACCACTAGTACTGGCCCTAGTTCTCTTCTTGATGTGGCCTTAGGCAAGATACTGCACCAAACTGTGCCTCAGTTTCCCCATTTATAAAATGGAAATCATGATGCTTTTGTAAAGCAATCTGAGATCCACCTCTGATAAACTCTATATAAGAGCTAGGTATTGTTTTATTTTCAGTTTTGAGCTGGCTGCAGCAAGCCAGCGGGGTTGTCTGAGAATAGGAGTGAGGTGTTGTAGGTGTGAAAAGCCTACTCGGCACCAGGTTGATTGTGAACATGCTGGAGATTTGGGAAGGCCATCAAGAATTGAATCAGCATAGAGCCAGGATATGGATTTCAGCACAGGAGCAGCTGGGGCCATGTAAACGTGAGCAGAATTGCAGAGATGAGGATAGGAAGATATCCAGGCACAGATCTGACTAATGTTTCTTTCATTATTATTTTCTTTTTGTGCAGCGCCTCGCACACTATGGGACTACAAATAGTGTTTCTATTACAGTAGGGCCTAGAGACCCCAACTCAGATCAGGGCCCCACTGTGCTAGGTGCTGTAGAAAAAACATATTGAGAGACGTTCCCTGACAAGGAAATAGACAAGTCAGACACGGGTGAAAGAAGCGAAGTATTATCCTCCTTTTACAGAGGGAAAACTGCCGTTATTTGTCCGAAGTTGCACAGGATGCAGAGCCGGGCCTAGAAACCAGATTTCCTGAGTCCCAGGCCAGTGGTGACGGGTATGTGTCTATACTGCGATTAGACACGCATACCTGGACCGCCTGGCAGAGTCCTAGAGCCCAGGCTCCAGCCGAAGCCTGAACATATTCTGCAATTAAACAACTCCTTAGGCGAAGCCCCACGAGCCCAAGTCAGCTGGCACAGGCTTTTTCATTGCAGTATAGATATACCCTACTCACAAAATATATAGTGAAAGCATCTTTTAATTTTCACCAATCACATTTCAGAGCCACCTCCTTGAATCTCTGCCAAGCGGAACACCCCCAAAGTGACAGCCGTATTTGTAAATATCAAATGACTCGGTAGCCCAATTTTATACAGAGCAGAGCACAGTGAAACTCTTCCTGACAGCTGTGCGGCCTGTGCAAACCATGTACTGTGTCCCAAGAAATTGTGTCTCACCTGGAGGAGCCAGTAAGAGCAGGCGTTTTACCATTAATTTCAGAATCAAACCAACGCAGAGTGCTTTTAAAAAAACTCACCCTGCTGATCAGTTAAGCCACAATCATTTATTTCTCCTTTTTATCCCCGTCTGCCAATGAGGTTTAGACAGCAGAAACTGCTAATTTTCTGGATGAAAAGCTACACACATTTCCTCCTGTGAAGTGTAGCTCATGACACAGCCATTGGCCGAGGTGAATATACGTCTGTGGATTTACATGGACTTCTCGGCCATACCTGCTTTAAGTCGTGTAGCCAGTAATGCTTACTTCCCTGTCGCTGGGGGGGGTTGAAGTGGACAGAGGATGTCTAGGGGGTCTTGAACTCAAGCGTGTGCTCAGCCTTTGCTGTCAGACACTGCGGAATCAAAGACTTTGGACCCAGTTCAGCCCTGGTTTAAGCAGGTGCAACTGAGTTTCTGATTTTAAACTAGGGTTAGATTTGTCGGAATAGAGGAAGCAGGACTGGGACCATGGATAGAGCCCCTCGTTCTGAAATCCTGCTAATGGAAGTGATTACTGACCCGAAAGGGCTACCTTAATGGAAGGGGAAATGAGGCAGCGGAACTCAGGGGGTTGCAGGAGAAGTGGGTGAGGGGGACTCTGAAAGCCAAGTTAAGATTTCAGACTGAAGTTGGATGCTGCTTTTGAGACTCTCTTGAGGAGGAGCACTACGACCCTGTGTCTGATCAAATCATGCTGGCAACTAGTCACGAGCTAGAGTCCTTGGTCGAAGTCTTTGATTTTGGCTGGCTTTGGTCTGGTTTGCTAATCTTCACATCAAGTGTCTGAACATTAGCCATGTCTTGAAGAATGGCCTATTGTACAAGTCCTTTCTGAATGTCAATGACTCCATTGGAGCATCGGTTTTTGTCTCGCTGCTTCCATCGTTGTCTTTGCTGTGAGTGCAGGATTGGACTCTGACTCACATCTTTTTTAAAACAGTGTGAAAACTAGGGCCTTCGTGGCTACCGGGGTACACTGGGGATCATGTCAGCTTCGACCTATTTGAATAATTCTGTCAAAGAGCAGGAATCGGAGCAATAACAGTTGCTCTTGGGAGCCTGATTCTGATTTTGCTTAAACAGGTTTTATGCCATTGTAATTCCACGTATTTAAATGGAGTCACTCCTGATCTGCACCACTGTAAACAAGAATAGAACTGGACCCCAGGCATCTACAGTCATGCTCTCTGATTCTCTGCAAAGAACTGTCAGGCCCGATCCTGATCTAAGCTGGGGCACAGTAATGACCCAGAGACTCAGTAATGCTCACCTGACTCTGAAGGGGATGGGGGGCAAAGCCAAGAGGGAAGAAAGAACATGATAAAAGGGAGAGACATCTGCCAGGCTCTCTCTCCTCCACCTATATCTACAGCCACCACCACCAAGCGACTGAAACGCTGATCAAAGGGGAGAGCCTGACTGAAAAGTAACCAGCCAGCCTGTGGTGAGAAGCTTCTAAGTTTGTAAGGACATTGAGAGAGTTAAGATCAGCTTAGAATGCGTTTTGCTTTTATTTCATTTGACCAAATCTGACTTGTTATGCTTTGACTTATAATCACTTAAAATCTACCTTTATAGTTAATACATCTGCTTGTTTATTCTACCTGAAGCAGTGCGTTTGGTTTGAAGCGTGTCAGAGGCTCCCCTTGGGATAATAAGCCTGGTACATATCAATTTCTTTGTTAAATTGACAAACTTATATAAGCTTGCAGCGTCCAGCGGGCATAACTGGACACTGCAAGACAGAGGTTCCTAGGGTTTCATCTGGGACCAGCGATATTGGCTAGTGTCATTCACTTGCAAGTAGCTGGGAGCAGCTTACATGCCAGAGTCTGTGCGTGAACAGCCCAGGAGTGGGGTTCTCACAACAGAGCAGGGTAAGTCTGGCTCCCAGAATCAAAGATTGAAGAGACCTAGCAGATCACCGGTCCAGACAACACCAGAGGGGAATATCACATAGAGAGTTTTGGTGCAGGCGGGGGCGTGTGCTCTGGGAGGGAATTTGGGTGCAGGAGGGGGGCTCTGGGAGGGCGTTTTGGTGCAGGACGGGGTGCAGGTTCTGGGAGTGGGCTCTGGGAGCGGGAGGAGGTGCAGGTTCTGGGAGGGAGTTTGGGTGCGGGGTGGCGGGCTCTGAAAAGGAGTTTGGTGTGGGAGGGGGGTGAGGGGGTCGGGCTGTAGGAGGGAGTTTGGGTGCAGGCGGGGATAACCGAAAGCAACCGGCACACCCTCTGGCAGCAGCTTCTAGGCAGCCAATGAGAGCTGCGGAGTCGGCAGTGGGGCAGGAGCAGCATGCAGAGACTCCCTGTCCCCCCTCCTCCCCCCAGGGGTTCCATTCACTTCCGGGAGCAGCACAGGGTGAGGACGGGCAGGAAGCCTGCCTTAGCCCCGCTGCGCAGCCACCGGTGGCGGCGGCTGGGGGACCCGGGGCCTTTTTAATCACCTGGGCCATTGGCAATTGTCCCCTTTGTGGCCCCCCCGGTCGGTGGGCCTGGGCAATGGGGTGCCCACATTCAGGCAGTCCTGTTGGTTCTGCTATCATAACAGTGCTGTTCTCTGAGAGCGTAGCAGGGCCTGGGTTTGAGCAGGAGTTTACACCTTCAAGGCCAGTCTGGGGCGGAATCTTTGTGTGCGTGAGGAGAAACTCCTTTAGTGACACGGGGGTGCTCAGAGATGAACTAGGCGATGGGGCCCTTAACCAACTACCTGCTCAATAACCTCTTCCTGGGGATGAAAGGCTGTTTTCTCCATTGGCTGCCTTGTAAGTGACCATGGACTCTGATTGCACCACCTGCTGCGTGTAACACTCGGCCCCGCCAATGCAGAACTCCTTTCCTGGGGGGCTGCGGGCTGCCCTTCTGAGCACAGCTACAGTTAGGCTCCATGGAAGGAGGTGGGGGATGCTGTGCATGGGACCTGACAAGCCCTGGGTTAAGACCTTGGCTTAGGCAGCCAGAGGACTCACAGCCTGAAGCTTGGAAACACTGCAAACCTGGGGCGCCGAACTTGAGAGGGCTTTCACTGATGCAGTCCTTATCAGAGTCCATTCATGTAATGGGAGCTGCAGTAAACTCATTCCTACCAACTGTGAGCCGCTGACATACCCGTGGCCAGAACCCAGCAGCTGCCCTGGTTCTCAATGGGGGGAAATAGAATGAGGAGGGGGTCTCTGTTCTCGATGGGAGCTTGTGTGTGTTGAATTGTTTGTAAAACCTGGCCCTAGACTCTGTTTCAGTTTGAACCCGGAATGATCTAAGGGTTTTTTATCATGGGGTTTGAAGTGGCTGGGGATAGTGCAGTGGTTTGCACATTGGCCTGCTAAACCCAAGGTTGTGAGTTCAATCATTGAGGGGGCCGTTTAGGGATCAGGGCAAAATCAGTACTTGGTCCTGCTAGTGAAGGCAGGGGACTGGACTCGACTCAACTCAATGATCTTCAAGGTCCCTTTCAGTTCTAGGAGATAGGTGTATCTCCATGTTATAAATCCCTTTTCCATCAGTGCATTAACTGACCTCTCATAACGATATTGACTTTTAAGGCTCTTAGAACGTTCTAAAGGTTCCAATAAGCCCCAAGCAGAATATTGCCATGCTCTATTGGACTGCTTGCCCACCAGAGAGAGGCAAGGTCTTAGCCAGGCATACATCTGACCACTGACGTGTGGACAAGTGGCCACGCAAGCAACTGATTATATCTCTTCCTGACATACTGGCTTAGCTGTGAGCCTGGGATAGGCAGAGTGTGTTATTTTCAGCATAGCATCTGGGTCTGGTACCTGCAGCATCGCGCAGTGCAGAAGATGATGACCAAATACCATGTTCCCTGGACATAACCCATACCAGTGAGAACACTCAAAATGAGCAGCAAAGTCTTGTCAACGTATGGCTCATTGCATAGGGCCTAACATAGGGCTGCGTTATTGCAGCAGACAAGCTAGTGACAATCCAGCAATTCTGGGCTCCCTCGTGTCCACGGCTTTGCCCATTTATTTTAATTAGATCATGCAGGATTTCTGGGTACTGAACACCATGTGACAACCATGTTAGGTGCAATGTGACCACTTACTGGAGATGGTAAGACATTACCTCAATCCTGCAATATCGTTTTTTGTTCATTATAACAGCTCAATTAGGGTATAGATTCAGAATATCCAGTGAAATGAAATGGGATTTGGGCACCTGACTCCCTTCAGTTGATTTGAAAATCTCAGCCATAATGACCAGGTGAAAAATCTCCCTTCTGCCATGATTGCTACAGTGCTTTCTAAACATGGATCCAGCCAATCATTTACAGCACTACATCACACAGAGAGATACCAAGGATGCAATTGCTGATTCTCTCCATGGTGGCATTAGACTTGTCTTTCATAAGAACATAAGAATGGCCATACTGGTCAGACCAAAGGTCCATCTAGCGCAGCATCCTGTCTTCTGACAGGGGCCAATGCCAGGTGCCCCCAGTGGAATGAACCGAGTAGGTAATCATGAAGTGATCCATTCCCAGCCTCTGGCAAACAGAGGCTAGGGATACCATCCCTGGCTAATAGCCATTGATGGACCTATCCTCCATAAATTTATCTTGTTATTTTTTGAACTCTGTTATAGTCTTGGCCTTCAGAACACCCGGTAGCAAGGAGTTCCACAGATTGATGAACAGAAACCTAATACTCCCTTTACTATGGTTTTATAGTGTCAAACTAACTTGCCTCCATAGCCCTATTAGGCTCTGTCTCAAGTCAGTTTTTCTTGTGAAAGGAAACTATTTTAAGGCACAGGTTTAAAAAGTCTTTTCAGCTAACACTGTTGTTTTGGTCAGGTGAGGCCACGGCATAACTTCATTAAGGCCCAGATAAAATAAAGCACTAAGCGTATGCTTAACTTTAAAATCAATGGGACTTGTGCATGTGCTTAAGTGCTTTGCCAAACTGGGGCCAAGAGCAGGTTTTAAAATCCATTCTCAAGATTACATCACTGTTTGCAAACACAGCTCCTAGCCAAATCTATTTTCCAGACCTTTGACAGTCTGTGTCCAAGAGCCACATTAGAGGAGTCTTCTCCAAAATTCATTGATTTTTCAATATAAACAGAAGGATAAAATTAAAGATACGGGACAAATGATCAAATAATATTGATTAGTCACAAACTCTGGCCTAACTCATGGGATGGGATGTATGATAGGGCTGGAAATGGCCTCCTGGGTCCTTACTTCCAAACCCTGCATGGAGCAGGATTTTCCTCTCCACTAGTCCATCAGATGTACGACTATTTCGAATCTACTTAATTCAAATTTGTGGAATCGACCTTATGAAGTCGAATTTGTGTATCCACACTAAATACACTAATTCGACTGTCTGAGTCCACAGTAACGGGGCCAGCGTCGACTTTGGAAGCGGTGCACTGTGGGAAGCTATCCCACAGTTCCCGCACTCCCCGCTGCCCAGTGGAATGCTGGGTAGAGCCCCCAATGCCTGCTGGGGGAAAAAATGTGTCGAGGGTGGTTTTGGGTAACTGTCATCATTGAACCGTCACTCCCGCCCTCTCTCCTTGAAATCTGTTCGCGCCCTTCTCTGGTCGTTTACAGTTCGGACGCCTCAGCACTGCGAGCATGGAGCCCGCTGCGATCATCGCTGCACTTATGGCCGTTGTCAACTCCTCGCACCTTATCGTCCCCCTCTTCCACAGTCAGCTGCTGAGAAATCGCGCGAGGAGACTCCGGCAGCGCGGTGAGGACATGAAGTGTGAGAGTGGTGCAGACCTCTCACAAAGCAGGGTACGCCGCGCAGTGGAGATCATGGTGGCAATGGGTCAAGTTCATGGTGTGGAACGGCGATTCTGGGCACGGAAAACAAGCACGGACTGGTGGGACCGCATAGTGCTGCAGGTCTGGGATGAATCACAGTGGCTGCGGAACTTCAGAATGCGTAAGGGCACTTTCCTTGAACTCTGTGACTTGCTGTCCCCTGCCCTGAAGCGCCAGGACACCCGGATGCGAGCAGCCCTGACTGTGCAGAAGCGAGTGGCCATAGCCCTCTGGAAACTTGCAACGCCAGACAGCTACCGGTCAGTAGCGAACCACTTTGGCGTGGGCAAATCTACCGTAGGGCTTGCTGTGATTCAAGTAGCCCACGCAATCGTTGAGCAACTGTTCTCAAAGGTAGTGACCCTGGGAAACGTCCAGGTCATCATAGATGGCTTCGGCGCGATGGGATTCCCTATCCTGGGACCGGACCACCAGGCCAGCGAGTACATTAACCGAAAGGGCTACTTTTCTATGGTGCTGCAAGCACTGGTGGACCATAGGGGACGTTTTACCAACATCTACGTCGGGTGGCCGTGCAAGGTTCATGACGCGCGTGTGTTCAGGAACTCTGGTCTGTTTAAACGCCTCCAGGCAGGAACTTTCTTCCCGGACCACAAAGTAACGGTTGGGGATGTGCAGATGCCTACAGTGATCCTCGGGGACCCAGCCTACCCGCTAATGCCCTGGCTCATGAAGCCCTGTACAGGCGCCTTGGACAGTGAGAAGGAGCTCTTCAACTACCGGCTGAGCAAGTGCAGAATGGTGTTGGAGTGTGCTTTCGGACGTCTCAAGGGGAGATGGCGGAGCTTACTGACTCGCTCGGACCTCAGCAAAAAAAATATCCCCGTTGTTATTGCTGCTTGCTGTGTGCTCCACAATCTCTGTGAAAGCAAGGGGGAGACCTTTATGGCTGGATGGGAGGTTGAGGCCAATCACCTGGCTGCTGATTACGCTCAGCCAGACAGCCGTGCTGACAGAAGATCCCAGCGGGAAGCACTGTGCATCCGGGAGGCTTTGAAAGATAGGTTCTTCTTCGAGTGATTGCTCCTATCCATTCCAGTTAGGTGTGCGCGCCGCGCGTGCACGGCATCTCGGAACTTTTTTACCCTAGCAACTCCGGTGGGCCGGCTGGGCGCCCCCTGGAGTGGCGCCGCTATGGCGCTGAATATATACCCCAGCCGGCCCGTCCGCTCCTCAGTTCCTTCTTACCGCCCGTGACGGCCAGTTGGAACTGTGGAGTGCTCTTGTCCTCCACGACCCTAGCTCTCGCTTCTTGTTTGTACATAGTTAGTTTAGTGATTATTTTTACAGTTAGTTAGTTAGATAGTTAGTGTTAATAGATAAGGTAAAAGGGGGGGGGTTCCCCTTTTGCCTCACCCGGTGCGGGCTCATGCCCAAAGCACCGGGCTTTAAGCCCTGCGCTGCGTGCCAGAGGCCTATGCCCGTCGGAGACCCGCACGACGCCTGCCTCCGTTGCCTGGGCGAAGGGCATAGAACAGATAAGTGTTCGCTCTGTTCTACATTTAAACCGCGGACTCGAAAAGAGCGGGATATCCGCTTGAAGCAGCTCTTGATGGAAGCGTCGCTCCAGCCACCGGCACTGTCCACGCCGGCACCGCGAGCTTCCTCGGTACAGAGCGCACCGGCGGCACCGAGCCGCTCCGGCGCCGCGGCACCACAGCCTAAGAAAGCGGCTACGAAGTCTCGGCACCGCTCGCTTTCGCCTTCGAAGAAACATAGGCTGGCGAAGGCACTGGCGCAGGCTCGCGCTGAGGACTCGGCGAAAGCGGTTGCGCCACCTGCGGCCCCCGCGGTAACCGTGCACAAGCCGTGCATCGGACCTTTGACTCCGGCGCCGCAAGGCCCGTCGAGTCCGGCGCCGCCACACTCCCCAGTACCGTCCGTGGTTGAGCCCCAGCTGCTGTCAACGCCGGAGACATTCTCTTCGGCGAGGGAGCTGATTCAGCTCATAGAGGCACCGAGCCTCCGGCCCCCGGCACCGCCGGTGCGGGCTGTCGTGTCGGCGGGAATGACCCGGCCACCGTCTCTGGACAGGCGACATGGACGGCACACCCGGTCCCGGTCTCGTTCCCGGCCCTTTGGCAGATCTCCGTCCCGTCGCTCGCGATCCCGGCACCGCTCGCCATCGCGGTACCGATCGCCGTCGAAACATCGGTCGCAGTCCCGGTACTGCTCATCATCGCGGTACCGGTCGTACTCCCGGCGCCGGACGAGGTCCAGGTCGCCATCAAGTCGGCACCGCCAGAGGTCGCCGTCCCGGCACCGCTCCCGGCACCGCGACTCGCGCGAGCGCTCCCGGCACCAGAGGTCTCAATCCCGGTCGAGCTCCCGGCACCGGTCGAGCTCCCGGCACCGGTCGAGCTCCCAGCACCGTGACGGACGTCACTCCCGGTCACCATCCCGGTACCGAGCGGACCAGCATCGCTCTTCGCTGCCATCCGGGAATGGCCTACCTCACTCCGCAGCACACTCCGTCAGCGCCTCGGCACCTCCATGGCCATCCCGTCCCGCGTCGGTCGCTTCTGGGACGGAGGGCTACGGACTCCTGCCGCCCACCCCGCAGGGCCATCCTCAAGGGGCACAGCCGTGGGGCTTCTGGGTTCCATGGGCCCAGTATGAGGCGCAGGGGGTGCCCTTCCCCCCAAGACCCCTCGCGTCCGAGCGCAGGGTTCCAGAGGCAACAATCAGCCGACCGGCCCCTTCGCCACCTGCAGCGGAGGCTATACCACCTGAACCCCAGGGGCACGCGCAGCCCGACCCCCCTGACGAGCACGCGGCAGATCCCTCTTCGGAGGCGGTCATCCAGGGCTTGTCCTCCTCGTCCTCGCCTGATGAAGCGGTGGCCGGAGCGTCGAGAAAGGAGCCTCCGCCCATAGACTTAAAAGCGCACCAAGACCTCCTTCGCCGCGTGGCGACGGCTATGGCTCTGCCGATAGCGGAGGTACAGGAGGACGAGGACCCCATCACAAATGTAGTTGGGGCAGAGGTGCCAGTGCGAGTTGCACTGCCTTTCGTGCGGACAGTGCAAAAGAATGCCACCACTCTCTGGCAGACGCCTGCATCCGTACCTCCTACAGCCCGTGGGGTTGAACGCAAATACTCTGTCCCTCCCACGGGCTATGAATATCTGTACACGCACCCGACCCCGGACTCCTTGGTCGTCCAATCGGTCAATGATAGGGAGAGGCACGGCCAGCCTGCCTCTGCGCCCAAATCTAAGGACGCGCGGCGTATAGACCTGCTAGGCCGTAAGGTCTATTCCGCTGGCGGTCTGCAAATGCGGATAGCCAATCAGATGGTCCTCCTCGCCAGGTACGTCTTCGATATCATGACGTCCCTGGCGAAATTTACGGCGCTCCTGCCAACAGCCTCCCGACAGGAGTTCACGGCGATGTTGGAGGAGGGAAGGAGGTCGTCTAGATCCTCCATCACGGCCGCCCTCAACGCTGCGGACTCAGGTGCTAGGACCTTGGCCTCCGGCGTGACGATGCGGCGCATCGCTTAGCTGCAGTCTTCCACCCTGCCGCCGGAGGTCCAATACACACTACAGGACCTACCCTTTGACACAAAGGGTCTTTTCTCCGAAAAGACGGATTCTCGAATCCAAACTTTGAAGGACGGCCGTATTGCGATACGTACTCTCGGCATGCACACGCCGGCGACGCAGCGCAGGTCCTTCCGTCAGCAGCCCTCCCGACCCGTCTATCAGTCCTGATATCGGCCATACAATAGCCGGCGACCGGCCCAAAATCGCCGTCGTCCTTCAGGCAACCACCATAACCAGGGCCAGGCCTCGTCCAAGGCCCCTCAGGGGGCCAAGCAGGCCGTTTGATGGGACGCTCGAGGACGGCCCATCACTCTCCCTACCGGATCCTTCCCCGTTATTTTACAACCGCCTTTCCCATTTCTTTTCGGCGTGGTCCCAAGTAACATCAGACAACTGGGTGCTTCAAACGGTCCAGTCGGGATACCGCCTGCAATTTGTTTCGCCCCCACCTTCCCACCCACCCTCCCTGTCCCTCTTCAGGGACCCCTCTCACGAGCAAGTCCTCTTACAAGAGATCCAGACTCTGTTGAGCGTGGGTGCCATAGAAGCAGTGCCTCAAGACAGGCGGGGCAGGGGATTCTATTCCCGTTATTTTCTCATCCCCAAAGCGAAAGGGGGGCTACGTCCTATCCTGGACCTTCGCGAGCTGAACAAGTACCTGCTCAAGCCCAAGTTTCGCATGGTCACCTTGGGGACCATCATTCCCTCTCTGGATCCGGGAGATTGGTTTGCCGCCCTCGACATGAAGGACGCCTACTTCCATGTCGCAATCTATCCTCCCCATCGTCGTTACCTCCGGTTTGTGGTGAACAACACCCACTACCAGTTCGCGGTGTTGCCGTTCAGACTCTCCACCGCCCCGAGGGTATTTACCAAATGTATGGCGGTAGTGGCCGCAGCCCTCCGACGTCGTCAGATACACGTCTACCCGTATCTCGACGACTGGCTGGTTCGAGGTCAGTCCCGACTACTCGTAATGGACCAGATTGCAGAAATCCTGGCTCTCTTTCAGCGACTCGGTCTTCTCATCAATGCCGAGAAGTCCACATTGATCCCGGCACAGCGAGTGGAGTTCATCGGAGCAGTCCTCGACTCCACGGTGGCCAGGGCCTGTCTCCCTCACGCTCGACACCAGACGATGGTCTCCATCATCCGGGACCTCGTCACCTTCCCAACCACGATGGTGCGCTCCTGCCTCCGCCTCCTGGGCCACATGGCTTCATGCACATATGTCACAGCGTACGCGCGGCTCCACCGCCGCCCGTTCCAGTCTTGGCTCGCGTCGGTGTACCGGCCTCATCGAGACCCCATCGACATGGAGATCGGACAAGCGGGGCGGTACAGCTGAATCCGTGTAGCAGCCAGGCCTGGTAAGCACTACACTATAGGCTGCTTAACAGTTAATGGATAGCTGTGCCCTCCCGCTGAAGGCAATCTGTAAAGCATAAAGTCTGACCCTGTTCCACCCCCTCGCGGCTGTGCACGGGAAAGATCACTGTATGCTTTTCCTCTGTGGCCTCCAACACGTGGCTGTTAAACGAAGGTCATTGCTATGCAAAGTAAAAGTCAAGCATTCACAATAGTAACAGTACACTAATTGCCCTAATTAGATGCAGCAGTCGCCGAACGAGATTACCCTGAGGCGGGTCACTCGGAGAGAGAGAGAGAGGATGCTGCTCGAATCCCTGCACAGACCAGGACTGCAATGCTGGTGGAGGCAATGATTCCGCTGTACATTAGGATGGCCTGGCGCGGAAGAGTGTGCTTCCACGGAGCACCAAATAAGGCACCTCTCCCCAGGAACCTCCTGCGGAGACTTTTCGAGCTGCTCTCCGAGAGCTTCATGGAACTGTCCCAGGAGGATTTCTGTTCCATCTCTATATGTGTGGACCTTCTCTTTATATAGTTTTTTAAGGAAAAGTTTTTATATAGTTTTTACATATTTTTTATTCCTGTTTTTTTAAAAATAAATGTTTCCATGTTTATAGCACTTACCGACTGATCCTTCCCTTGATTCTGAGTCCGGGTTAACGGCCGGGGAGGGTTGGTAGGGGATCTCTGTGAGGGTGATGAAGAGATCCTGGCTGTCGGGGAAAGTGGTATTGTAAGCGCTGTCGCCTGCGTCGTCCTCCACAAACCCTTCCTCATCTTCCCCATCGGTGAACATCGCCGAGGAACTGCCCCTTGACACTATCCCATACTCAGAGTCCACGGTCACTGGTGGGGCAGTGGTGGCAGACCCACCTAGAATGGCATGGAGTGCCTCGTAGAAGCGGCATGTCTGGGGCTGTGCTCTGGAACGTCCGTTCGCCGCTCTGACTTTTTGGTAGCCTTGTCTCAGGTCCTTGATTTTCACGCGGCACTGCGTTGTATCCCGGCTGTATCCTCTGAGTGCCATGGCTTTGGAGACCTTCTCGTAGGTCTTTGCATTCCGTTTGTTGGAGCGCAGCTCCGAAAGCACAGACTCCTTGCCCCACACAGCGATCAGATCCAGGACTTCACGGTCTGTCCATGCTGGGGACCTCTTTCTATTCTGGGATTGCATGGACTCCTATGCTGGAGAGCTCTGCATCGTTGCAGGTGCTGCTGAGCTCGCCCCGATGTCCAACCAGGACATAAGATTCAAAGTGCCCAGACAGGAAAAGGAATTCAAATTTTCCTGGGTCGTTTCCTGTGTGGCTGGTCAGAGAATCCAAGCTTGGACTGCTGTCCAGAGCATCAACAGAGTGGTGCACTGTGGGATAGCTCCCGGAGCTAGTAAGTTTGATTTGCATCCACACCTAGCCTAATTCGAGATAGCCAAGTCGAATTTAGCGCTACTCCCCTCGTCGGGGTGGAGTACCGAATTCGAACTAAAGAGCCCTCTAGGTCGAATTAAACGGCTTCCTAGTGTGGACGGTTGAGCGGTTAATTCAAATTAACGCTGCTAAATTCGATTTAAAGTCCTAGTGTAGACCATGAGCTCCCTAAGGCAGATCAGTCTGCTGGATATTGCCTCACTGTTCAGCCTTTGTTGTAACTTCCCTGGATAAAATAGTCAAAGGTGCTGAATTTCCATTTTCACAAGGGATTTAGGCTCCTAGGCCCAGATCCTCGAAGTTACAGAGAAGCCGAACTCCCTTGGAGCCAAAGTCTTATTGAAAGTCAGTGGAACTTAGGCTCCTACAGGTGAAATCCTTGCTCCATGGAAACCAATGACAAAACTTCCATTGATTTCAGTGGAGCCAAGATTTCTCCCTCAAGGTATGTCTATGCTGCAATTAAAAACCCAGACCTTGCTTGTACCCACTGATTCAGGCTCGTGGGACTCGGGCTAAGGGGCTGTTTAATTGTGTGGTGGATGTTCAGACTGGGGCTGGAGCCTTCAAGGTGGGAGGGTCCCAGGGATCAAGCTTCTGCCCAAGCCCCAATGTCTACATCACAATTAAACAGCCCCTTAGCCCGAGCGCACAGGACAGCCACAAGTGTTTAATTGTCTAAGGTCCAGATTCAAAATATTTGATTTCAGTGGAGCCTAAGTCACTTTGGACAATAGATGCTTTCAAAAATTGAATCCATTGTCCCTTTTGTTTAGTTTCAAGGTGTGGTGTTTGTTCTGCTTTTCTTAACCACGGTAAACGATTTCTCCCCCTGTTTAACTGCTGAGTATCGGTAGGCATGCATCATTTCCCCCAATGATGGAGTTTTCTGTAAATTGTACTCAAATCGAAGGTGCAAGAAATGACATCTTTCTAAGCAGGAAATGTTTTTTACATTTCCGGCTGAATTGGTAATAGTATTACAGTAGCACCTATAAGTCATAGCGCAGTTCAGGACCCCATTGTGCTAGTCACCGTACAAAAACAAGGTAAAAGGCTTACAAGCCTCAAAGAGTTTACATTTGAATGAAAATGAGACAGACAGGGGGGGAAAGAGAGGCAGGAAGTGACTTGTCCAAGGATAGCGGCAGAGCTGGAACTGGAAGCCAAGTTTCCTGATTCCCACTCCAGTACCCAACCCATTGGACTACACTGCATCTAATTCTGGAGTGAGGCAGGAGGTGGTGTAAGGTGGATATTGGCAAGTGGTATAAGTTAGTCTGAGTGCCTGGAACTGTAAGGGAAAGTGATTTACATGACAAGAGGCCAGAATAATGTATTAGTGAATTACAGGGTGGCCTGTTTTATGTTAGCTGCTTTTCCTGCAGTACCTTCTTCTGCATGCTCCTTCGTATGTAAGTGACTTCAATTTCACCTTCCACTTGACTGGTATGTAATTTACTCCAGGCTACCCATCAGCTACCTATCAAGTTTATGAAAGGGCTCCCCATTACTTCTAGGAAGCAGAGAGCGGAGATTGTTTGCAACGAGCTACACCTGATATCTAAAAACAGGAAAAATTAGGCTAGATGTTCAGTAAATGCCTTAAGTCAAAGCAATTACACACCAGAAGGGTCTGCCTGAGGGAGGTCACAGAAGTGCTTTCACAGGAGGTGTTTAAGTGTAGATGGCATAAAACTTTTGAAGGAATAGGTGACCTGCAGGGATTGGAAGTCATTCCATGCCCTACCATAAAATAGCCTGTGAAATGATTTGCAATAAGCGAGACATTACATAAATTCCTTTTTGGTGTGTTGGTACACTGAAGCTAAAGTGATGATTAACTTCTTTGACTTTCATGTGGGTGCAGCGTGTGACCCTTGAGGGACTCAGTTGAAGTGTAATGTCAAAAAGGCTTCAGCATTGGTAAAGAGCTAGAAGACACATGCTTCATTTTTCTCAAATCTAAAGAGAGAATTCATAGGGCTAATAAATAATATTCCAGTTTGGGACATCTCAGGATCCTCTAGATGGCAGGTCCATCGTGTGTTCACACCACTGAGCTCAGGAGCAGGTATAAATGAGGCCAGTTGTCACTTTATAGCAACATTTAATAAAAGGAAGATCATGCATTATTGGGAATAGAAGCACTCTATTTGCAAATTCCTCATTACAACCGGACAGCTCCTTCATGAATTAGTAATTATCTCAACATTTAAAATACAGTGTTTCGATGCAAAAAAAATGTAATTAAGTACCATACAGGTGTCTTGCAAACAAAATTCACAGGTACTAATAGGTCCAGCATCAGGCTATCACTTCGGTGCTTTAAGTACCATGTAGATATCTTGCAAACAAAACTAACAGGACTCTCTCTTTAGCTGGGTGATAGAGCATTTACCTGGGATACTTTACTGCCATGCTACCCTAAGCCCACTTCTCAGCCCTCCAATGAAACCAATGTATGTTGTGTAGGGCTAAATAGATTGACTGATGAGAAATTATTCAGGTGTAAAGAGCATGACTAAATAGTGCTATATAGTTGAGAAATTAGTTCACTATATGCCTCATTCTAAAATCAATGGGCCACATCAGACTGGTAGTTTTAAAGCAACTATCTCTAGGCTTTCTGCCTAGATATGTCCCTGAATCACCAAAGCAATCTGCCACTGGGAAATGCTAAATTTTGCAACATTTTCAGAGCAATAACAATGGTCGAAAAATAATTCAAACAAACACATAGAGGTTTTTACATGAACCACGTTCATTTAGAAACTGATGAGAAAACTTCAGCTGTGGAATACTGGATTTTTTTTAGGGCAGATGCAATTTCAACTTCCCTCATTTTAGTTTTTATCACAAATCTTACAATCTCATTACAATCGCATACAACTCCTAGGTAATTTGATAGCACAGGGTGGTTATTTTACAAAGTATGTTAAAGCACTGAATTCATCTTAGATTAAAATTCTCCTGTTCTAGCAAGACTAGTAGGAATTTGCATTAAATTTATAGATTCTTGCAACTTTGTACCCCTCACTGGCTTAAAACATTGATAGTTTAAAAGGGAAAAGATCCAATAGATGAAAAATATTGAACCAGAAATAGTTTAACCTACTATCTAGATAGGTGTAAAGCCTTATAAAATTATGCATAAGAAGTAAATAGTTCTGGAAACTCTTCTAATCTTACTTTGTACTATGAAAATGCAATTATAAATGTCCGGAAGACAGAGATAGAAGACTCCCTTCATCATGCTATGTAGCCACTAGTTAAAATGTCTCATTCTTGTAAAGTATGGATAGTATAGTTGTTTGTAAGACCGCAGGAATAGTGTATTTTGAAACATGACCGTACACTATAGCATTTCCTAGGATGGTGATATTGTTTTCTTCATAGAAATTGATTATCTGCTTTCTCTAATGAAATCAATTGCAAACCTCCCATCAACCTCCATGGGACTAGTATTTAGCCCTGAGAAAGTTGAATCCAAAGAAAGACACAGCTGAATTTCTTGGGGGAAATCAAATAGTTCCTGTGAAAACAAAGCAAGTGAAAAAGAACTTACCTTTAAAGAAAGACAGAAACAAAGATGCCCATAGATACAATCCGGAGTAAACAAATCCCAAACACTTCTCAGTGAGCATTGTCCAGACAGAATCGGAGTGCCACTTCTAAGCAGGCAGCAAAGCAGAATGCTCTCTTTGTGACAGCACCAAATGCTTGATAGAGTCAATGATTAATAGTGCTAATAAGCCCTTCGACCAATTTCCCACCATGAGAGGAAAGTACATGTGCCCAGCTGTTCCTTCAGTCTAAGGAAGCCAAGTTCAGTGCTGCTTAAGTAAATCCAAGTGCATGCCAAGGCTTGCTAGGTTTTTTTTTTTTCCTGGCACTCTGCACCTTTTCTAGTGCAGAAACAAATGCCAGCGAGACAGCACAGGAGGGGAGGGGGAGCAAAGGGCCAGTGCTGCCTGGGAGAGATGTTCCGTGTCCCCACTGTCTGTAACTAACTCCGAGGCAGCACGTCAGCTTTGTTTCCAGTGCTAGTACTAGAGTGCCTCTAGAGCTATGGCTCAGGCAAGACGAGCAGCAGCCCCCTGTTCCCTTTACCTGCCAATGTGATTTCTAGCAGGGAACTGGCTCCTGCCACTGTGTGGAATTAAATGCAGAGGAAGCCTCCGCTGTGTGGATGTTCAGATTTTAGCAACATAGATGTCAGAAAGTGGAGCCTTGGGGGCCTCAGACTGTCTTCACTCTGCCCCTTTGCATGTGTGCATGGCAGTACAGCCCTTCAGTCATGGCTCCAAGCATCTCAGGCCAGCCCCTCAAGGATCCTCCAGACCACCCAAGTGCCATCCCACAGCTGTTCTCTTTCTGACCAGGGTTGGTGAGGGACGTCCCCTGGGTTGGAGCAATCCGCTCTTCAGGTGTATTGCTGCCCAACTTTCTTTCAGCACCTGTTGGGCTCGTCCATCTCCAGGGAATGCCCTCTCTCAGACCTCATGCTCTGACTGTCAGTAAAACAAGACGTGGGGAGGCAGCCTGGTCTAGTGAGTAGGGTTTTGGATTTGGGTTCAAGAGACCTGCTGTGCCACTGACCTGCTGTGTGACCTTAGGCAAGGCCCTTCCGCTTTCTGTGCCTCTGTTTCCCTTCCCACATTTTTTCTATCTCCTCTGTAAGTTCTTGGGGGCAGAAACTGTCCCTCACTGTGTTAGTACAGCACTTAGCAAAATAGGGCCCTGATCTTAGTAGGGACCTCTAGGGGCTAACGTCATCTATGTAATAAAATCCCAGGATTGTCACTCTGTGTGTCACTCGGAGCCTAAAATGTCTGTTGAGTAAGGGTGAAGCTATGGAAACAGCTACAAGCAGGGCTGAGGGATCTTCTTGTTCAGAATATCGCCAGGTTAAATCATCATTGCGATTTGCAGTCTGTTACTGTCCTCTTTAAGCTCTCAGCCATTTTCTTTACGAATTACATCCCTGTGCCAGTACGGCATGTACCGGTATCTATGCCATGCCAAGAGTCCTAGACCACTGTGATATCAGAGGTAACTCAACCAATTACCACTTTTACTCTACAATTAATTTGAATATAACAATTTCATTGGTTGTTTGAGGGGAGACTTGGCCCTGCAGCCACAGATCTTCAAAACCACCCACACTACAACACAACCAGCCCCCTCCCTGCAGCACCCACCACTGTCTAAGCACAACACAACCAGCACACAATAACTCCAGGCATCACTCTGAAGTCTCAAATGTCTGTTGAGCCACTGTGAAGTGGTGGAGACAGCTACCAGCATGGTTGAGAGCTTGTTTTTGCTTTGACTAGCTCCAGGTTCAAGCATCAATGGGATTTTTAGTCTCTTCCTGTCCAGTTTTTAAGCTGTCAGCCATTTTCATCTTTTTTTAATCTCATGACAGCCCTACATACTGTCTAATCACACTCCAATTTCTATTCCCTGGCTGGCCAGGGTGGGTGAGGAATCACCCCTGAGTTGGTGGAATCAGTTTAGTTGCATATTACCTAGCTCTCTTTCAGTGCCTCTTGGGCTTATCCCGCGCCATGGGCTATCCTCAGTGAAACTGTAGTGTGCTCAGTTAAGTGTCTCAAACCGCGGCACATCAGGGCTCTGTGGCTTGTCTCATATGTGAGGGTTGTGGAAGGAGGTGTTCCATTTCCTGCGGAGATCAGTGTTAGGGTGGGAAGAAATCGGGCATTTTCATAATTAGTGTTTTTTCCTCTTTCCTTCACCCCTTCTTCTGATTTCACAAAAAACTCTGTCTGCAATCGCATGTCGTCCCTCCCCCGCTGCATTGTCCTGCGCCTCCAAGAGGATCCTGGCTAGCTCCAGCGTGGCATTGGCTCAGTCACGACCAAGCTGGAGCACCTCAAAGCGTTCCAGGGCTTCCTGTGATGATTCCCATCAATCCAGCTCCAGGGCAGTGGGGAAAGCCTCAAAGGTTTCTCCTGCTCAGGGGATCCAGAGTCAAGAGACCCAGCTGGGCTCCAAAACTCTTCACTGGCATTGCCCAGCTCATGCTATGTCCAGCAAGATAGACGGTAGCTCTGTCTGGACTCTGAAAAGTACTTAGAGTTCCTGGTGCTAACCAACTGACTGTGAGCTCACAGTGCGACGCTGTGACTAAAATGGTTAATGTCATCCAGGGGGAGATTGAGCAAGAGCAGGATGTGGCATTACCTCTGGATATGGCATTGGTGAGACACCCGAAGTGTTGTGTCCAGTTCTAGTGCCCACACACAGGGGCCATACCTAGGAGAGGCCTGGGCAAGCATCAGACTAGGTGGCCAGTCCAGACTGCCCTGTGCTCCAGCCATCCCTTCCTGATCGATTGCCCCTTGAGGGCTATTGCAACCAAGGCATAATGTAGAGCAACCCCAAAGCATCTCTAAACTACCATGGGGGCCAAGATCTCTGATCCTGTGACCAGCCACTATTGGCACCTCTGTGGCTCCCTGACCCTGCTGGGCACAGCAGAACATTGAGCCCCACGGGGGAGCTCATCACCTCCTCTTACTGTTTATTCAGCTGAACACCACATAATGGGGACTACCCTCTTTCCAAAGCCCATCCACACTCTGGGTCGCACACCAAGGGATACAGTGGCACGTATTAGATGTGATTGTTTGTTGCAGGGAAATGTTGCTAATGGAATTACTCACCCCCATAACCTTGTAAAATCAGACATTGCTTTCCCCATTTATTTATTTTTTAATAGCTTACTATCGTCACCGGAGCACATTAGGAAAGAAGTGTTGCAGAGGCAGCAGCTGCTTTGGATGCTGTGCTGGGACTTCAGTCCACCCCTACAGTCATCATAATTAAAGATTGTTATTGTCTTTTCCTGTAGAGACGTTCTGGCAATTAAATTCCTTCTTTTTTCTTTTATAACACGGGTTGTTTTTTTCTTGTTGTTTCTAAAATACGAAGTGGACTAAAGCACTTGAGACAGCTAAAGCCTTTAGCTGAAGTGCTCCTTTGCTCATACCATTGACCCACAGGTTTGTAGTAACCAATCTCCATCTGTCAGCCTCTTTTGATCAAAGTTCGTTGATAGTATCAAAACAATAGCCAGTAAATATGGAAAACCAGTCTCCCCCATAAATATAGGCAGGTCTCTGGGCTTCCGAGCTTCTGGAGCCTAGGGAATGACAGTGAAGGGGTTAAGGCGAAGGGCCCCCATGGAGGGGAGGTCCATTGGTGCTGGAACTAGCGATGCAGCACTGCGTGGTTTGAAGTGGTTTCCTTCGTATACAGGGTTTACAGTTTGGCTCAGTGGTTCTCAGCACCCCCACAACAGAAAGTGTTCCAGCCTCCATGGAAAGATCTGAGATTAACATGCTTTGGTGCTGCTGTAAGGATACGGTCTTTGTCTGTAGCCATATTGTAAGACCTATGGCCTTTATTTGCGGACATATTAGGAGGGCAGCAGCCATTAGCCATTTCAGCTATATTACCTTAAAACAATGTAATATCGGACTATTAAGAAGTTGATCCTGTCCTAATAGTACACACCATCACCAGATAAAGAAACCAATCTTAAGGTGGTTAAAGAAAACTTAGGCCTGGTCTACACTAGGACTTTAATTCGAATTTAGCAGCGTTAATTCGAACTAACCGCTCAACCGTCCACACCAGGAAGCCATTTAATTCGAACTAGAGGGCTCTTTAGTTCGAATTTGGTAGTCCACCCCGACAGGTGGAGTAACGCTAAATTCGACATGGCTAGCTCGAATTAGGCTAGGTGTGGA
The DNA here is from genome assembly GCF_020497125.1 of Mauremys mutica. Lineage (NCBI taxonomy): Eukaryota > Metazoa > Chordata > Testudines > Geoemydidae > Mauremys > Mauremys mutica. The sequence continues at coordinate 125,720,972 of NC_059077.1, forward strand.
TGCAAATCGAACTTAGTAGCTCCGGGAGCTATCCCACAGTGCACCACTCTGTTGACGCTCTGGACAGCAGTCGGAGCTTGGATTCTCTGACCGCCACACAGGAAATGACCCGGGAAAATTTGAATTCATTTTCCTGTCTGGGCACTTTGAATCTGACGTCCTGGCTGGACATCGGGGCGAGCTCCGCAGCACCTGCAACGATGCAGAGCTCTCCAGCAGAGGAGTCCGGCCAATCCAAGAATAGAAAGAGGTCCCCAGCATGGACTGACCGGGAAGTCATGGATCTGATCGGTGTGTGGGGCGAGGAGTCTGTGCTGTCGGAGCTGCGCTCCAGCAAGCGGAATGCAAAGACCTTCGAGAAGGTCTCCAAAGCAATGATAGAGAAAGGATACAGCTGGGATGCAATGCAGTGCCGCGTGAAAATCAAGGACCTGAGACAAGGCTACCAAAAAGTCAGAGTGGCAAACGGACGCTCCGGAGCCCTGCCCCAGACATGCCGCTTCTACGAGGCACTGCATGCCATTCTAGGTGGGTCTGCCACCACTGCCCCACCAGTGACCGTTGACTCAGTGGATGGCATAGTGAACCTGGACAGTTCCTCCTCGATGTTCACCGATGTGGAAGATGAGGAAAGGTCTGTGGCGGACGGCGCAGGCGACAGCCAACACAATACCGCTTTCCCTGACAGCCAGGATCTCTTCATCACCCTCACAGAGATCCCCTACCAACCCTCCCCGGCCGTTAACCCGGACTCTGAATCAGGGGAAGGATCAGGCGGTAAGTGCTAGAAACATGTAAACATTTATTTTTTATAAAACAGGTATAAAAAATAGAAATACTATATATAAAATTTTCAATGAAAAACTATATGAAAAGTAGGTCCACACATATAGGGATTGAACAATAATCCTCCAGGGACAATTCAAGAAAGGTCTCATTTAGGTCCTCGAAAAGCCTCCGCAGGAGGTTCCTGGGGAGAGGTGCCTTGTTGGGTGCTCCGTGGAAGCACACTCTTCTGCGCCAGGACATCCTTATGTAGATGGGAATCATTGCCTCCACAAGCATGGCCGCATATGGTCCTGGTCTCTGCAGGGCTTCCCTTAGCATCCGCTCTTTGTGACTCCGAGGGACCCGCATCAGGGTGATCTCGTTCATGAAATGCTGCATCTAATTAGGGCAATTAGTGTATTGTTACTGTTGTGAATGGTTGACTTTTACTTTGCATAACAATGACCCTCGCTTAACAGCCACGTGTTGCAGGCCACATAGGAAAAGCATACATTGATCTTTCCCATGCACTGGCGGGAGTGGCTGGAAAAGGGTCAGAGTATATGATTTCCAGATTGCCTTTAGCGGGAGGGCACAGCTATCCATTAACTGATAAGCAGAATGTACTGTAAGGCTAACCAGGACTGTCTGCTAGACGGATTCAGCTGTCTCTCCCCACTTGTCCGCTCTCCTGTGCAATGCCGCAGCCAATGAGAGCATATTCCGAAATCTCGAACTTGTCCTGAGATCTCGTGAGACTTGTTGCCCTGTATGGTCTTGTTCAGAGAAACTGACTAGACTGTGTTCACTGTTCGCAAACATGTATCTGTTCAAGGAAATCAGTTACTTTTCCCATCACACAGCTTCGGCACTTTCCCGGACTGCCCCGGCATCCCCCTCGCAGAGGCTGGCGCAGATTAGGCGGCGAAAGAAAAAGACTAGGGACGAGATGTTCGCAGAACTGATGGCTTGCTCTAGAGCCGAGGCGGCAGAGCAGAGACAGTGGAGGGAGACCCTATGTCAACAGCATCACACACACATCGATCGGGAGGACAGGTGGCGGCAGGAAGACCAGCAGGCGACTCAAACGCTGCTTGGGCTAATGAGGGAGCAAACGGACACGCTCCGGCGCCTTGTTGATGTTCTGCAGGACCGCAGGCAGGAGCAGAGAGCCCCCCTGAACTGTATCTGCAACCGCCCTCCCCCGCCAAGAAGTCCTGCCCCCCCCTCACCCAAAAGTACAAGACGGCGGGGCGGTAGGGGCCGTGAGAACTGTCACTGCACCACTGCATAGCGCTAATGTACCACACACCTCTCACGCTATAACTTTGTAGAAGTGCTTCCCTTACAGGCTCACCCAGTCCCAAATCCAAGTTTCATCCCCCCAGTGTGTATTAGATTATTAAAAGCTGTTTGCTGTTATTCACTGTTTCGGTCACGTCTTTCGTGTCAGAGGATTTTTTTGTGTATGGGGTGGGGGTGAGGGGATTTATAATTGCACGGGATAGCCTACATTACCAGGGTACAGACTTGGGGGCATGATCAACTGCAGGGCACACACACACTGCAGTCAGTAGGCACCAGGGTCACTCTGTGTGGTGTATGCTGCCCCGGGTCATTCTGTGATGTGTATCCTTGTCCAGGGTCCTAGCGCCTGCCACCCCCTTAATGTTAAGGCACGCTGCCCTTACCATGCACTTCCACCGTAGCAACGAGCCTCTCCGCTGCCCTGAGCCCCAACAAGAGCCCTCATCCACGGACAGATACTCACCCTTCCCCCACACCCCTCACCCCTTCCTACGCCCAAACCCGCAGCCCACTGCCGTCATCCAAACCCCTATCCAAAGAAGGCACCACTCGCCCCTTCCTGCAAACCCACCCCTTCCTGCAAACCCTCCCCTTCATGCACAACCACTTGCAACCGTCCCCCACCCAGAGACCTATGTAGGAGCAGGAGGATGTCATTCCTCTATGGAACAAGCGGTCTGTACATCAGTGCACACCGTGCCCAGCACAGTATGCGTCCATGTTTCAAAACCTGAACAGAAATGCAAAGTAAAACAAAGATTTATTAATAATGAGTGTTACAATTAATTTGCTTTAAAACGTGCTTTGGAAGTGGGGGAAACTTGGAGAACGGGGTATGTAACCGCAGATCGAAATCGACACATACAGACACAGGCCCAGGGTCAGTTTCTCTTGAAAGCAAGTGGAGAGTCATAGGTTACCCTGCTCTCCGAGGAAACTTGCTTTCAAAGCCTCCCGGATACACAGCGCTTCCCGCTGGGATATTCTCTCGGCACGGGTGTCTGGCTGAGCGTAAACTGCAGCCAGGCGATTTGCCTCAACCTCCCATCTGGACAAAAAGGTCTCGCCCTTGCTCTCACAGAGATTGTGTAGCACACAGAAAGCAGCAATAACTACGGGGATATTCTTTTTGCTGATGTCCGAGTGAGTCAGTAAGCTCCGCCATCTCCCCTTGAGACGTCCGAAAGCACACTCCACCACCATTCTGCACTTGCTCAGCCGGAAGTTGAAGAGTTCCTTCTCTCTGTCCAAGGCGCCTGTATAGGGCTTCATGAGCCAGGGCATTAGCGGGTAGGCTGGGTCCCCGAGGATCACTGTAGGCATCTGCACATCCCCAACCGTTATTTTGTGGTCCGTGAAGAAATTACCTGCCTGGAGGCGTTTAAACAGACCAGAGTTCCTGAACACACGCGCATCATGAACCTTGCCCTCCCACCCAACGAAGATGTTGGTAAAACGTCCCCTATGGTCTACCAGTGCTTGCAGCACCATTGAAAAGTAGCCCTTTTGGTTAATGTACTCGCTGGCCTGGTGGGCTGGTGCCAGGATAGGGATGTGAGTCCCATCTATAGCCCCACCGCAGTTTGGGAATCCCATCGCGGCGAAGCCATCTATGATGTCCTGGACGTTTCCGAGAGTCACTACCTTTGAGAGAAGTTGCTCAACGATTGCGTGGGCTACTTCAATCACAGCAACCCCCACGGTAGATTTGCCCACGCCAAAGTGGTTCACTACTGACCGGTAGCTGTCTGGCGTTGCAAGTTTCCAGAGGGCTATGGCCACTCGCTTCTGCACACTCAGGGCTGCTCGCATCCGGGTGTCCTGGCGCTTCAGGGCAGGGGACTGCGGGAACTGTGGGATAGCTTCCCACAGTGCACCGCTTCCAAAGTCGACGCCAGCCCCGTTACTGTGGACTCAGAAATTCGAATTAGTGTATTTACTGTGGATACACAAATTCGACTTCATAAGGTCGAATCCACAAATTCGACTTAAGTAGATTCGAAATAGTCTTGTAGTGTAGACAAGGCCTTAGAATAGCTAGCTAGGTACTTGCAGGCCCTCAGGATCAGGCTATATCCATTGCATCGGGAACTGAGGCATGAGAAAATGCAGGTGACGCCCCTGGCCGCACACGAAAACTGTAGCTGAGCTAGGAACTGAACGCAGGTCTCCTGAATTCTGGTCTAGTGCCGTATCCATGAACCCGGGGGAGGTAGTACCTGACGGCATGTCTACACTGCATAGGGCGCTACCCTCCCAGCCCGGCTCGACAGACTTGTGGAGAGTGGCTCGTGCTGGCGCTTTAAAAAGAGCCGTGTAGACGTTGTGTCTCAGGCTGGAGCCAGGGCTCTGAAACCTGGGTGGGGTTGGGCTGGGGAGCCCACGCTCCAGCCAGAGCCGCACCGTCTACACAGCTCTTGTTAGAGCACCCGGGCCCAGCCTCGCTGCACCAAGCCTGTGGACCCAGGCTGGGAGGCTCGCCGTGCCCTGAGAAATCAATGGAAGGATGGAGTAACGAGGAAGGGAAAGGAAAGGAAATCAGTCTTCTTTGTTTACCCGTCTGTGCTGCTACAGGAACCAGGATGTGTGCACTACTATAGCCACGTGGCTTTATTACTTAAATATGGCTTGTGCACGGATTATTTTTTTCTTGATTTAAGTTCCTGAACAACCCAGAGCCTAACATTCAGACAAAGGGCACGTTTAGGTAAACAAGGAGATTGACTATTTGTGGAGCTGAATTCACCTGAGTGAAACAGCCCTGTACTGATTTCATTCTGCTGCTATGTACTCACTTTAAAAGTAGGCCCCCTTCTACCTCTTGGGTTGTTTGAATCCTTCTGGGATTTCAGTCACGAATGCTCTGGTGGTGTGCGAGCTCGTGCTTGTTTTATTCTGCACTTCTGCTGATGAGAATCAAGGCTAAGATTTAGTCCTGGGTATTTTTAGTAAAAGTCATGGACAGGTCATGGGCAATAAACAAAAATTGACAGCCCATGACCTGTCCATAACTTATAGTATAAATACCCCTGACTAAATCTTGGGGGGCTGCTGATGTGGGGGGCAGGCTTCACTCCTGGGACAGACCCGGGGGAGCCACTGCCAGGGGCCTGCGGCACCAGCTGATGGGGGCCCCCAAGCAGCGGCTGCTCCAGCCGCTCAGGGCCAACTGCCATGGGACCACCTGAGCAGCTGCAGGTGCGGCTGGCCCTGGGGCTGGTGCAGCCGGCTGCCAGATTGCCCCAACAACTGGCTGCAGAGCCGCTCCAGCAGCAGCGGTGTGGCTGTCCCCAGGGCCACGTGAGCAGCTGGCCCCGGAGCCAGCCGCTTGGGCCAGGGCCGGCTTTAAGCCAACTCCCCCGATTCCCCGGAATCGGGCCCCGCGCCTAAGAGGGCCCCGCGCCTTAGGTGTCTTTTTAATCTTTTTTCTTTTACTCGCCCAGCAGGGGGTCCGCTCCAGGTCTTCGGCAGCATTTCGGCGGTGGAGGAGGGTGGGGTGGTGTCCACTCCAGGGCTTTGGCAGCATTTCGGCAGCGGGGGGAACCTTCGGTGCCGCCAAAGCCCCGGAGCGGACCCCCCCACTGCTGAAGTGCCACCGAAGCCCCGGACCGCAGCGGGTATTCGAATCGCGCCCCGCAGCTCATAAAGCCAGCCCTGGCTTGGGCAGCCCTGGGATCAGCCGCACTGGCCACTGCAGAAGTCGCGGAAAGTCAGGTCACACAGGCCCAATCTCAGTTGTTTGGTCTCTTAGCACACAAGGTCTCTGGCACATGCTACATGGTTAGCAGCTCCATAAGGAGAGGGATGGCATGAAAGCGATGGAGTGACCTCCGGCGTAGCCGATGCCACTGCTGAATGTGATCTACAGGAGTCACTGTACTCACCTCAGCAGCACTGTAACCCAACAGCGCTAAAAAATATAAGGCTCTGCAGCAAATTCCCGGCCATGGGAAAGGGAGAGATTTGCTTTTCCAATGGACCCAGCTATTCCTATTGCTAACGGTGGCACTGGGAACCCTTTGGTTGGCTGAAGAAAACAAGAGCTGAGCTTAGTCGGGAGCTAGCTACTCAAGGAGCCTTGGAGGAGGCAGGTAGTCATGTCGGGTCTGGGACAAGTTGAAGGGCAAATGTTTAAGACCTGAGGGTTTGAAAACCACCTCGTGATTCTGGATTCCCAGTTACCGTTAAGATGAGTGGGGATTTGACACCTAACCCCCCCTGGATGACTTTAAAAATATCAATCTAACTTCAGAAGAGCCCTGTCTCCATTTAGAGCATATTCCAAAGGGTAGGCACAACAGTCAGGGATTTCCCTGAAGAGCTTGACTATATTCATAGATTATTACACCCATGGTCCATGCTTGGCATAACAAATAAACGGAGTAATGATGGTTAATAATAGGCAGAAGAGTGTAATTCATAATGGCTCAGTATGAGCTGCAGAGCCAGGCCTTTGTCTAACTGCATATTTTTGCATCTGTTTATGAACTAGAGAACAAATTCTAGAGCCAAGAGAATTTCACAGTCTCCCTTATCACGTTAAGGCATGTGGTCATCATGCCAAATATGATGGGTTTTCCTCTTTATAGGAAGAATGTAGCCAGTTAGATTCTTCATTTATGAAAACTTCTGATGAGCAATCTGGTTGCTAGGATCCAGGTAAAATTGCAGCCTCAGCTACTGCTGAAATCTCAGAGTCACTGGCTGCCAGGTTTGTGTTTCCAGCCTTGTGAGTCAGCAAGTACTTATGCAGATGCTTAAATCCCATTGACTTCAATGAGACTTCTGAATGGGTCCTTGATTCCTGTCTTAGAATAAAGCTGAAAATTCAGGTGAGCAATATCTTCACCAGTGAAGGTTCAGATGGACTCAGATAAAGGCAACAACCACTGGTTTTCAGACATCTCTAACATTAGTGGGATTTGGAAAATATGACCTATGAGGAAAGGATGAAAGAACTGGACATGTTTCCTCTAGAGAAGACTGAGGAGGGACACAACAGTCTTCAAATATGTAAGAGGTTGTTATGAAAAGGGTGGTGATCAATTGTTCTCCATGTCCACATCGGGTAGGACAAGAAATAATCAGCTTAGTCTGCAGCAAGAGAGATTTAGGTTAGATATTAGCGAAAACTTTGTAACTCTAAATGGCAGTGAAGCTCGGAATACCCAGCACTGGAGGATTTTAGGAACAGGTTGAACCTTCAGGGATGGTCTAGGTTTACTTGGCCGAATCTCAGCACAGGGGGATAGACTAGGTGACCTCTCGAGTCCCTTCCAGCCCTACGTCTTCACTACCCGCCATATTGGCGGGTAGCGATCGATTTTTCAGGGATCGATATATCGCGTCTCATCTAGACACGATATATCGATCCCCGAACGCGCTCCTGTCGACTCCAGAACTCCACCACCGCGACCGGCGGTGGCGGAGTCGACATGGGGAGCCCCGGACATCGATCCCGCGCTGTGAGGACAGCAACTTCGACTTCAGTTGCGTATCTTATATCGATTTTCCCCCTTAGTGTAGACCAGCCCATATGACAGGCCATGTCAGCAGTGGCGGACACTGCCTTGTGCAAAGTCCTAGTTCAAGCCACCTGGGTTTGTCCTTGACTGGGGCAGCAGTTGCTTAAATCACATCTAAAAAAAACCACCCAGGGTCTATAAACATAAATGAGTCAAAAAACATTGGCCCTCAGGGCTTCGGCCTACAGCTCCCTCCTTTGTAAGGCAGGAAGTTCTAAGGTGCTAGCTAGTGGTCTGGCAGAGAGCTATCACCCCATTTGAAGTCCCAAATTCTTCTCTTCCCTCTCTTCCTCTTTCTCCCTCTTTGGGCATGGCTTGCCTTCATTAGCTGCAGCAGCTCGGGGGTGGCTCTCCAGAAGTGACATTTTTCATAGCTGAGCTGGGATGAGAGCTGGCCTTGCTGTATGCTGGCAGAAAGGGTTCTTAGCCCCTACTGCCTGTGTTCGTGTGAGGTTTGTTGACTCCATCACAGGGTCCTACCCTGAGAAACCAGCCAAAATCTGCTGAGCAGCAAAACAATCTGTCTGTTTGAAGTGAGGAGACAAAGAAGCTGGGCAGATTAACATAGAGAAAAGCCATTTCTAATGACAGACAAATAGTCATAATTCGTGCATCATCCTCTGATAAGTAGATCAAATACAAAGAGGGAGGAACAGATAAAAATAAGTAATCTGATTCCCTCACCAGGGATTTGCTAAGAAGTTGCTCTGAAACAAGGATCAGGGCGTATTTACCACAGAATAACAATCTGTGGGAGGAAGAGCTCAAACAACTCTGATAAAAAATAACAGATCAAACATTAACTTTTGTAAATACAAGGGGAAGGCATGGACGCTGTTCTAATTAGTACTTAAGAAATAATTACACAAACACATGCCAGTGGGAAACCATTTCCCATGTAAAAGCAAGGGGAAACATGGTTGCACATCAGTATATAGAAGGAGGTGTTCTCCCCAAATTCATTATTTCAGGCACTGGGATAGTTAAGGGCACACATGCAAAAGTAGCTGGAAAGAAGAAATACTCAAAATCAAAAGAGACATAAAAATTACGTTATGGAAGAGGCAGTGTGAAGTGTCAGTTCTTGTAATAGATCTAGTGCTACTTCTACAGTAGATGACAGAATGTGATGTGAAAAGCATGCAGGAGAGAGAAAATACAAATGTCAACATTTGGAAAATGCACCCACAAAAATATGAAATGTGAAAAGGAAAACAAAAAACTGTCTCCAAAAGTCTTCATGGAAGTACAGTGATTGCCTCAAAGGCGATCAGAAACCACAGTGAGGGAGTCATGTAAGAACCTAGACAAATAGGTAGGCTGGATGAATACAAAAGCAAGTGCATTCATTCAGATAGCAGCACGCCCAGTGAAACAGATAATAAAACCGAGACAAGAAGCCCATATATGGCGCTTGTTTATAACAGAGGAATCACAGACAAAACAAGGACACAGAAAAAGATCAACAGACGAGCAATTACACAGGAGACATCACGCAGTTGACACATTCCAACTGGGAATACTTCATGGTAGAGAGAGGGCCCAGTTTTCAAACTTGGAGCAAACATTTGTGGAGTGGCTATGCTACTGTAACCCTTCTGCCAGGTGGAGACAGCGTCGGAGGGCTTTCCCTTCACCCTCTCCCCTGGTTCTTGTCGCGTAGACAGCACAAGACCAGAAGTCCAAAGTGCAGACAATGCAATGTTTATTGGAGTTAGTTTCCAAGCATGCATATTCCAAAGACCTTCACACCAGTCGGGCTTATCTCTGTGCACCGATAGTCTGTTCCCCCGCGTCCCCCTCCCCAGCTGTGACCCCCGCAGAGCCTTTACCCCGCGTCCCCCTTCCCAGCTGTGACCCCGCAGAGCCTTTACCCCACGTCCTCCTTGCCAGCTCTGACCCCGCAGAGCGTTTACCCCGCGTCCCCCTTCCCAGCTGTGACCCCGCAGAGCCTTTACCCCACGTCCCCCTTCCCAGCTGTGACCCCGCAGAGCCTTTACCCCGCGTCCCCCTTCCCAGCTGTGACCCCGCAGAGCCTTTACCCCGCGTCCCCCTTCCCGGCTCTGACCCCGCAGAGCGTTTATCCCGTGTCTGAAATGACTAGATGTGAATAGGATGAATGGTGACAAAGTATGGGACTTTGAATCCCTTGACAGCCTGCAGATAACCAGCTCACTGGAGGAGTGCCAAGCTATAGCAAGCATTACAGAACCTCCCAGGAATGTAGGCACCTAACTCTCATTGATTTCACATGGAGGGAGACATGCCCTGAGGTGCCCATAATCGGGGTCTCATCCACACAGGTGAGACCTAGGATGATAGGCAGGGAGAGGAAGTGGCAGGAACAGAGTGAGTGTGACCATCCACAGTGTGGAAGGAAATAACTGCCGAACAGCAGGTCACTCAGGGATGTAAAGATACTTCCCAAAGATGCCAGAGGGCATGAATTTTCTAATCTGATTGTTCAGAAGAGGACAAGAGTGGCAGATTGGATCCTGTCTGTCCAGAAAACACATCTCAGAGCACATGGAAGTTGAGGGTAATTGTAGTCAGCAAGGCCACGATTTTCAAAACTGACCAGTGATTTTTAGGTGCCCAACCTGAAGCACCTTAAAGGGGGCTGATTTTCAGAGGCCAGGTTCTCAGCTAAACGTCACCTCTCTACTCCTCTTCACTAATAAGAACATAAGAATGGCCATGTTGGGTCAGAACAAAGGTCCATCTAGCCCAGTATCCTGTCTTCCCACGATGGCCAATGCCAGGTGTCCCTGAGGGAATGGACAGAACAGGCAATCGTCCAGTGATCCATTTCCTGTCGCTCATTCCCAGCTTCTGGCAAACAGAGGCTAGGGACACCATCCCTGACCATCCTGGCTAATAGCCATTGATAGACCCGTCCTCCATGAATTTACCTAGTTATTTTTTGAACTTTGTTATTGTCTTGGCCTTTACAACATCCTCTGGCAAAGAGTTCCACAGGTTGACTGTGCATTGTGTGAAGAAATACTTCCTTTTGTTTGTTTTAAATCTGCCGCCTATTAATTTCATTTGGTGATCCCCCCTAGTTCTTCTATTATGAGAAGTAAATACTTCCTCATTTACTTTCTCCACACCAGTCATGCTTTTATAGACCTCTTAGACCCCTTAGTCATCTCTTTTCCAAGCTGAAAAAGCCTAGTATTATTAATCTCTCCTCATATGGAAGCTGTTCCATACCTCTAATCATTTTTGTTGCCCTTTCTGAACCTTTTCCAATTCCAATATATCTTTTTTGAGATGAGTTGACCATATCTGCACGCAGAATTCAAGATGTGGGCATACTATGGATTTATATAGAGGCAGTATGATATTTTCTGTCTTATTATCTATCCCTTTCTTAATTATTCCCAACATTCTGTTCGCTTTTTTGACTGCCGCTGCACATTGAGTGGATGTTTTCAGAGAACTCTCCACAGTGACTCCAAGATCTCTTTCTTGAGTGGTAACAGCTAATTTAAACTCCATCATTTTATATGTATAGTTGGGATTATGTTTTCTAATGTGCATTACTGTGCATTACTGTGCATTGAATTTCACCTGCTATTTTGTTGCCCGATCACCCAGTTTTGTGAGATCTTTTTGTAGCTCTTTGCAGTCTGCCTGGGACTTAACTATCTTGAGTAGTTTTGTATCACTACTACTGAGCTTATACAGCCAAGGGTTGCATTAGCCATTTTCAGCCCAGCTTTTCACTGGGAGCTCATGTTCAGTTGTTTGTCCACTCTGCCCTCTAAATTCTTTTCAGAGTCACTGCTGTCCAGGATACAGTCCCCCATTCTGTAGATATTGCCTGCATTCCTGCTTCCTAGATGCATGAGCTTGCATTTAGCTGCATCAAAACATATTTTGTTTGAATGGACCCCAGTTTACAATGCGATCCGGATTGTTCTATATCACTGTCCTGTCCTCATAATTAGTTACCACTCTGCCAATTTATGTGTCATCCATAAATTTTATTAGCTGTGATTTTGTATTTACTCCTAGATCTTTGATGAAAATATTGATAGCATCAGGCCTAGTACCAATCCCAGCAGAATCCCACTTGAAACACCTCCGTTCAGTGATGATTCCCCATTGACAATTTCTCTTTGAGGTCTGTCAGTGAGCTAGTGCTTAATCCCTTTAATGGGTGCTTTATTGATATTGCATAGTGCTCATTTTTTAAACCAGTATGTTGTGCAGCACTTTGTCAAATGCCTCAGGCTTACAGAATTCTGTTACATTTACATGGTTACCTTTATCCACCAAACTTGTAATCTCATCAAAGAATGAAGTCAGGCTTGTTTGACAAGAACTATTTTCCTTAAAAGCAACTGGACTGATATGAAATGTATTTCTTTCATTCTTTATTAATTGAATCCTGTGTCAGCGTTTCCGTTTTTGTGCCCAGGACTGATGTCAGGCTAACTAACCTATGATTACGTAGGTTGGCCTGCTTGCCCTTTTTGAAAAATGGCACGACATTAGCATTCTTTCAGTCTTCTGGAATTTCCCTGATGTTCCAATTAAAAATTAACATTAATTGCCAGAAATCTCCTCATCCAACTCTTTTAGGACTCTTGGATGCAAGTTATCCAGGCTTGCTGATTTCACTGGGAACATATCTGGATTTTCTAATCAGCTTCATTTTAACTAAGAGATTTTTAGATCTCAGGGCTAGATCCATGGCTGGTGGAAATCTGTGGAGCTCCATTGACTTCGGTGAAGCTATGCTAAGTTACATCAGCTGAGGACCTCCCACCCTTAGACTGGGTCTGGAAGAATCCAATACAGTCCATTCTCAGACATAAGGAAAACAAATATCTGACCTTTGGTGAGAGACAGACTGATGGGCCAAAGGCACCTGAGGGGGGCACTTTGCCCAAAGCAATTCTGCCCTTGTGTTACCAAAAGATGTGCAGTGGATGGAGATTTGGATGCCTCTCCCCCTCATACTATGTGTGTTGTGGTTGAAGTCTTTTGTGTCTTCCTCTCCCCATGCAAGGGACTGAAGATTATGCCATCATATAATTCTTACAGACTGCAGAGGTAACAGAGAAGATGTTCAATAACGGGCTTATAAAGTTAGGTTCCCAAATCCTTATTTACGCACCAAAATAGGTGTCTCACAGCCAGAGTGAGTTCTTTGTGCTCACGAGCGCACTTCCAAGCTGCACCCTCCCTGCACTAATTCTTCGTCATCCCCAGGGAAGGACTGGGGAAGCCACGCTAGCTTATGCACTGTGGGAATGGGCCCCACCAGGTCCTTCTGATGCCAGAGCCGTTGGCGCTGAGCCAAAGAGCCCTTTTATTTTTAATAATGAAATTTTAGATTAGCTGGCACATCACAGAGTGGCTGGCCCCTTAAGGGAAGTCAAGGCCCAGTGGGATTTGAATTGTCTCATTAGCACTGATCCCCCACTTGGTAAGGCAACTCCCATCTTTTCATGTACTGTGTATATATACCTGCTACAGTATTTTCCACTCCATGCCTCTGATGAAGTGGGTTCTAGCCCACAAAAGCTTAGGCCCAAATAAATTTGTTAGTCTCTAAGGTGCCACAAGGACTCCTCGTTGTTTCTGCAGATGGGCTCATTCTCCTTAAGTAATTAACTACCTCGCTGTCTGGTTGGCAGCTAATCGGCAATAGAACAGCTGGACCTGATAAAAGGCTACCAGAGGTCCCTTTGAGGAGGCTGCCCCTAGAGAGAAGCGCTCCTAAAGAAACAGAGCAGGGTGTCTCCCCAGGCAAGGAGCGTAGGGAGGGACTGCCTAGGCTGCAAGGAACTGTGCCCTGCCTGGGACTGACTGGCAGGAAGGCCCTGATTCTAGGTAAGGGATCAAGATGTGGGATGGGTGAACGCAGATGGAGGCTGCCTCCCTGCTAAGAAGCCAGAGTGAAGGTCTTTTGTGTGTGTTCTGTTGAGTTTGGGTTCAGTCAAGAAGACCCTTAGAAGGTTGCGGGGGAGGGTTGTTTGACACACAAAAGCTGTGCTGAACTGCAGCTATGGGGAGTGATTGCAGCAGGTGTAGACATAGCTGAGCAAGCCCTAATCTAGGTAGCTCATGTCCCAATAGCAGTGAAGCAACGGGACAGACTGGAGCATGGGCTAACCACCTGAGTACGTACCCTGGGGCAGCTTGCATAGCCCGTACTGAAGCCCGTGCTGCCACAGCCTATCTGCTCTTGCTGGGTTTGCTAGTTAAATTAAAACTAGCTCAGGTGTGTCTAGATGTGTTGCAATCACACATGCTTGCTCTGAGTAAACAGACACATAGGTCTAAAATGGGTTGCTGGATTCACTTCTGGGTTTTTTGAACAAATTCTTCTCCAGTCGTCTCACCTACAGTTCAAATCCCGCTTTGCTTTTTAGGGAAGTTGGGGAGCAGGTGATGAATAGAAAATGCCTACAGAGTTACTGCAGTGTTTCATAACCAACCAGGTTAGGATTTTAGGCTGCTTTATCTTTGGGATTCTAACGTTACTTCCTGTTCTTGGCATCATACTTGTAAATTGTCTATGGTAATCAGAGAGGTGATCTACAGCGGCTGCAAACAAATAAGCCATCAGCACGGTTTTCATGACTGTATAGAAAGTCAAATATAGCAGAATTCTGCTGCCATCTTCTGGTCCACTGCTGCCATCTTCTGGTCCAACAGTCCCTGTGCAGAAAGATCATGTCTGTAAATCTCTTCCTTACACACACAGAGATAATATATACAAAAAAATCAGAATTACTGCTGTATAGTTCTGGACAGTAACAAAGTAGATGCTGCAGAATGGGAGACAGAGAAGCCTATTCATAACCTCATTCTTCCAAAACAGTCCATGATTCTCATCTAGATGAGAAATTCCAAATAGTGATGAATCTTAAGATTCATCTAGTGGTTAGAGCCAGGGTGCGGCCATCAGATTTTCCCGGTTCTGTTCCCATCTATGCCTCTGCCTTGTTCTGGAACCCCTAGACATGTCACTCATTATCTCTCTGCCTCAGTTTCCTATATATAAAATGGGTATAACTACTTGCTCATTTTAAGAGCAGGTGAGACGTAGGTGGCATTGTTAATAAACTTGAGGCCCAGGTTTAAAGGTAGCTGAGATCATGAGCTGCTCAAAAAACAATTTCTGCCCAATGGGAAATTCTGTTATCTTGACATTTCTTTTCATCCCAAATTGGGGCAAAGAGTCAAAATCTTGCAGAAAGAAAATTAGAAAATATTTCAATTCAGAAACGTTGAAATGATCTTATAGAAACAATGTTTCATAATGTCAAAATATTATAGTACCACATTAGCTATCAAATATAGAAACATTATATAAGTAGCCACATTGTCCAGAGTGGCTCAGGACCATGAGCGCCTACCTCAGGGCAGACTGTCAGAAAACAGGCAGACACCCCCAGCTGATGGCGTGCGCTATAATTAGATTCCCCCAAGCCATTAACAAATGTGAACTCCTGCATCACTAGAACAGTCTGACCATGGAGTCATGGACAGTCCCCCTGTATTTGCCATCCAGACAAACTAAACTTAGTGATAAAAGGTCACAGATCCCAAAAATCACACCACATTTAGGTTGCTTCCAGTCCCAAGAGACCAGTCACTTACCCCAGATCAATTGGTACTCTAGATCTTACACTAAAGATAATGCTGGCAGCCAATTCTATAGTAAACTCATTTAAGGTTTATTAGCTAAGAAAAGGATATGAGAGGTATTGAGAGGTTAGCACGTAAAATATATGCACAGGTGAATCACAATTTGTAATTCCAAATAGTGGCAGTGATGTAATAAACTACCAGTTTCCCATTAATGTTTTCAGGGTATCCCAAATTGTCTGTATGGATCTCTGCTTTGCATCTGGCACACTTCCCTGTAAGAGTCCAGAGATGAAGGCTCTTTCCTTGAATCCATACCTACAGCTTCTTCTCACAGAAGACAAGCTGACAGGGTCCACTACCCACGCGGACTTTTCCTTTGATGACAGAGCTTGAGGCATGCATTTTGAGTCTTTGACCTCCAATTATCGCACACAACCATGGTTTGCTTTGAAATTAGCACTTTTCTGTTAGTTCTTCATTTGCATTCCACAAGGCTTCTTTCTCCTTTGGCAGGTTATTTCTTTACCAGGGTATACACTATGTAAATATTTGCAACTGTATTATAACGGGATACAGCTAAGTGAAAACAATGCAAGTAATAGCCCACTACTTTTCCTGAAGCGTAAACGCAAATACACTCTTATACATTTAACAATCATTTTGATCTATGCTAATACACGTGAATTGGCCTGGGGCTCTGGCATGAGCTTGCACCTGGTCTACCAGCATCACAAGTTATAAATCTTTATAAACTTAAGTTGAAATTAAACTAAATGTCAGAATGAAACTAAATCAGAAAGTTGAATAAAAAATACTCCATTTTTTATTTTGAATTGGTTCAAAAATCTTCTGTCAAATTTCCTCCAAACTGACATGTTCTCATGAAAAACTTCGATTTTGACAAAACTGCAATTTCCAGCAGAAAACTGTTTCCACTGGAAAATTTTGGACCAGCTTTACTTAGCTGGATCAGCTCCCTTTAGTGTCTAGTCAGTGACTGTACTGGGAGTTTTGTATTGTAGAAAGAGAGACACCCATGACAGATAACAGAGCGAGCCCAAGACTATTTCCACTGAAGTCAATGGAAAAACTCCCACTCACTCCACTAACAGCAACAACTAGCTTTACAAAAGTCTCAGATCCCCTCCAGCACTAAGCCTTCCGCCTTCGACCCAACTCACTACAAGTGGGACAGCTAAAGAAAAATACCCTAATTGGAATGCTGGTTTGGAGTGAGCGCTTCCTCATTTCTGCTCATTGTTCTTGCTCAGGAAGTCAATGCTAATTCATTATTATCATCATGGGGCCTAGGAGCCTAATCATTGTCCTGGGTGCTACAGATAGACAGAGAAGAGAGACAGTCCCTGCCCCAAAGGATTGGGTTTTTCCCCTTATAAAATTGCAGCCTGGCTAGAAGGATTGTGTGGAAATTACTACCAATCCACAGGATGAAGGAGTCTGGAGTTATTCCTGGTTTTGAAACACATTCCCTGCGTGACCTTAGATTTGTCATTTCACATCTCTGTGGCTCATCCTCCCTGTCCGTAAAGTGGCGATACCCGTTCTGATCAGCCTCATAATATTATTATACTATAATAACAAAGTACTGGTTATTATTGGCTAGTATTACATAGCGTTATTATATCCAACCTGATGCGAGTTCCTACAAACGTATACGGAGAACGTATGCGAGAGGACTAGTTTCTAGCCTATAGACAGAGTGGCTGTCATGGATTGGGATCTCTGGTTCACAGGGATGGCAGATGGAGGAGGGTGTCCTTTCCATGTTGTGTGTGAGTTAGAGGCAACGTGTCCGTGTCTGATGCTGTGCTGGGGTGGGTGACCTGGAGCAGGGTTTGTGGCTGTGGTGAAGTTCATAGGAGTTGGTGCTCAGATTAGTATGTGCCCTCCTTGCTTTGGGTAACAACGCCCTCATTGGATTGCCTGCAGAGATTGAAAACGGGCCTCTAGATTTAAAGGGAAAAAGTCTCTATTGTTTGAGCTGTAGGACTAGGGTTGGGAGCGAGGAGGCAGCAGCAGCAGCCGCCTCATAAACCTCTTACTTGGTCCAGTCCGCGGACAGAAACGGACTCACTCAGCCAGTGCGTTACAGCTGGCTGGGAAACACGTTTGTCACAGGGCTTGGTCTGAGTTTATATTTTTATGCTGGACTCTCGCTTGGGGGATTCCAGGGAATGGCCCTGGGAGTCCTGCCCCTGAAAGAAGGATGAACCCCAAGACAGGCTAGGCAGGAGCAAGGAGCTGCACAGAGCAGACCTTGGCTGCTAGTTTCAGGGTCCCTGGGCTGGGACCCGGTATAGTGGGTAGGCCTGGCTTCCCCTATAAGCCACTGGAGAAGGTGGCAGGAAGCGCCCTCCCCCACCTGTGTGAGGGATGACACTGGAAAACCCTGAGGCAAGCATGTGAGGGCCAACGACCCTCTGGTAGCACATTAGACCGATTTACGTTCGACTTTCTGTTACCCACAGACGGGGTGGATTAAATTGTAACCTGGCTGGAGGGCTGAGTTAGGGGATGAGAACTTGCCAGGGAGACGGTCAGCGCGGTTGTGGGGGCCAGATGGGGACAGCGAGAGCAGGTGCTCTAGCCACGGGCGAACTCCTTCACAGTGCAGGACAGCTGAGTCCACAGCCTTCCAATGCCAGATGGGACCATTATGATCATGGCCTGATCTCCTGTAGGGCATGGGACAGAGATTGTTTTTTTAACCCTCTCACATAAGCAAACTCTTGGTGCTGAGCCAGAGCATCTCTTTCAGGAAGACATCCAAGCTTGACTGAAAGGCTCCAGGGAATGATGATAGACAATTTACCACATCCCTTGGAAAACTGCTCCAATGGTTAAACAAGAGAATGACCAGGGCACATCCTTCTCAAGGGCCAGTGTGTTGCATAAACAGAGGTCAGGAGTTTCAAAGAACATTTGCAGGGGAGGAGGGGACTGGCAGCTCAGTGCTGACTGTTCCACCAGGGCTAGAAATGAGAGGACACTTACACTCATCTACTGCTGAGCAATTTGCACACAGCTTGGGACCTGCAGCATATGCAGAACTGTGGACTGACGCCAGATTAAGTTATGATAGAACAAGGGTGGTGTACTTAGTCTACAGACGTTTGGCTTTCTCATTTGCTGGAGGGCTCTGGCGTTCAGGGGGTAATAAGACTGACCTTGCAAGCTAGGAGTTATGACTCGCATTTGACTATTAGCAGGACCTATTACAGTCTTCAGCATTTCCCTTGAGAAGAACACATCTGAGCAGATGTTCTGGGCCAGTTTATTCTCAGCTGGTGTAAACAGGCATATCCCTCTGAGAAGGTGGCCCTCTGTCTTTAAACTTTCCCATGATTAAGGTTGCAGGAGGCATTAGGAAAAGGTACCTAGAACAGAACAGATACCAGAATTGGGGCTCTAACTCAAATGATCTCTCACACGCTTATTGTTGATCAATAAGCAATAACTTGGTGATGTCCAGTAGTTGATAACATTAACTATGATCTTATGGTTAGTTCCAGGGGCTCTCAAGTCTGGATTATTTCCAGACCTTAGATAAATAAACAAATCTTAGCTAAACCAGTTTTGATTGGTTTTAGTGATTAACAATAAGGACAGCCCATATACAGAGAGGCATTAGATTCCAAAGGCTGTGGAAGATCGCCCCTGTAACTGTCTGACAGCCTGCATCCAGTCTGTAGATGGCCTCACCTTATGTCCCAGGGTAACTACACCCCTTGCCCCCCGTCCATCACTATAACCCTCAGCTGCCTCCCCCGCACCCTCTTTCCCCACTTTAACCCTTCTCCTGCCATACACCCTGCAGTCAGCACTGCCAAAATGTGTGCAACAGCAGCCCTGAAAATACCCAGCAAAATTCAAAGCCATCTCCTGCTACATAGCAGAGCTTCATGGGAGTCCTTCTGATGGCCCAGCGACAAAATCTCTCCTGACCTATCCCAAGTGTCAGCACACTAGAAAGAGAGCCCCATATCCTGATCATTCAGCCACAAAACGCCTCCTTTATATAAAAAGAGGCAAATCAGTGTCCCCTAATCTCAGCACTCTCTTAGTTGTGGTTTATTGCAGCTATCTGTAACCTCCTAACCGCCTCTTTTTGTCCTATGACTGCAGAGGTGTTCACAGGCCACTCTACCATGAATGGTCCCTTACAATGTGCTATCTTCTCATGCTAAACAGGGCCGGCTCCAGACCCCAGCGCGGCAAGCACGCACGTGGGGCGACCCTTTCCGGGGGGGGGGGCGGCAGGCTGGACCGGTGGACCTGCCGCAGTCATGCCTGCGGCAGCTCAACTGCAGCCGCCGGACCAGCGAACCGCCCGCAGCTGCGGGAGGTCCAGCTGAGCCGCGCGACTAGCGGACCCTCACCAGTCAAGCCCGTGGGAGGTCCGCTGCTCCCGGGGCTCCTGGGCGCCTCCCGCGCCTGACTGCTTGGGGCGGCCAAAAAGGTAGAGCCGCCCCTGATGCTAAACAATGTATTCCGCCTTGCAAATGCAGTGATGCTGGGAGTACCTTTCCCAGCCATGAAGACGTGCTCCGTGTGGCTTGTAAGCTTGTCTCTCTCACCAACAGACATTAGCCCAATAAAAGAGGTTACCTCACCCACCTTGTCTCTCTATTCTGAGTATAGGCAGATTGAGGTAATAAAATGTGATTGGTGTGTTTTCTTTCTCCAGTAGATGGCATCTAGACACCATTCAAATTGCATATTAATGTTGGTTTTGAGGATTCAGTCTAAAATGTCTTTCTTAAATCTTTAGTTTAATTAGAACTTTATTTTTAAAAAGCAAATCGTGTAAACTGGAAACACTTTGGTTGCCTTTTCAGTCTTTTTTACCTAACTATCAATGGCAGTCTTCTATAGTCCAATGGCAAAGCAGGTGCTTTGGGAAGACCAGGACTCGGTATGTCTACACTACCCGCCGGATCAGCCCGAGCACTCTCCCGTCGACTCCTGTACTCCAGCGCCGCGAGAGGCGCAGGCAGAATCGATGGGGGAGCGGCAGCAGTCGACTTACCACAGTAAGTAGGTCTACGTCGACTTCAGCTATGTTATTCACATAGACCAGGCCTCAGAGTCTCTACTCAAAAATTCTGTTTGCAGATCTCTGAGAAAGTGTGACCTAAAACTAAGTTGTTTGCACTTTGTATTGTGGGTGGATTGATAAGTAGTTCAGAGAGAGTTAATAAATGATGGATAGATGTCTTCATAAATGATTAAGGGATATTACACCTCGTGTTGCAAGGTTACATCAGAATGAGACCTCTGCCTACTATAGAGTTCTTACCCCTTCCTCTGAAGAATCTGGTCCAGGTCACTGGTGCAGACTAGATAGACCTCAGGTCTGATCCAGTCTGGCAATACCTATAGTCCTAAAATGGCAGCTGTTTCCCACGATTTACAAAGGGATTGTTTGTTAGAGAGTCCAATAAGTTGCTTATAACCATCTATATTGCTTGCTGCTATGCTCCAAACCATCTATAACACACGGCTCTTGCCTGTAAATTACTGATTTATCACCCCTTTTGTGAAGGGTGGCTGTAAGTTCTGCAGTTGCCTTTTTATAGAGTGTGGCTCTGCTTTTTAAGTTCCGCTTCCAATTTTCCTGAGACATGCCTGTGTTGTTCCTCAAAGACTCTTAGCCGTGCCTGTATTTTGTCAAGACGCCTTAACTAAGAGTCTTTAATTTTTATTCCCAGCGTTTAGATTTGTGCTTTGAACCAGCCTTGCCTCACCAGGGTCTGACTACATTCACTTCAGAATTAATGTGAATTCCCCTGGCCTTAGCTTGCTTCCATTTCACATCGTGTAAACAGGACTAACAGCATTAAAAGGGGGAATACCAGCCTGGGGCAGAATGTGTCCCCCATTTGGTATCGTCTTTGCATATCTCAGGTCAGCAGGACAGGCCCTGCCTGTCAGTCTCGAGAGGTGTGCAGGCAGTGGGGACTGGGCAAGAACAGAGAGATTATGTGGAGCATCTGTAGGTTCCACGCAAGAGACTCAGAGTAAAGAGCCCCTGCACCCAGCCACCTGCTGGCTTGTAGCCATTGGAGCTCTGTATGAACTGAATATAACCACCTGGAGCTGCCAGGCCAGCGTGACCATATTGCAAAAGTTCACAGGCTTAATATTGACTCTTCTGTAGGACTCCTCTGGATCTCAGCAAAGGGGATCTAGTAAATTGTTAGCTCTGCCCTTCTTTGTGCATTTGGCTTCGCTACAAAGTGGCCAAAATACCGACAAATGTATATGGCTTTGGGAGTCTACTAATCACATCTCCATCTCTGCTTCCTTCAAACTTGGTAGAACTTTTCTACCTTCTGACTTACCATTTCTGAAGCTAGTCTGGCATCTCTATGATTTTTAAGGGGGAGGAGGCAGAAATTTGGCTTATAACGGAAGCTCCCTTGCAAACTGCTCAATTCTATAACACTGATATGGCTGCTCACATTTTCAAAATGCTGTACACGTGATCCCTGTGGTAGAGAGAATTAGCCTTCACTGCTATGTAAGTGAACACTCCTGAGTCCAATAATTTGTGGTTGGACGAGAGCTTATCTTTTGGGAAGATGTCGGATTTTCCCTAGAACACTGCAAGTGAATTCACCACTTCTGTTCTCTACATACCTAACAAGGCCTGGTTTGGGTTCAGTTTTGGAAGATGGGTAACGATTCCAGAAAGGCATGTGGAGAGACTAGCTGTGTATATATACTTATGATCCAATTTACCGCTCCCCGATCATGGTGCCTATTAAACAGAAATACACAAATATTGTCATTTGGAGTGATCAAGGGGAAAATACCTTCAATCTCAATTAATAATTTTAATCTCAAACTTGTAACAATGGTTAGATTAGAAGTAGGGATGGCTGAACTGGTCCAGAATTCTAGTCTGGGCTGGATAACACTAAATAATCAAGTAAAAGCACATTTTCAAAGATGACTAATGGACTTGTGTCCAAATTCCACACAAAATTAATGGGAATTGAGAATCCAGATAACCACCCATCCGCCCCAATTTGCATGTACTGTAATGATGTTTTGTTTCGGATACCCAGGAACAAGCGTAAATCATGTAAACAATGCATCACAATGAAAATTCTCCAAAAATTTTGGTTTGGCTTTTGAGTGCTCAGCAAAAGCTTAGGTTTGTTCTCATTGCATCTGAACCGGTCTGCCCAGCTCTAATCAATTAATTAGAAATGTAGCATCATGACAAAGCCGTTTACATCACCTCAGTGCCAAGTACAACATTAATTCCTCTGACCATCACATGACCTTTCAATGTCGCACAGCAGACGCTCTTCTAGCCAGAGGCCTTTTTAATAATTGAGATGAAGTGCTTTCCCTGCATTATTGTTTGTGAAGGGAATGGAGGGGGCATTGGCGTTCTTCACTTAAGAAGGGACAGCAATGTTTTCTTCTCAATTTATCATCCGACATGCACTTTTGTATTGCATATAATCAGATAAGAAGCCAAAGTCACAAACTGATAGAAGTGTATTTTCGCTTGATCTCCCCCACAGCAAATCTACAATGTGTTGCTCATGTTTTTATATTCCTATTCTATACGCCCTAATTAATTCTTAATACCTTAGCGCAGTCTTCCATTATGGCTCTACTTTATTTCTGGAAGGCTTGGGGCCGTCATAACTAACATGTCTCATTTATTTGACAGTTTTATGGTTCACTTGGAACAATTTCCAGAGCTATCCATCACTCTCCTAGCAACTTTTGTAGCTTTTCTATTTTAATCCCGCGCTGGGGAACAGAGCAGAGTAACAGTCCCTTAAGTGATACTTTCAACTTAAAAGGATGAAGTTCCTCTGAAGTATGCAATGTTTGCTGTAATAGTTTATTATGGTGAGTTTGTTTTTTTGTGGGGCCTTACATTAGTACACTTTGGGGTAAATTATGCCTCTGTGTGTGCAGGTTTATAATTAATCAGACGTGGGGTTTGAACTTTGGCCTTGCAGTACTACAATAATAAGCCACGCTTCCTTAAGCACAAGGAGTTGCTCTGCTAGCTATAGTAGACATTTAGCTTCCTTATGTGGGGTAGTCACTAGTGGAAGACAGGCCCACAGTATGTTACGTTACAATGCAGCAGAGGTACGGGGAACCCCCTTGCACCCTCAGCAGGCCCACTCGGAGACCAGGCATAGTCTAGTAATGGAAAAAGGCAGCTAGCAGAGCTCTAGCCACTCAGCGAGGTAGAAATGGGGACATGCCCTCCACTCCTACATGTGCTAGAAGGATCACTGCCTATCTGTTAAAGATGTGTAGCAAGGAGCACTCCTCCCTAAAGTCCTAGAGAAGGATTGCCACCGCATAATACCTTCATGCCCTGCCATTCAGGCAGGCAGTGTCCTTCCCTGCACAGCCTGGTTGTGGCTCCTAACAGCCCTCGCTGTTCCCTGTGTTATTTTAACTGTTTTAGTTACTCTCATATTACTATGTACAGCCACCATTGCCAAACGAGGCAGTAATTTAACAGCAGTCGTTTAAAGTAACCTCTCCATTTCATCACCATTCCTTTTGACATTTATCTTAATACAAATAGGATGAAATTAAGCAGGGAGTATTAACCCAGAGTGTTTCCTACAGGACGTACCAGTCTAAGAACAAGAGCATGAACTCGCTAGGCCTGCAGCTCTCGGAATCATTTGCTAGCTTGCACTATCAATTTAAACCGGGCTTTTTCCGGAATCGATGTACTTGCTATCAGCTGGCACCCAAATATTTCCTGAAATAGCAGGTTTCCAAGGCTGTACTGTGAAATCATTCTGGGAAGAAATGTCCTTAAAGAATTGTGCTCCTCTCCAATGTGGCTATGTAAAAAGGTATCAGTTCTCTCCTCTGCACTCCGTGTGCATGCAGTGCCATAAATTTGCTCTCTTGCAGGGCCAGCACAATGAAGGCAGAGTATGGGCTGTATTCTGTTCCTTCATGGCTATCGTGTGTTACTAAATTCCATGGGGCCAGATTTTGCAACCCTCTTTCATCATACTCCACAGATCTTCTTATTGACTGTACTTTCTCAAGCAATCAGAATCAGTGTGAGTAGGGTTTGCCGAACGGGACACCTCAACAGACATGTTTACGAAGTCCCAATCAGTCACATCTGTATGAACCCATGGAAGACCATGGGGGTTACATATGTAACTGTGGGCCTAATTTTGTCTACAGAAGCTCATGGTTGGAGATGATGACTCATGAGAAGAAAAGTATCCAACCTGACTCTTGGAACCCAGATTTAATTTGAAGTATTGGCAGCTAGATAAAAAATCTTTTACCTGATAACAGAGACAGTTTTGATCTGGAACACTGAAAGGAAAGCAGAGACCCTCGCAGAGCAGAGCTGCACATTCTCGTTACATGAGGGTATATGAGTGAACAGCTCACTAACCTATGTTAAATGGGGGAACCCAAGGGTGAAATCCTGGGTCTATTAAGTGAATAGCAAAGCTCCCGTTGACTTTAGTGGAGCAGGATTTCACCCCAGGAATGCAGTGTTAAGGGTACGTGGCTGAAATGAACCGAAGTCAGAAAGTGCACACGCTCAGGTTCTAGCAGCAAGTCTGACTGAGCTGCACTGCACATTGTCTTCTGTCGAGTACATCCGGTTATACCGGTAAAATTTTTAGTCACCCAACTGATTGGTAGTCTAAGTTGAAAAGCAATGGCACTTGAGTAACTTGGGTACTTCTGAAAACTTATTTCACATGTAGGGCTAAACGGTGGTTCTCAGCCACAGCACTGCTCCTAGCATGGTGCTACATTGCCCCAGGAGCAGCAAGAGGGAGAATGCACCTCAGGCAGTGCCAGTGCTGCCCTTGCTTGTTAGGATGGAGCCGAAGGTCCCCCAAGGAGCAGGGTGATGTGGAGAGGGGTGCCTCCTCCCCTGTTGTGTGTCTCCTCCCCGGGGTGGGCAGGGGGAGCAGGAAGGAGAGATCCATACCCACCTCAGAAGACAAGGATTGCTATTGTGAGTTTTATACTGCTCCATGGGTCCCCCAACAGCTCAGCAGGAGTGACGCACACAATCTGATCCTTAACCAGAGAACTGGGATTCGAAACGGTGTGTATGTGCAGTAGTACTCGGGACACCCTCAGGTTGTGGTTGGAAGTTTCATAGTTGAATTTTCTGATGATTGGTCATTTTACACAGGCAGCGCTGAGTTTGCATTAGCAATGACATCAGCAGTGAGTCAGGATTTGAGTTCTTGCAGGTTGTTTCCATTAGGAGGAGGAGAGGGATCATGGAGTTAGGCATTTCTTCGGTGTAATCCTATTTACAAAAAGTGTATAGAAAACTCTTGCAGTTCCAAGCCTCTTTCCAGCAAGCACTCTACCCCAAAAGTCTCTGCTTTTACTCAGCGTTGTACTACAAGTCTTCTCCCACTGTCCTTGGCTTTCTGCTGCTTTCTCTGTTTCTGGGCTGTTTCTTTATCTCTCTCTCACAGACTCCCAGAAGCAATCTGCTCCAGGGGGAAGGGATAGCTCAGTGGTTTGAGCATTGGCCTGCTAACCCCAGACTTGTGAGTTCAATTCAGGATTTGGGGCAAAAATCTGTCTTGGGGTTGGTTCTGCTTTGAGCAGAGGGTTGGACCAGATGACCTCCTGAGGTCCCTTACATTTTGTGAATCACTAGCCGTTTGGGCTGCAGGGCTCAACTCTTACTCCAGTCTTGCATGTGGCTTGTGTTTTGGGTGGGCTCTCCTTCTAGCCCAGAAAATTGTTCAATTGCATCTGACATTTGTCCTGAACGAAGGGCAACAGGTATACCCACCAGCTTCACTGATGTTTTCCCAGACCCTAGCATCACAGTAATATTTTGCAATTAATGTCCTATGTCATTAGAGGAAAAAATTAAAATTAGTAAAAAACCCAAAGCTATCCAAACTGTGAAGTTTACAAACTCTGCCAGCTTCTCAAGTAGATTTTAATCACTCATTACTTTCAGTATAATTAGCTCGCAGAGCTCACAAACTCTGGCACTTTCCCAAAGAGATGTAACTTCCTTGAACTGGAGTGCAATTGCATTCCTCCAAAGCCAGGAGGGGGGAAGACAATAACAGAAAATGTGGAAGTAGCAGAGGTGCTTAATGATGACTTTGTTTCAGTTTTCACCATGAAGGTTGGAGGCGACTGGACATCTAACAGTGAATGCCCGTGAAAATAAGGTAAGATCAGAAGAGGCTAAAATAGGGAAAAAAACAATTACTTAGACAAGTTAGATTTCTTCAAATCACAAGGGCTGATTAAATGCATCCTAGAATACTCAAGGAACTGACTGAGGAGATATCTGAGCCATTAGTGATTATCTTTGAAAAGTTCTGGAAGACGAGAGAGAATCCAGAAGACTGGAACAGGGCAAATATAGTGCCAATCTATAAAAAGAGAAATAAGGACAACCTGCAGAATTACCGACCAGTCAGCTTATTTTTTGAACCCAGAAAGATAATGGAGCAAATAATTAAGCAATTAGTTTGTAAATATCTAGAAGATAAGGTGATAAGTAACAGTCAGTATGGATTTGTCAAGAACAAATGGTGTCAAAGCAACCTGATAGCTTCCTTTGACAGGGTAACAAACCTTGTGTATGGGGGGAAGCAGTAGACATAGTATATCTTGACTTTAGTAAAGCTTTTGATACTGTCTCACATGATCGTCTCATAAACAAATTACGGAAATGCAACCTAGATGGAGCTACTATGAGGTGGGAGCATAACTGGTTGGAAACCCGTTCCCAGAGAGTAGTTATCAAAGGTTCACAGTCATGCTGAAAAGGCATAATGAGTGGGTCCTGTTCTTTTCAATATCTTCGTCAATGATTTAGATAATGGCATAGAGAGTGCACTTATAAAGTTTGCAGACAATACCAAGCTGGGAGGGGTTGCAAGTGCTTTGGAGGATAGGATTAAAATTCAAAATGATCTGGACAAACTGGAGAAATGGTCTGAAGTAAATATGAGGAAATTCAATAAGGACAAATGCAAAGTACTCCACTTAGGAAGGAACAATCAGTTGCACACATACAAAATGGGAAAAGACTGCCTAGGAAGGAGTACTGCGGAAAAGGATCTGGGGGTCATAGTGGATCACAAGCTAAATATAAGGCAAAAATAGCAAACATCATTCTGGGATGTATTAGCAGGAGTGTTGTAAGCAAGACACAAGAAGTAATTTTTCCACTCTACTCCACGCTGATTAGGCCTCAGCTGGAGTATTGTGTACAGTTCTGGATGCCACATTTTAGGAAATATGTGGACAAATTGTTGCTCTTCATCAAATTGTTGCTCTTCTCTGGACAGAAAGTCCAGAGATGAGCAACAAAAATTATTAAAGATCTGGAAAACATGACCTATGAGGGAAGATCGAAAAAAATTGGGTTTATTTAGTCTGGAAAAGAGAAGACTGAGAGAAGACATGATAACAGTTTTCAAATACATAAAAGGTTGTTCCAAGGAGGAGAGAGAAAATTATTGTTCTATCCTATGAGGCTAGGACAAGAAGCAATGGGCTTAAATTGCAGCCTGGGAGGTTTAGGTTGGACATTAGGAAAAACTTCCTAACTTTCAGGGTGGTTAAGCACTGGAATAAATTGCCTAGGGAGGTTGTGGAATTTTTAAGAGCAGATTAGCCAAACACCTGTCAGGGATGGTCTAGCTAATACTTAGTCCTGCCATGAGTGCAGGGGGCGGGCTAGAGAACTCTCGAGGTCCCTTCCAGTCCTATGATTCTATATAATGATTTGTTGTTCGCACTGGAGAATAACTAGCTGGACCAGGGGCGGCTCTATCTTTTTTGCCACCCCAAGCACGGCAGCCTTTGGCGGTGCGCCTGCGGGAAGTCTGCCGGTCCTGCAGCTTTGGCGTACCTGTTGCTGACTCAGCAGGACCGGCGGACCTCCTGCAGGCAAGCCACTGAAGGCTGCCTGACTGCCGCCCTCGCAGGGACCAGCAGGGCGCCCCCCCCGCAGCTTGCCGCCCCAGGCACGCGCTTGGAGCATTGGTGCCTGGAGCCGCCACTGTATGGGGAAAATTTATGCACAGCTGGACAAAATAAACAGGAGTGCAGAGTTAACAAAAATTTATCACGTTCTGTACTAGTTTGTTTCTAACTGGTCCATGTGTGGCCACCTGCTGCAGTGGTGTACTCTTAAGATGTCAGAAACATGAGTTAACCATGGGGCAAGGACTACATGTGAAAGCAATGACTGCACTGCATCTCATACGCCAGATTGTAGCACCAATACCAAAAGCTCCATGGCATGGGCAGCTACTAAAGGGCTCTTGAGCACTCTCGCTAGAGTAGTGGTCCCCAGACTGTGGGATGCACCCCCCCTAAGGGGGTGTAGAGGAAGCATTACAGATCCCCCCCTCCCGTTGTGCTAGGTGCTGTACAAACATATAACAAGAGACAGTCTCTGTCCTTACTAGGGTGACCAGATGTCCCAATTTTATAGGGACAGTCCCAATATTTGGGGCTTTGTCTTATATAGGTGCCAATTACCGCCCACCCCATCCCGATTTTTCGCCCTTAATATCTAGTCACCCTAGTCCTGACGAGCTCACCATCTAAACAGACAAGACAAACAGGAAGCTCTACTACCCTGTGTTACAGATGGGGAACTGAGGTACAGAGCAGTTACAGGACTTGCCCAAGGCCACACAAGAAGTCCTGCAGCAGAGATGGGAACTGAAAAGTATGCATCTCCTGGGTGCTAAGCTAGTGCCTTAACTGCAAGAGCAGCCTTCCTATTGGAAGAGGCAGTGACATGGGTCCTGGTCGTAGCTTACAGGAAAAACTGGGCTCGTTCTAGCTGTCATGTGTTAAGTTTGTTCCGTTAAAGGTGAATCCCCCTGAGTTAATTGCTCATTTAACAGTCAGTGGAGACATTAGTCATGGTTCTATAATGACCATTATTTACTGATCTTCCCTTGCCCCCCATTTTGTCACAATGCAGATTCTGAGGTTTCAGTTTAAATCGTCTTCCTTCCGTATGCTCTTTCAAAGCAAAACAAAGGCAAAGAGCTTGTCTTCTGGCCATAATGACCTCAGAATTTCTCCTTATATTTTTGCCTGGAGGCCATAGGAGGTATTGTTGGCTCTGTCTGTCCCAGAAACGTCTAACGCGATGATGCTTACTGAGCCATACATTAAATGAAGTATGTATAATTCCTCCTGCAGAGCTCTCTAACCATCACACAGTCAGGCTTCACGTTCCAGCATTGTCTTGTAAATACAAAAATCTACTGGCTAGTTTCATAGCTTCTCAACTGTCCCTCTAAGATTCCGACAGGCAAAGCTCGCCGCATAGGTGAGGTCCTGCCATATTTCTCTATTTCCTCTGCTTACAGTTGGGAGCTCGCCAGCAGTTTGCTTTTCAATTGCAGCGTTATTGCTTTTCCATTAGGAATGTTTTTAGAAAATACAGATGAGATTTTTTTTTCCTTCAGAGCCATTTAGGGAGAGGAGTTTGAATTGCATTTGAATGGCAATTGGGTTTCTGCAGTCCTCAGGCAGCTTTGGAACTGTTGGTCTGGGTGTACGTGGGTCCTGTTCATAGCATACAGTAGGAACTGGGCTGGTTCTAGCTGTCCTTGTTCCTTGTATTAGACCTAAGGAAGACAAGCTTTTGAGCTACACAGAGCTCTTCAGGCCTGGGAAAGCTATTCAGTGTCACAGCTAAATAGAAGGCTGAACAGATATTTTAGCTTTCAGAGTGGTAGCCGTGTTAGTATGTATCAGCAAAAAGAACAGGAGTACTTTGGCACCTTAGCGACTAACACATTTATGTGGGCATTAGCTTTCATGGGCTACAGCCCACTTCATTGGATGCATGCAGTGGAAAATACAGTAGGAAGATCTATATACACAGAGAATATGAAAAAATGGGTGTTGCCATACCAACTGTAATGAGAGTAATTAATTAAGGTGAGCTATTAGCAGCAGGAGGAAAAAAAACTTTTGTAGTGAGTAGTCGTAAGTAGTCACCACATTCTAAGGCCGTGGCTCTCAACCATGCAAGATCTTCCAGGGGGCACATCAGCTCATCTAGATATTTGCCTAGTTTTAACGCAGGCTACATAAAAAGAACTAGCGAAGTCAATACAAACTAAAATTCCATACGACTTGTTTATACTGCTCTAGATACTATACCCTGAAGCGTAAGTACAATATTTATATTCCAGTTGATTTATCTTATAATCATATGGTAAAAATGAGAACGTAAGCAATTTGTCAGTAACAGTGTGCTGTGACACTTTTGTATATTTGTCTGATTTAAGTAGTTTTTAAGTGAGGTGAAACTTGGGGGTATCCAAGAGAAATCGGACTCCTGAAAGGGTACAGTAGTCAGGAAAGGAGCTGCAGCTCACGAAAGCTCATGCTAAAATAAATGTGTTAGTCTTTAAGGTGCCACAAGTACTCCTGTTCTTTTTGCGGATACAGACTAACACGGCTGCTACTCTGAAACTCTTCTATGGCCTGTTAACATAGGACAAAAATAGGGGGGCTAGGGTTTTGACCACTCTGAACTGCAAGAGGAGAACTGAAGCTCTAAGACCGTGAGGGGTGGAAGGGACCCAGAGCTCAGGCTCCAGCCTGACCCCAGAGGTCTATGCAGCAATTAAACAGCCCGTTAGCCCCAGCCCCGTGACCCGAGTCAGCTGGCAGGGGCCAGCAATGGGTTTTTCTTTGCTGGGCAGACATACAATCTGCCATTGCATTACAGCTTCGTCAAAGCCTGCAGAATATTAAAAGCAATATTACTAAATCATCCAATTACAGAAGCAGGAGCAGCTGCTGTGGCTTTCAGCAAAGTTTATGGCCTCTTTAGGATCAGTGAAGAAAGACAACCACATCTTGCCAAGAAAAATAGTCCACATTTTGTGATGAGATGCCTCTGGTATTTTTGGCCTCTGAACTCCAAACATCTCCTGTGATTGAGAGAGAGGACAGCTGGGTTTCTGCACCAATTTCCCTATTTTAAAAAATATATATTTAAATTTCTTTGAAATGTGTTCTAATGGCAAGACATTATAAATCAGCCAAACAAGATGAAAGACATCACCAAGATATATATGAGGGACTAATTCCCAACTGAGAATTTATTCAATGACTTTATATTCTTCTCTGCTCAGGCGCTAGACATGGCCAGAATGATTCTGGAGTTTCTTCAGCAGAGAAGCCTGAACATAGAGGTTGTTCAGCCTGCAAATTGGCAGTTACAATGGGATATACCATTAGACATGCCACTTGTCGTTTATGTAACTAATTTGTATTATGAAGGCTCCAATTCCACAATATGATGCATGCAGGCAAACTCCTGTGCCAGGGTATGTCTACACAGCATTTTGGAGCAAGTCTCTGAACCTGGATCGAGAGCCTTGAGATAGCACAGCTTGTATAGATAACACTTTGAAGTTGCGGGTTAGGCTGGAGTCTGGGCTCTGACGCCTAGGGACGTGGGTAGGGAACTGGTGAATGGGGAGACTACAATGGGTCACTGACAAGTGAAGTCTCAGGTTGGAGGGAAGTTAATAGTGGTCTTGGGACCAGTCCCATTTAACATTTTCATGAATGCCCTTGGCACAAAAAGTGGGCGTGGGCTAATAAAATTTGTGGGTGAGCCAAAGTTGGGAGGTATTGCCAGGACAGAGGAGGACCAGAATATCGTGCAAGAAGATCTGGACACCCTTGAAAACTGGGGTTATAGGAAAGGGATGACATTTAATAGTGCAAGGTCATGCACTTAGGGACTAACAACAAGAATTTTTGCCATAAACTGGACATGTATCAGTTGGAAGCGACAGAGGAGGAGAAAGACCTGGCTGTATTGGTTGATCACAGGATGACTGAGCTGCCAATGCGACGCAGCTGTGAAAAAAGCTAATGTAGGCCTAGGATGCATCAGGCGAGGTATTTCCAGCAGCGGAAAGGAGGTGTTAGTACCATTACACAAGGCATTTGAGAGAGCTCATCTGGAATCGTGTGTGCCATTCTGGTCTTCCATGTATAAAAAAGGTGAAATAAAACTGGAACAGGTGCAGAATTGAGAAACTAGGATGATCAGAGGAATAAAAAAAACCTACTTTTGAGAGAGTTACGGTATGTCTGCACTGCAATGTAAGCCCAGGGTTAGTGGGACTCAAGTCAGCTGACCTGTGTCAGAGAACCCTGGGCTTGAGCATCTGTCACGGAGTCCCCAGCGTGATGATCTGGAACTGCTCTGTATGAAGCCAGTCAGGACTCTGGGGGAGCCTCCTCTCTGAGCAGACTGTCACCAGGGCAAGAAGCTTACACAGCTTCGACCTTCCTGGGTCTGACCTCGGAGCATTCAGAAGCCCCTTCCTCCCCGTGCCCTTCCTGCAGCGAGTCCGCCGGAGCAGGGCTCCTGGGAAAGCCAGAGGGCCCTGCCCCCCAACTCTGCAATCAGCAGCGACTCAGCCCGCGTTGTAAAGCAGAAGATTTATTAGTTGACAGGAACACAGCATAGAGCAGAGCTCTTTAGCCCAGAAATCAGTGACTTTCAGCCAAGTCCATCTTGGGGGACCCCAGGCCAGATGCCCTGGATTCTTCCTCTTCCAGTCCCACAGAGCAGACTGCCCTGGACCCCACTGCCTGGTCTCCAGCCTGCCTGTTGCTCCTTCTCCTGTCTATGTCCTGCTTCCCAGACACAGTGTCACCTGGTCGCCTCTCACTCCTGGTTCTCTGCTTACGAAGGGCACTGGCTATCACATACGTGCAGGCAGCTGGAGCAGCCTCCCCTGCCCCAATGGCCTCAGCAAAAGTCTCATACCCAATTCCCACCACCTAGGCATTGGTGCAGTACAGAGGGAAATTGAGGTACACACAGTATTAGTATAGGGCAGTAAGACTCACATGCAGCATAACAAGGTTAAAAAAAACCACTTTGTCACAGCATTTACAAAGTATTTTAACTTTACATTAAGACTTTTTTAACCTGTACTCAAACCCAGGGCTCTGGCATCCACACTGCAGTGCACAGATCTAAGTCAAAGTACCCATATCCCAGAGTCCCTAGTGCCCCCCTCCCATCCTGAAGTGGGGCCATTCTAGCCCTAGGACCATGGTACACTGTAGGAAAAGTTTGGTGCCTGCCATGAACATTACAGGAAATGTGGAGCAGCTCGCTTTGCAAAAGGCTTGATCGGTTCACTCTGCATTGCAAACCCACGGGGCTCTCTGCCAGTGAGCTGGCCGACCGTGATCAGAGCCGAGTGGGTTAATGTGGACCTGAGCTGCTGCCATTTAGAAAGGTGGGGTGGCTTCCATTTTCACTAGAGTGGATTGCAGATTGTTGGGCTAGAGGACTAAGGAGGTTGTCCCATGGAATTGTGGGATATTTCTGGCTGACTTCAGGGACCTGAGTTAAGTGAAGCTGTGTCTATACTGTATCTGCACTGCAACGCTCAGGCCAGGGATGAGGGGTTCAGGGTGTGGGAAGGGGCTCTGGGCTGGGGCAGGGGGTTGGGGTGCAGGGGTGAGGACTCTGGCTGTGGATGAGGAGTTTGGGGTGCAGGAAGGGGCTCCGGGTGTGGGGAGGCTCAGGGTTGGGGCACAGGCTTACATTGGGCAGCTCCTGGTCAGCGGTGCATTGGAGCTAAGGCAGGTTCTCTACCTGTCCTGGCTCTGCGCTGTGCCCTGGAAGCTGCAGGTCCGGCTCCTAGACGGGGGACTGCAGGGCTCTGTGCGCTGCCCCTGCCCACAGGCACCCCCGACCCCACCTCCCATGGGGTTCCCAGCCCATGGGAGTGGGGAGCTGGTGTTCGGGGCAGGGAAAGCGCATGGAGTCCTGTGGCCCCCCCCCCGCCTAGGAGCTGGACCTACTGGCCACAGCGCAGTGTCAGGACAGGTAGGGACTAGCCTGCCCTAGCCCTGCAGCACCACTGACCAGACTTTTAACTGGCGGTGCTGACCAGAGTCACCAGGGTCCATTTTTGACCTGGCGCAGCAAACCTACAAAGGTCCACAGCAGGCACCAGAGAGACCATGCATCTGAAGCCCTTTGGGATATTGGCACACAAACTGAGACCTGGAATAGAAGCTTTTTCATCCTTGAATATGGAGCCACTGCCATGGATTCTCTGAGCTTTACTAAGTAAAGAGATGCAAATGAAGTCAGTGAGTTAAATCCTGGCCTTGTTGAGGTCAAAGGCACAATCAGTGATGCCAGAATTTCACCTTGTCCGTTGAGTTCCTCTCAAGTGTGCTGTTTCTGATGCTGCATAAGATGTGAGTTCTGAGTGAAGGTTTTAGCACATTCAGTCCATTCACAGAGATTTTCTCCAGTGGGAATTCTTTGATGTTGATAATGAGCAAGCTCCATCCGAAGCTTTTCCTGCAATCGGTGAGTGTATTCAGTTCCTCTCCTCTGTGCAGCTCTTGTGTCAGATAAATGCTGAGCAATGACTGATTCTTTTCCCACATTCAGGACATTGCTGTTCTATGTGGAATCTGATGTTCAGTGAGACTTGAGCTGAGTGAAACGTCTCTCACCATCTGGACGTAGGTTGGGCTCTCCCCTGCGTGTGTGTAGTGTCTCTCTAAGTTCCCTGGAAACTCATATGGTAGAAAGATTAATTTCATGTCTTTCTCTGCTGCTTTTCCAACCTTCTTGTTGTTTTCCCACTCTGGACCTTGGGAGACAGTCAGATTAGCTCATGTACCCCAGATAAACAGTATCTTATTTGGTTCACTACTCAGTGTCTATTGTTCGATGTAGACTTGGTCAAAAAATAGTGGGGGGGGTCTACTGATAATTTTGACAAAAACAAAAACAATTTTTTTTCGTCACACCTGAAATTGGAAGTTTTCAGGTTTGGGCCAAAAGATATTTCAATGAGAATTCAAAATTTTCCCGGAAAGCAGACATTTTTGTTAAACCCTAATATTCCATTGAAAAATGGTTTGAAGGGAATATTTTCTTCCAGGCCTAGTTTAAAGTCTCGTCAGCAAGAGCAGCTTTACGTTTCTTTGTCCTCATAGCATTTGCATATCCACTTTCAGGACTGTCTTACTGCGTTTCTCCTTCCCACTTCACCCATGATGAGCTCCTATGCTGTGCAGGCTTCTATCAAGGTTTTCTTTTCCTCAAAGCCTCCTTCCCATCAGGAGAACCTCTCACTTTCAGAACGGAGTGGTTGTAAAGTCACAGTCCCATAATTCTCTTGCATCGTCTCCCTATAGACATCCCTCTGCTTTTCCTCTGAAAGAAATACAATTGCTCATTGTACTCAGTGCTATAAACCTCAGATGCTTTGTCTAAATAGAGTACTTCTCTCTCAGCTACTTTGGTTATATACTTTTGATTGTTTTCTGTTTAGGAAATATTAGATATCTCTGAAGTTAAAAAATAGTCATGTTAAAATTCCTGGGGATATTGCACAATGCCAATGTAAAAGTGAGTATTCACTTTAAAAAAACATACTCCGGTATGTGTGGTCATTAAATTATTGATGTTATCATAGCCAAGTGTATAAATAATGCATCACTTTATTCTGTGCATTGTTGGCAGTTTATTTCCATTACATTCCTCCTGGGATGTGTATTTGTTTTTTAAAGCTTTGGTTTCACTTTTGAGATTAAGGAGAGCTGATGTTTATGGAAAGACAGTCAACAAAATGTTTGTTCATGCAGAAGAAACATAGACTTCCTACCAAGAAAGTGTGTGCACACCAAAGAAAGACTCATATCCCAGCAGGCCAACCCATAAGTTTTATATAACCGAAAAGCCTTTTTAGTCGTTTTTCTCTCATACAAAACTAAAAGTGTTAAGTATCAGAGGGGTAGCCGTGTTAGTCTGGATCTGTAAAAGCAGCAAAGAGTCCTGTGGCACCTTATAGACTAACAGACGTTTTGGAGCATGAGCTTTCGTGGGTGAATACCCACTTCATCGGATGCATCCGACGAAGTGGGTATTCACCCATGAAAGCTCATGCTCCAAAATGTCTGTTAGTCTATAAGGTGCCACAAGACTCTTTGCTGCTTTTAAAAGTGTTAAGTTACAATTTATTTGTAGTTACATGTAATGGATCAGATTGTCCATAAAACAAACAGAAGGGTCATTGTGAGCATTCCAGAACCCCTGGAAGGCAATTCGCGTGTTGCAGTTGACCCAATATTACTATTGTTAATCGTTCTTGCGCATGATGCCTGTACTCTCTGTGTGCGTTACCGTTTAAAGAGAGAGCCAGGTCTGCGTGCACCATTCCCAGAGCTGTCATCCTTAAGCAGCAAGAATTCCTGGATGGGGAGTTGACTTTAATTCACTCTCCCACTTGGTATGATGATGGGGACAGGACTAAGGCGAGCGCCTGAGGAGGAAGGGAGGCTGGGGAGGCTGAATCGAGGGAGGCTGGGCAAAGGAGGTGGAGCAGGGAAGGAGACGGTGTGTCTGATGGGACGGAGATTCCTGGGATGAGGTGATGGCAGAGTTTGTGGAGGGGAGATGAGATGTAAAGCGGTAGGGGAACACGAGAAAGAGAGATGGAAACCAGGAGCCATCAGACAAGCCTGTGGTTACTAAAGTCCCAGAGCGGGTCAGTGGCAGCACCAGGCATAGCACCTGGCATACCTGCACTATCAACTAAGCTACGTAGCTCCTT
Organism: Mauremys mutica; assembly: GCF_020497125.1. Taxonomy (NCBI): domain Eukaryota; kingdom Metazoa; phylum Chordata; order Testudines; family Geoemydidae; genus Mauremys; species Mauremys mutica. The sequence goes on from NC_059077.1 coordinate 125,757,864, forward strand.
CCTCCCCGGCAGTGACTCCTCCCTCTCTTTCGCTCACTCCTGGCAGCTCCCGCTGCACACAAGGGCGCTCTGCTGAAAGGAGCTACTTTCTGCTCTGACCTGAGCTGCAGGAGAGGAGATGATGAGTTGAGGTTGGCAGCTGGCTGACCAGCTCGGGGGGAGCATGGAGGGAATAAGGCAGACACCATTTTTGAGGCGGCACCTGCTGCATTTTTCTCTCCTGTGGTCCCTAGAGCAGCCACCAGAGTGGTTTTGGTTTTGAAAGAGACTTAGAGTATTGTAAATTCCCACGTGTGCTCCTCATTCTCCTCAACTCTCCTTCCAACTGTCCTCCTACTATGCCTTCCGCCACCTCCCCCAGCTGTTCTGCTACAGGTGAGGGAGCTGGGAAAGGGAAGGGGTAGGGCTCTTTGTCAGCTTCATCCACAACCAGAACAAAGCAGCAGGGAGGCAAGAGAAAAAAATTTTGGTGCAGCGTCCCAGCCCTTCCCAGACAGCCAGCCCTGCCGTCAGAACTTTTAAAGCAAGCAGAAAAACTCTGCCGGCGTTTCCGTCCTGGGTGAGATTTTTTGCCTTTCTGAAACTTTTTTTCATTCTGATTCAGAATTAAAAGGTGGAACTGCCCACATAACAGAGATTTTTCAAAAAGAATTATTTCCCAAAACCCAAAATGGAATTTTTCAAACATTTCCCAGGCTAGCTTCATGGCTGCCCAACTCTCGCCAGATGGCAGTCTGGTGAGCCAGGAACCCAGCTAGCCTGGGAAATTCTCCTGGTGGGCCGCCAAGGAGCCAGACAGCCCAAGGGGGCAGGTGGGGATCCAGACAAGTTTCTATCAGAAACCTGCCTGGTTTCCACCCAAAATGTTTGTGAAACAAGGACATTCCCATATAGAATCAACATTGTCTGATGGGAAAATGGTCAGAAGTTTCTAAGAGAACAGCTCTACAGTCATTTTAAAAGTTCCCTTGCAGAGACTTTACACTAGGCAGCAAGGATGTGGGAGGCTGCTGTGCACTGCTGCTGCCTTCTGAGTCACCTGCACCCAGGCCATAACACACTCAGACCCAGAGACTGGAGAATTGCAATAAACCAGCCTTCCCATAACTATCTTCATGTGTTCTTACCAGGCTAGTCTCAGGCTAGCAGTGTGTAGCAATGAACACACTGCTGTCTCTTATGCTGTATAAATACAATGTATACTGGAGCCCTGCTTTCCATTGGGACTGCTAGGCACTCCTGCAAAATTAATAATAATAATAATAGATGCTTTTTCAATACTCTGTGAATCCACTCCAGTAGTTGTGGTTTAGTGATACACGTGATAAAACTGTAGCAGGGCATTGAAACTGGGAGCTGCTGGGGTAGGGACCAGCCTTCTCGAATGTCTGGAAAACACCGAGCAGCTTGTGGGCTCTACCGTTCAATAATAACAGTGCTATAATGAGCCGTTACAGCATGTAATGCAACATCTGTCTCAAAGTTCAGATGGTTTCAGATTACTGAACCTACATAATATCACTGCTCCCGCTGCAGAAAAGCTCCCCATCTAGAAATGTGAGGGGGGGGTTCACCTGCATATCCTGCTAGATTTACAGGCAGGATCTGTGTCGAAGCCACACCAAAGAGCAGTTAGAGCTGCTGCTTGTGGGCAAATGTTGTCGACTTAGTGGGCGTGCTGTCTGGCTTTCCTAAGGGCTGGTGGTGATCCCCCCCCCTCCCACAAACACAGTTCCCCTTCTGCTCGTGCTTTGTCACAGAGATCCTGGCAGGGGTGGAGAGTGACTAGAAATGTGGCGATTCACCTGACACTAATCAGTTTTGTTCCCCTTTTGTGCACACAGCATGAGCTCTCTTCTCTTGGTAGTAGTAAGAGCGACAGTGCACAGTTTGTAATGATCCTCTGGCTGTAGATTTTGCTTTATATGCAGAACTGAAATAGATCTTTACATCACCGAGACCGTTCAAGAACTGAGGGTCGCATGCACCTTGTGTCTGTTCCTGTGCTTATCCAAACCTCTCTTCTCAAAAGGGAGTTGTAGTCCTGTTTGGACAATGCTTTCGGAGAAGTATCTAGGATTTCTTGAGTCCAGCTTCTGTCTGTGGTCATATGTGTTCATGTCCTTGATTAAAGGTAGGTTTCTTTTTATCTTGTCTCTGAGAAATCTATTTAGCCCTTTCCTGCTCCTGTTTTCCTGGATTCAGCTTGATTGAAAGTTTTAACCAATTGTTTAACTTAATATAACCTTGTGTAAAAGTCCAGGATACTAAACATGTGGTTATTAAACCAAATTTTAAGAATGCTTTTTCTAAAAACATTTGATTCTGGTTTGAGTCAATGAGAAAATACCTCTAGAGTATCATGGAAAATAGGAGATAAATAGGGCAAAAAATGTAGGTTTCTGTGCATGTTTTGCATTTGTATTTATGAAAGTTAGAGGTTTCTCACTAAATATTTATTTAGCTTCAGTTACTTTAGCTTATAGATCTATGGTCAGGATCATTAAAAAGCCAATAGATATTGTACTTTATCCAGAATATTTCAAACATGCTCTTCTTGGTCTCATTCATACCTTGCGCCTCTTTAATCTCTGTCACTCTGGCTGGCAGGTGTCACTTTTGCTCACTTTACCGTATAGGCAAAAGAAACAGTGTGGGGAAACATTGAGTTTTGTCCCGAGAGTCTTTGAGAAGCAGCTCATTCTCAGACAACATGGTTCCACGGGAAAGTGACGAAAGAGACAGGCGAGCCAAAAAAGAGATTGCATTTCAATTGTAGTAGGTGCAATAAATATGCAAACGTAAAGAATATATAATAATAATTTGAACCATCTTTTCCAGAATTTGCAGATTAGACATAACAAAATATAAGGTCATAGGTGGAACGTTAAAAATGTCTGTCCATAAATGGAAGAAAAAATCCTATTTACCAACATTTCAGATTCTAATATTGGTATAAAATTTGGGCTGATTTTATTTCACCCTAGAGGAAGAAATGTCATTTTAAAAGGGTAGCAATAGTGGGCCTATAAATAATTCCAGGGCCACCCGGGGGTGGGGGGTGGGCAAGTGGGGCAATTTGCCCTGGGCCCATAGGGGCCCCCCACGAGACTTTTTCGGGGGCCCTGGAGCGGGGTCCTTCACTCCCTCCAGGGGCCCTGGAAAACTCTCGCGGGGTCCGGGCCTCTGGAGCTTCTTCCACTCTGGGTAAGCGGAACCCGCCGCCAAATTACCGTCGAAGCGAGGGCCCCCCGCTGCCGAAGACCCCAGGCCCCCTGAATCCTCTGGGCGACCCTGAATAATACGTCTGCTTTGACAATGACAGGCTGCGTAGCTCAGCTTGAGCCATGCCTGGAGCCTGAAGTTAGCAAAGATCTCATTGAAAGTAAGACGCAAATGTTTAGCTGAGGCTATTTAAGAGTTGGAACAGCTTGCCAACGAATGAGGTAAATTTTCCATCACTTGCAGTCGATATCAAATGTGGGTGTCTCTCATTTAGAGGTGCTTCAGTTCAACAGTAAGCTTGCTGCAGGACTAGTTGATGAAATTCTGGCCTTAATGGAGGTAATCTATTGGGTGGATAATAAATGCACCCTTGAAATAAAGCTACACGTGTATGAGATCTACTTAGGATCTGAGCAATGGAATGCCTGGCAATGGGCTGCTTTAGGCTAGAGGTGCATATAATATTTGTCCTTGTTCACCTCATTTACATTTCTGGCTGTGGCATGACCTGTTGAAGATGGAAGTGTTACCTACTCCTAAGGTGGAACATTTACCATGATTTAATGAGCAATTCCCGCTATTCTTAGGATCTGTTCAGTGCTGATGGGAGCCCTAGTGTAGACAAGGCTCCAGTGACCTGTTTTCACCACCATGTTATTTAAACCTGCTGGCAGGAAGTACAGTCAAATCGGGGGTAAAACTAGGTCCAAGTGCAGGAGCTGAGCTAAACTATCTTTTCCATTTAGGTACTTGTGTGTTCCCTGTTTCCATAGTAAGGGGGATTCATGCTCTTTAACATTTTTATCCTCACAACACCCCTGTGAGGAAGGGCAGTGCTATTATATCCACTTCACAGATGGGAAATTGAGGCACGAAGCGGCTAAACGACTTGGCCCAGGAAGTCTGAAGCACAGCCCGCACCCAGTTAGTACCATAACCACTGGACCGTTCTTTCTCTCCAGGGCTCAAACTCCAGTGGGTACTAACATTGGTATAGAAGAACCAGTGATAGCGGTAATGAGAATTCCGTTTGTAAATATGTGTAGACAAGACTTTAGTGAAAAGGACGGAGATTGTCTCTCCGCCTGCTACCAGTGGGGTGCACTCACCAGTTTCCTAAATGGCTTGTAGCTCTTGGACTTTACTTAGTCCCGGCTCCTAGACACTCACGCAACAACAGCAGCTCTTGGTGCCTGTTGTGGTTCTGACTTTTCCTCCTTGTATCAGTTTTCCCCACTGTCTGGAGTGGCTCAGGGCAGACACCCCTAACTGTGTGAAATTAGATTTCACCAACCCACTAACAATTGTGAACTCCCAAAATACTACAATAGTCTTATCATGGGTCAGAGACAGTCCTCTTAGTCTGGAGTGTCTATCTTGCTCTGTATAACTTTATACCAGGGGCTATAGAGGTGAGATTAATACAGGCAGCATCCTATAAGCACTTTATAAAGTCTAGACACATTCTTATCAACTTACCATCTAATACCTATTTTGATAATGCTACCGCATAGTGAGCCAGCCTGGTTTCCAGCTACGCATTTGTCAGCGTTCAGTGAGGCCTGGGGCCTTGGCATGAGCTGGCACCTGGTCTGCCAGCATCACACAGGCCTTTGACACTACTGGGCTACGCACTCTACTTGGGGCCACCCCGCAGGCTTCTTCCACAGTGTCCCTCTCCTGATGGGCCTTTGTGAGCACATAACTTCAGAGCTCAGCCTGTGCTGGCTCCCCAGCCCCAACCTTCGTTTCCATAGCAATTCAGCCTTTAGTATTACTCTGCTGCAGTTTACAGCATCTCCAAGCTGTAGCAGAGTGAAAACTGACCACAGTCTGTCAATTTTCACTGCTGCCGGTGAGAACCCTGTGGGCAGAGGTAAAACTGACAAATCATTTTAGCTTCACTTTGCAGCTGCTGCTTTGGAAATCTGTGAATATCAACAAAGACAAGTGCTGGAGTTATAATCCTAATAGCACCAAACATCCAATATTGATTTAAAGGCTTCAAGTGATGGTGTGACAGAATGCACCCCTGCATTCACACCCTACACACTATTGTAATAATTTTTGTACAAGTATACCTTGTAAGGTAGCATTTTAAAACTCATAATTTGCTAATCAGTATCGTCCTGATAAAATGAGTGGCAACATTATCTATGAGGCTATAAGGTTCCACTGTGTGCTGTTATTAACACATGGTCCAAAAGGCTTAATTTTCATTTAAGCAGTAGACAGTAACCAGGCAGTAAGAGAAACAAAGGAAGCTCAAACAGGTGAGGAAAAAAGCAGCAGGGAACATCATTCCACATGGACTCTATCGCCTAGTGCCCAGTTAGAAAAGTAACTATACAAAGGAGGGACAAACACCCCAAGCGGCCCATTTTCCTTCCCTTCACGGCACCTGAAGTGACAAAGGAAGCCTTTGTTGAATTCTGAGAGAACATAAGAACGACCATACTGGATCAGACCAAAGGTCCGTCAAGCCCAGTATTCTGTCCTCTGACAGTGGCCAATGGCAGGTGCTCCAAAGGGAATGAACAGACAGGTTATCATCAAGTAATCCATGCCCTGTCACCCAATCCCAGCTTCTGGCAAACAGGCTAGGGACACCATTCCCTCCTAGCATGGCTAATAGCCATTGATGGACCTATCTTCCATGAATCTATCTAGCTCCCTTTTGAACCCCATTATAGTATAGGCCTTCACAACACCCTCTGGCAAGGAGTTCCAGAGGTTGACAGTGCGTTGTCGTGAAAAAATACTTTCTTGTGTTTGTTTTACACCTGCTACCTATTACTTTCATTTGGTGGACCCTTGAGAAATGGTCCTGACCTAAGAAGCTTGTTCAGTAAGACTGCTGAAAGCATATGGTGAGAAAACTTCGCTTTGAATTTAATATAGTTTGTTAAGTCAGGCACCAGTAAGCATTTTATCCTTATTTTTCTTGTAACCATTTCTGACTTTTATGCCTCATTACTTGTACTCACTTAAAATCTTTCTTTGTATTTAATGTGTGTTTTATTGGTTTTCTAATCCGATGTGTTTAAACTGAAGTGTCTGGGAAACTCCTTTTGGGATGGCAAGTTGTGTGCATATTATTCTTTTAAAGAAATAACAGACCTTAAATAATTTGTATTGTCCAGGAGAGGGCTGGCGGTCCTCAACCCAGCCTCCACTTGCAATATAACCCAGGCTGGTGAGAGCCAGAGTGTAACCCAAGTGTGGCAGGCTGCAGATACACACACAGACACTCAGGGTGTGGCTTGCATGCTGGAAGGGTTTGTGAGCGACGCAAGTGGAAGCTACTTCAGCAAGGCATTGTAAGGCACCCAAGGTTGCAGGCCAGAAGTGACATTAGTCTGGATTGTACCCTGGTATGTCACAATTGGGGAATCCACCACATCCGTGGGCAAGTTGTTCCAATGGTTATTTACACTCTGGTAATAAGTTGCCTCTTACTTCTATTCAGAATTTCTCTAGCTTCAGCATCTAGCCACTGGATCTTGCTATGCCTTTATCTGCTAGCTTAAGGAGCCCTCTTCTATCAAAACTGCATTCACATGTCAGTGCACCAAAAGTCTGCGTTAACAAGTGGAGGCTGGGTTGAGGACCCCGTGAAAATTAAGCCTGAAATTTTCTCTCTCCTCTTTCCCGCCTCTTCAGCAATTGCTTTCTGTTAATTTTTGTCAATGCAGGTTGCTCAGCATGTGAACCAGAAGAACGGTTATTTAAAAAACTTTTCTCCCATTACAACCACTTCATCAGACCAGTGGAAAATGTATCTGATCCTGTGACTGTACATTTTGAAGTGGCAATTACACAGCTTGCAAATGTGGTAAGATTAATTACAGAATGCTTAACAGACAAATGTGTGCTGATTTTAGAAGTTTATAAGCACAATTGCATGCACATAATTTACACACACAATTATATGTGTTATCAGTGGTTGCACGTGCAAACAGCCATTTACAAGTCTCGTGTGTGCAGACCTTGCCATTTTCTTTGCATATTGTGTAGATGCAGTTCTGTAATCTTCAAGGCTCAGATGATTAGAAGTTTCTTGAGTTAACGGTTCAAGACGTACAAGTGCAGAATCTGTACTCTTTTTTGGATGATTTAAAGGCGTTTTCCTATTTTCTTTTTCTCTCTACACACACTCACACTGACACATAAGTGGAGCTATATATATTTTTGGATATTGAAAAATCATAAGCTAGACTCTTGGATTTTATCAACTAAGGGGCAGATTTTCAAAGGTATTTGGGTGCCTAAAGGTATACATGGGCACCTAGTGGGGTTTTCAAAAGCGCCTAGGCACCTGCCTCCCAATGGGCCTAGGTGCATTTGAAAATCCTCTTAGGCATGTAGCTGTATCTTTAGGTACCTAAATACCTTTAAAGTCTGGCCCCAAATGCTTAACTTTTATTACCCACCCAAAGTAAGGCCTGGTCTACACCTAAAACTTAGGTCAATCTAGCTACTTCTCTCGGGGCTGTGAAAAATGTCACACTTTGAGTGCTGTAGTTAGCTCGACCAGTGTAGACACAGCTAGGTCTATGGAAGAATCCTTCTGTCATCCTAGTCACTGCCTCTTGGAGAGGTGAATTAACTACACGGATGGGAAAACCCCTTCTGTCAATGTAGGGAGCGTCTATACTCTGCTCCTACCGGGCATAGCAGCAGCTCCGTACTTGTGCCACTGTAGCAGCTGTAGTGTAGACAGGGCCTAAGTGTCTCACAGATAAGCTGCTGTTTGCAATTAATGCATGTTCCCAAGCTTCTGCAATCTCTCTTTCTAGAGCCCCAATGCAACAGCCATTGAATTCAGTACTAGTGTGAGTGCATTTACACTGGCATGACTACATCGACATAGTTACACTGGTGCCGTTTTCCTTAATGTTGACAAAGCATTGCATTGTGTATTGTGTTGTGTAGACGCAGCACATTAAACCTTCAGTCCAGCAAAGCACTTAAACACCTGTGTAACTTTGTGTCTGAATAGTCCCACTGACTACAATGGGACTACTCGTGTGCTTAAAGTTAAGCATGTACTTCAGGACTTTGCTGGATCAAGACCTATATGAGTTTTGGTTTCTGTCTGAATTGGGCTAACTGGTAACTGTCTGTGGATGCTGTAACTGATTTGTGGGATTGAAAAGTGTCCATCTATTTATCTCTAGGATGAAGTCAATCAGATTATGGAAACCAACCTGTGGCTGCGACATGTAAGTGTCAGCATTGCACATCAGTATGTGTTTTGCATCAACACTGGGCTTTGAATGTGTGTGTTGGCATGAATTCGATCTAAAGAATAAACATCTCTTTTGTAACAGTGTCTTCAGAGAAACACACTATGTCTGCACTAGCAATGTTGCAGCAGCTGCATTGCTGGCAGAATTCTTTCGTCGACCTAGCAATGCGTGTGCTGGAGCTTAGGTCAACTTAATGACATTGCATGGAGCATGACTTTTTAACTACCTAATTTTGTAGTGTGGACCAGCCCACAGATCAAGAGAATTCAATCTAACCAAGGGCACATTTGAAAGGTTTTATAACTTAAGTACCATAATATTTGAAATTATGTAAAGGTTCCTCCCACATTTTTATTGTGTATTACTCTTTTTAGGGTTAAGGGAACTTATCTAGTCCAATCCTCTGCTTAAAGCAGGACCAATCCCCAACTATTATTTTTGGTGCTAGATCACTAAATGGCCCTGTCAAGGATTGAACTCATAGCCTGGGGTTTAGCAGGCCAATGCGCAAACCACTAAGCTATCCCTCCCCTCCTTCATTAGCTACTGTGTTACCATGCATTTCATCTGCTACATTACATGTCCTTGGGCTTGGCCTATGCACAAGAGGGACAATTAAATATGCAGATCTGCACACAGACAGGAATAATTTCCTAAGAGCAATTTAAATGCCCAGTTAATCTGGAAGCCAATAATTTTGGGTGCTTAACAGAACAACCGAATTATCTCCAATTTTTCAAATATTCAGCGAGATATTAGCTTGTGCTCCCAATTGTGCAGCCAGGTAAACACTGTGATGTTGCCCAACAGCACACCCGCTCCTTCCTGTGTAAACCCCCACCTCCATGCTGGTGTAGCTTCCCGCAGCCTCTTTGCCCTTCATTCCAACAAAAAGAACCATGGCCAGCAAAGAGAGAGAGAGAGACTTGTTCCACTAAAAGAAGTCAGGCGGTAACGTTCACTTGTATGCTTTCCTAGCAGGGTAAAAACATCTTTTATCTCTCCCGTGTGTGTCTGTCTGTACAGAGGGATTGTGATTTTTTCAAAAGAGAAGTTTAGGTGAGGTTTAGGCTGCTTTGAAAAGCTCAGCCATTAGGTTTAATGGCACTCTCTGTGAGGCCCAGACAAGGCGCTCTAGCCCGCTATGCTGGAATAATTTAGCCCCTATACCGACTCCTCACGAATATTCTGTTTAGTTTCTGGCTGCACTTTTCCCCTCACCTCCTTCTTCATGCACTCCCTATCCGTGGCCCCACAAAGTCGCGGGACCTCCTGGTCAACCTCCTCCTTGCCCTGGCTAAAATGGCCATCTACGCGACCAGGGAGAGGCGGTTGGCCAATGGAGACTCCTGCGACTGTGAGTCCTGTTTACGAGCCTCTGTCCGTTCACTATCCGGGCACAGTTCCTCTGGGCAGCGTCCACTGGCTCCCTTGACGCTTTCGAGGAGCAGTGGGCGCTGTCCAGGGTTCTCTGCTCGGTGTCCCCGTCAGGCTCCCTTCTTTTGACCCTTTAACCGCACTCTTGTCCCTGTTATTTCATTAGTTGTCCCGCGAAATCATTTGGTTTCCTGGTTCTGTAGATCCTCCCCTTAGGCTGGGGTGGGGTCCTTTAGCAGTGGCTGGGCTTTTGCCCGCCCACTTCCCGGAACCCAACAGGTAAATTGGAATAAAGGCTTAGCCCCAAGCCCCACAGGAAGGTGGTGTGCTCCACTCCAGTGAAAGGGCACTAGGCTGGGACTTGGGAGACCTAGGTTCTATTCTTGGCTTGGCCATTGACCTGCTGGGTGACCTTAGATCAACCACTTCCCCTTTCTGTGCCTTAGTATAGTCTGCCTTGTCTATATAGCCTGTAAATCCTCCAAGGCAGAGACTGTCCTGTATGCATATGTACAGCCCTGACCTTGGTTGGGCCGCTAGGCAGTTCTGTGATCATAATGACAGCAGGCCCCATGTCGCCTGCCTGCATCGCAGAAGGATCTCCACCCAAGACTCACATAGGTCAACGTGGTTGGTGGCTATGGAGCAGCAGCAAGCCAGAAGACAGGCCACATGATTGATCCACAGTATTTAGAGCCATAGCCCTATGCAAGTGAGGATGGAGTAAACATGAGCAGTACTCTTGTGTACTGGACACATGACTGTTAAGTTAATTAACTTAAGACGTTGTGTTGCATCCCAAAGTGCTCAAAGTGCTGTGCCATAGCTTTCTCGTGGTGCACTGCACCTTTTCCAGGCAAATCTTTAAGCGTGAGTTGAAAACACTAGGCTTAAAATAATTATTTTTCCTTCCTTTAGATTTGGAATGACTATAAATTGCGATGGGATCCAATGGAATATGGTGGAATTGAATTTGTTCGGGTGCCAGCGGATAAAATTTGGAAACCTGACATCGTCTTGTATAACAAGTATAATGCTTTTTACGTTTGCCATCTTTCAAAGGTCACCATTTTATATAAGATGCTGTTTCACTTTCTTGTTCATATTGTTTACACTGTCATTTGTATTTCTAGTGCTGTTGGGGATTTTCAAGTCGAAAGCAAGACAAAAGCTCTTCTTAAATATGATGGGATGATCACTTGGACGCCACCTGCTATTTTTAAAAGCTCCTGTCCTATGGATATCACATTTTTTCCCTTTGACCACCAGAATTGTTCACTGAAATTTGGCTCCTGGACATATGACAAAGCCAAAATTGACCTCCTGATTATTGGCTCCAAAGTGGATATGAATGACCTTTGGGAAAACAATGAATGGGAAATAGTTGATGCTTCTGGCTATAAACACGATATAAAATATAATTGTTGTGAAGAGATCTATACAGATATAACATACTCCTTTTATATCCGAAGGCTACCCATGTTTTACACCATTAATCTGATCATTCCCTGTCTCTTCATTTCATTCCTAACTCTATTAGTCTTTTACCTTCCATCTGACTGTGGTGAGAAGGTGACCCTCTGCATCTCAGTGCTACTTTCTCTGACTGTATTTTTGTTGGTCATCACAGAGACAATTCCATCAACTTCTCTGGTAATTCCACTGGTTGGCGAATACCTGCTCTTCACCATGATATTTGTGACCCTATCAATTGTCATCACCGTGTTTGTGCTTAACATCCATTACAGGACTCCAACCACACACACCATGCCCAAATGGGTAAAAAGCGTCTTTCTCAAGCTCCTGCCCAAAGTCCTAATGATGACAAGACCTCTAGAGCCGCAGAAGGAAACCAGCTCTAAAAAGAGTAAGAAAGGGCTTGCCAATAAATCTAGCAAGATGAAGCAATACGGAGATGTTAAATTATACAAGGAACAGAGATGCTGCCACTGTGACAAGGTGAACGAACTTGTTACCGGCAAAAGAAGATTGAGCCCTCAGCCCATGAAATGGGGGGTGGAGCACGTCGAGTACTCTGCTGAAGTCGACGAGGTAATTAGCAGCGTTCAGTTCATCGCTGAAAACATGAGGAGCCAAAACGAAACTAAAGAGGTAAGAGGGTTATTCCCACTGCCTGGGCTGCATTATGAACCTTCCACTCCCAGCAGGGCGCGGTTGTGTGCATCAGTCGTCCCACTGAACTCAGTGGTGCTATTCTGTAACTCTCCAAAAAGCTACCAAATTTGTTTGGAGTGGTTTGTTTATGAACCCCCATGCTGCTTAGTGTTCAGGGTCCTGCCGTTCTCTCTATGTTTATAGACTTGACTTCCAGAATGGGCCCACCGTCTGGAACCACCCGTGTATATAGATTCAGATTTCCCAAGTAGTCTCTTACCAGCACTTTATATAGTTTCACAGGCCTAAATTTTCCTCGGTGGCCAGTGATTTTGGTAGCCTCCATTTTTGGGGCCCAACTTGAGACAACTTAAAAGGGGGCTGATTTTCAGCGAGTTGGGTGCTGGCCACTTTCTGACAATTAGGCCCCTTTAAAGTGTTTCAAGTTGTGCTCCCAAAAACATGGGAACCAAAATCAGTAATGGCTGTTTGAAAATTGTGGTTGCAGAACCCTGTCCAACCCTGTTCTCTTTATTTGAGGTATCATAGACTTTGCCACCCACATCCGTTACTATCATCACTTTTCCTGCTGATTTACATGTAGAAACCCTCCTCCTTCCCTAGAAGCCCAGCGCAGTACCACTCAGTCTACTATTCCGTGGCCTGTGTCTTTCCCGGCAAGCTTTAACTGACACTGTAATCTTGTGTAGCAGCCTCAGGATTCCTCCATTGGGAGTGCAAGGGGCTTTTCTTCCTTGCATGCTGCTTTCTCGCAGCAATTATAATGGATTGTAATGCTTCCTTCTACACTCCTCTCTCACAAGAGGCTCAGTCTTAAAAAGTGCTGAGAGGAAGGTTAAGGTGCAGTTAAGGTGCAGAATCTGGTTTCAGTTCCTACTTCTGCCACAGATGTCCTGTGTGTCCTTGGGCAAGTCACTTAGAATCATAGAATATCAGGGTTGGAAGGGACCTCAGGAGGTCATCTATTCCAACCCCCTGCTCCAAGCAGGACCAATTCCCAACTTAAGGTTCGAGTCACAAAGAAACGTAGGTGTAATGATGCTGAGCGTCTCGTTTAGGCCCTTAGAAAATCACTGGGGTTCAAAAAGCCTGGGTTATGTGCCTAAGCTCCCTAGGCAACGAATGGGGAGAAGTAGGCGCCTTAGAATGGAATGGGATTCACAAAAGCCATCACGCTAGGTGGCTCCTCACCAGAGGCCAAGCTGAGGGGTGAGTGCTGAGATAGGTGCCTGGGCTCCCTCTGCCTGGGATTCCCAGTAGTTTGGGGGTGGAGGGATTAAGAGGCTTTTAGAAACAAGACTCGGTGTTTGGCTAATGGGTTTGCTTGTGCAGAATAATGAATCTTTCATCTAAATCGAGACTAGGTGCTAGGCCAGAGTGCTGCCTGGAGTATGAGGAAGTGCTTTGAAAGGGTGTGGCATGCATGTCTTTCCCTGCACGGTGTAACACTGCATTCCCAAACGGTGTAACCAGTGTTTGTGCACTGTCATAGAATCATGGAATCTCAGGGTTGGAAGGGACCTCAGGAGGTCATTTAGTCGTCCCCACCCTCTACTCAAAGCAGGACCAATCCCCAGACAGGTTCACTGGTGCATTTTAGCTAAACCGAGATGACAGCAGCTTTGCATCCTGGGAGCTGCACAAAGTAGGCAGAACGTGCCCCTTAGATTAGACGCCTCTAACAACTCCCTAACGGCTTCTGCTCTTTTTGTGCAATTGCAGCATGGCTTAACACTACTTTAAATCGCGTTCTCTATTCAAACGGAGCATTGGCAGCTCCTTATCAATCGCGAGACCGGCTCCAGCCTTTCAAAACGTGTTACAAATAAAACCCAGGACTCTTAGTTGGGGGGAGGGAATGCTTGGGCAAGCTGTGACTTAACCCTTCGTACTCCTCAGAACACCGCTTGCCGCTCGGGCCTGCCATGGGGAGAAGGCTGGAAGGTGTCAGAAGGACAGCAGCACTGAAATGTGGACAAAGGGTTACAGGAATCGGGGCTGTATTTGCACTCAGAGCACAGCAGCAACCTTTGGAAGGAGCAAAAGTGCTGTTAAAAATGAGAAACGAGGTGGGTGAGGAAATGTCGTGTATTGGGCCAACTTGTGTTGATGAGCGAGACAAGCTTCCGAGCTTACACCGAGCTCTTCTTCCGGGCTGGGAAAGGAAATCCCAGCCTCCCAGTATGAGTAGTTCCAGCTGGCCCACCTTGCATTTAGCAGCGACACTCAGAGTTAGTTTGACAGGCCTGAAGAAGAGCTCTGGGTAACTCGAAAGCTTGTCTCTCCTACCAACGGATCTTGGTCCACTAAAAGATATGACCTCACTCGCCTTGTCTCTCTGCTGCCCTAGGACCTACCTGGCTACCACAACCCTGCATATAAAAATGCGAAGGCTGCTGAAAAGGGAAGGAGACATGAAAGGGACAATGTCAGCTCAGAGTTAGCCACAAAAAAATTAATATTCCAGGGCTAAGTAGTAGTGAAAAGGCGCCTCAGAAGGCCTGGGTGGGTCAGGTTGGTTTGGATACAGCTTCCCTATGGTTTATATTTACTTTCTGAACTTGTCAGCAAAGCGGGGCTAGAAATCTTGCAGAAACAGCCTCTCTTATGTAAGTTCCAGTAGATCCTGCTGATGTGCTGGCCTGAAATATCATGAGACCAGGGCAGAGGCCAAAAAACGCACCTTGCCAGTCTTAGGCGCTACTAAGTGCTGCTGCTGCCTTGTTTTAATTTTAATTTGATGGTTTTGCTACTAATAGCTGGAGATGCTTTAATGCAGGATTTTAAAGGGCAATAGCATCCTGTCTGGTGTGTATTCCATTGGTTGTCCTGACAGCACTTAGGCTCTGATTCAGGAAAGCACTTGAGCACATGCTTGGATCAATCATTGAAGAACTTTGCTATACGGTACAGGTCTGCGTCCCCATTTTGGACGGAAATTCGTGGCGTTTGACCAGGATAACTCTGCAATATCACAGTGGTGAATCAGGTCACAGATGGGAACTGCCTCTTGAATCGGCAGTTGGGCCAAATTCTTCTGTTACACCAGTAGAAATCTGGAGGACGAATTCCATTTGTTTCACTGGATTTCCAACAGTGTAACTGAGAGCAGGGCTTGACTAATTGCTCCTATTTTCTTATTTGTTGCAACCTTTTTTCTTTTTCCTTTTGTCGGAGGTTTTTGAGCATTTTGGTTTTTATCCTAAACCTGAACTGATTAGATTGATTCTTATAGCCCATATTTTTTCCTTGCCTTGAAGTCCTAGAATCGAATTCTGCTCTCCTGTTGATCAGTTATCCTGGATTTACATGGGTGCACCTGACACAGAATCTGACACTACGGCGATCATCTACCGTGGTTCTGTTATTTGCAGCGGATGTGTCTATTTAAAGGAGACGCTACAAACTTGGCCAAGGGTTTGCAGTTGTGCCCAAGATTTGTCAAAAGTCATTTGAGAGCCCAACTCTGGGCACATTGAAGCGCTGAGCATTCACCCTCGGGAAATCAGGCCCCTTTGAGCACCCAAATATTGAGGCAAGCATTAGTCACTTTTGTAAATTTCATAGCTCGTGTATATTCTTCTTCCCGACACTCACAAGCCCCTTCCTCACTACAGTTATTTCTAGCAGGGGATCAAATGCACCCATCACATTCATAGTATGTTTAATGTGGTGTATCCTTTCTTTTCTGCATTGCAGGTGGAGGACGACTGGAAATACGTGGCTATGGTGATAGACAGGGTGTTCCTTTGGGTGTTCATCGTTCTCTGTGTGTTTGGGACAGGAGGGTTATTTCTGCAGCCACTAATAGCAGACACATAATCCCAAGAATGCTGGTTGGTTTTTGTTTTATTCAATTCCCTACTTTTTTGGAGATCCACCCATCCCCTCCACTTTCTCTTGTTACGCTCGGCCCATCCTCCAAGGATCCATCTGCAAAGGGCTGTTTTTAAGCTGATGTTCCCTCTGGCTAAGAGATCATGGTGTGGCTTCCCCTTCCAACAGTCACAGGGAGAGAGAAGGCATTCCGTCCTGAGGTCAGTTTCAGATTGTCGCATATCATCATCGAGTGCCCAGTGACTGACTTCAACGGCGGGCTGCCGTCTCTCCACCTGGCTGATGACACCATTCAATGACTGGGCACTTTGCACATACACCGATGATCCCTTTGAGGACCTGTGTGGCAATTCCTGCTCCTTGTTATCTAGGGGGAGATTTTCAAAAGCCTCCAGTATCGGCCTAACTGTGCTCCCATTGATGTCAGTGGTAACCACTGACTCCAACAGAAGCAGAGCAAGGCTAGTGGGAATTTTACCATTGCCTCCACTGAAGTCAGAGTTAGGCCAGCAAAGGACCCTTGGAAAATTCCCCGCCTACTGTATTCTAGCGCTCTTGCTTCTGCTCAAAAGTGCACGCTAAACATTGCGTGTGTTTATTTTACTGTCTTTATAGCCACAGTACTCTTCACTACAGCACTTGGATTACCTACGACAATCCTGCTGAATGCATTGATGGTTTGTTGTAGTCTTACAGTGAAGCAATCAACGTGAATAAAAGTACTATAAAAACCAAAATATGACTGGCGTAGTCAACAGGCTGACCACAGGCCAAATCCGGACCGCCAGATGCTTTTGAATGGACCTAAAATATTTTTATTTACTTATCATTATTGTTAATTTTTTATTATTTTCTCTGGAGTTTGGACCTTGACTATACTTTGATCAAGAAATTTGGACCGCGACAAAAAATAATTGACTACCCCTGAAACAGACTAATGTGGACCCAGTTCAGGAAAAGCTCCGCATCTTCTGCATTGTGGCTACCCAACTCAAGGCCCGTATTCAGCAAAGCTGTTAATCACATGGCTTAATTTTAAGTTTATGATTAAGTTCCATGGACATCAACTTCAGTCCTGCGAAGATACATGTGCTTAACTTTTTGCACTGCAGATAGGCCCATTGACTTCAATTAGACCATTCACAGTGGATAAAGTTAAACACGTGTAAATTGAGCCTAAGTGCTTTGCTAAACTGCAGCCTATGTAGGTTTTTTTTTTACACCTTTTGCTGGTTTGCCACAAGGTCTCTGCCTCAACATGTTCCTAAGGACTCGAGCCTCCACTCCTTACTAAGAGACAAAATGTCCATTGAAGTCAATGGATGTTTTTAGTGACAGAAGCAATGGAAGATCCTGCCTCTTTCATGTGAAAAGGTGTGGTAGATGCATGCAATATGTAGATCAAAGCGCTGATTGTCACAGTTTCCTGAACTGATGCAATCTCTTATAACAAAAGAGTATTTTTAAACAATATAACACAGTTAGCAGGTACTTAAGAACTAGGATTATTTAAAAGATTGTTTATTTCAAATGAATATAGATCAGTGAGAAGAGGGGTTTGATTTATGCCATAAATCAACAGGGGTCTGGAAAGAATATCATTTTCCTATTACAGTATTTGAAGAGGTAAATTATTTTATTTAAATATAATACAACCAATGCTGTCTGTGGCACAGTTGAATGCCGCTCAATCATGTACAGTGAGTGCTGTGCAGATGTTTGAACACGCATGGTTTATCTCATTAGCCCATTGCTGAATAAAGCCTCTGGAACATGCCTTCTTGAGGAATGTTGGTGGTTTTTTAATGAGGACTTGAAGGGCTACTGTCAAGTTGAATTCTTTTTTTGAATTCACTGAATTGTGGATGGGAAGGAAGGGGAGTTGTGGCCTGAATTCTGATATTGGTGCATGGACAGTGCCTTGCTCTCTGCCATTTACTGTTATTTGCAAATAAACAGCAGCCAGTTAAGGAAAGAGGTGCAGTTAAAGTGTGCTTCATGGAGGCCAGGGCCCCGAAGCTAACACCTCAGAAGCAATAGGGTACTTTCTGTAACACAAATTTTAAGGAATGGGGTTAGAATTTCTGGAACGGTACAGTTAAGGCCTCCAGCACCTTATCAGCCCTCAGTGTCAACCCACCTGATGTATACCTCCACTTCTCCATCAAACACCCTTCCTCCTCGGGGACTCGGGGACACCTCCGATCACATCTGGCAATCCAGCTTGTTGAATTCTAGCTCAGGTGAAAGATGTGAGCTTGGTGTTTAAAGGTGGCAAATATTTTGTTGCAATAAGTGCAACTAGTCCAAAATTGGTGGCCACATGATGAAATTAACATGGGCCACATTAAACGGCTTAAAAGCTGGTTAACTAACAGGTCTCAAAATGTAATTGGAAAGGGGGGGTCATCATTGAGCAGGTGTGTTACTAATGGGGTCCCACAGGCCCCCACAGTTCTTGGTATTTTTATTAAGGACCTAGAGGAAAACAAAAAATCACTGATAAAGTTTGCAGATGACACAAAAATTGAGGTGGGCGGAAAATAATGACGAGGACAGGTCACTGATCCAGAACCATTTGTATTGCTTGGTAACTCGGCACAAGCAAATAATATGGGCGTTTAATACCACTAAACGCAAAGGTATACATATAAAGTGAATAGAAATCTGGCTAGATCGTCGGGCTCAATGGGTAGTGATCAACGGCTCGATGTCTAGTTGGCAGCCGGTATCAAGCAGAGTGCCCCAGGGATCGGTCCTGGGGCCGGTTTTGTTCAACAGCTTCATTAATGATCTGGATGTTGGGATGGATTGCACCCTGAGAAAATTTGCAGATGACACTAAGCTGGGGAGAGGTAGATGAGCTGGAGGGTAGGGATGGGGTCCAGAGTGACCAAGACAAATTGGAGGTCTAGGCTTGATATGAAGAAAAACTATTTCACTAGGAGGGTGGTGAAGCACTGGAATGGGTTGCCTAGGGAGGTGGTGGAATCTCCCTCCTTAGAGGTTTTTAAGGCCCAGCTTGACAAAGCCCTGGCTGGGATGATTTAATTGGGGGTTGGTCCTGCTTTGAGCAGGGGGTTGGATTAGATGGCCTCCTGAGGTCTCTTCCAACCCTGATCTTCTATGATTCTACATCTAAGGAAAAAGAACATAGGCTGTACTGATAAGATGGTGGCTCTATCCTAGGAAGCAGTGTCTTTGAAAAAGATTTGGGGATCGTGGTGGATAAGCAGCTGAACGTGAGCTGAACATGGTGGCCGAAAGAGCTAATGTGGTTCTGGGATGCATAAACGGGAATATCAAGGAGGACTAGAGAGGTTATTTTACCTCTGTATTTGGCACTGGTTTGGTTGTTACTGGAATATTGTGTCCAGGTCTGGTGTCCACAGTCAAGAAGGATATTGACAAATTGGAACGGGGTCAGCGAAGGGCAAGGAGATTGTTAAACTAAATAGACTGTTCCTTGAGTCTTTAACTATAGGACATGTTTTCTAATCCTTCAGTCAAAGAGAAGCTTAAGGGGTGACTTGGTTTCAGGCTATACGTGCCTCCGGGGGAACAAATATTTGCTAATGGCTCTTCAGTCTAGCAGAGAAAGGACTAACAATCTCCAATGGTTGGAAGTTGAAGCTAGACCAATGCAGACTAGAGACATGGTGTACATTTTTAATAATGAGGATAATTACCCAGAGGAACAATTTATTGTGCGTCATGGTGGATTCTCAATCACTGGCAATTTTTAAATCGAGACTGGATGTCTGTCTGAACTATACACTTCAGGAATGATTTTGGGGAGGTTCTCTGGCCTGTGTTGTAGAGGAGGCCAGGCACAACAACCTTGGAATCGCTGACCATGTTGACAGAAGGAGTTTTCTGAGCAGCACCATTCCAGCTACAGTTTCAGAAGCAAGCTGCTCTTTGCATGGATCCTCATGGTGGCCAGTAGGGTCACACTCTGACTTTGGTGTGCTCTAAATGTCCCCGCCAATGACAATAATGTCACCTCATCTACGCTCGCTGTTGCATCTTGGGCCTTGGCAACTCCAGCCTCAGCAGTTTCTCTCCCTGTGAGGGATTTGAGGTTGTGGTTCAATTACCATTTCGGCTAAACCCAGTGGGTCTGGGTCAATTTATCACCTTCTGGGGCCCGGTTTTGACAAGCCTTGTTGTGAATAGAGCTCAACAGGAAACAATTTTCCTGTCCCACAAACATTATCAAGATTGCAAACTTTTTTCCCATTCTGCACTGGGACAAATCCTTGAAAAAAAATATTTGCTGCTTGCTGTGTTTGATTGCTTAAAAAAACAATTAAAAAATTCAGCTTAAAAAAAAGCCAAAACTTTTGAACCACCTCAGCTTGTGACCAAATGCCTGAGCCCATCCAGTCAGAGACTTTTCCAGGTTTCTGATACTCTGCTAGCTTCCTTGACTCATAGCTGTCTCCATAACTTTGGGTTCATTTAGGTTAGAACATAAGAACAGCCATACTGGGTCAGACCAAAGGTCCCTCCAGCCCAGTATCCTGTCTACCGACAATGGCCAATGCCAAGTTCCCCAGAGGGGGTAAACCTAACAGGTAACGATCAAGTGATCTCTCTCCTGCCATCCATCTCCACCCTCTGACAAACAGAGGCTAGGGACACCATTCCTTACCCATCCTGGCTAATAGCCATTAATGGACTTAACCTCCATGCATTTATCTTTTTCCTAGAGACTGGCTCCATGGGATCCCTCACAAACTGGAGACGGTTACTGTGGGTTTGTTTTTAGTATAGACTATGTACATACTCCACGAACTGAGCATTTGAGCTTGTTCAAGAATCTGGGGTGAACCTATGTTGTGAAAACTGAAATGCTGAAAATAGCACATGCATGTAAATGGACACGGTGCTAAAATTAAATTAACCCAGGGGTTCTCAAACTGGGGGTCGAGGGTCGTGAGCTGTCAGCCTCTACCTCAAACCCCACTTTGCCTCCAGCATTTATAATAGTGTGAAATATATAAAAAAAGTGTTTCCAATTTATAAGGGGTGAATGTCACACTCAGAGGTTTGCTGTGTGAAGGGGGGTCACCAGGACAAAAGTTGCGAACCACGGAATTAACCGCCTGAAGCCTCAGGGAATGCAGAGGAAGGGGGGGGAGTCTCGGTTGGGAAGGATTTTGCTCTTCTCATGTGATCTCTCCCCCAGTGGCTAATTTTAAATGAAGCTACCCTCCCCTGACATGAATCTCCCTATGGCACTGAAATTAAATATAGACTATAATTTGGCATTTGAGAAGTGAAAGGGATGGGAGCCCTAATGGAAAAGCTAACAGCTCGGCTCTTCTGCAAACCTCAAACTGCTGAATGAGCTTTAGGGTAGGGAAGACTGTGCTGACTGCCCCAACCCCAGTCCACCCCACCCCCCGCTGAGTACTGACAGACCCCCCAGAATGCCCACGATCCAACCCCCCCATTCCCTGTCTCCTGACCGCCCCCCAACCTCTGCCCCCTCCCTGTCCCCTGACTGTCCCCAGGACTCCCTGCCCCTTATCCAACACTCCTGGCCCTGGCCCCTTACCCCCGGCTCCCCCCTCACCCGGAGCCTCAGTGCATCCCTGGACAGCTGCAGCATGACTCCAGCGCCCCCTTACCATGCGGCTCTGAGCAAGGAGGGGCTCAGGCCTCGCCCGAGCCACGCTGCAGCTGTCCAGGGACGCTCCTGGATGCGCTGAGGCTCCGGGAGAGGGGCGGAGAGGGGGCCGGGTCGGGCCGGGGTCGGGGGCAGAGAGGGGGCCGGGTCGGGCTGGGGTCGGGGAGGGAGCCTCAGCCATTCTCATGGGGGCCCCTGTGGAGCCCGGGGTCTAGGGCAAATTGCCCCACTTGCCCCCCCCCCCGGGCAGCCCTGCCTTAAGGGAGCAATTTGAGGCTGAAAACCAGCAGTAATGTCTGGTGCCCTGCACAGGAGTGAAGTGCAGTGGTTTCAATGTTAGTAGGAATCTGTGTTTGCTAAGCTGATTTGCAATGCCTGTTTCTTTCCTTGGCTAAGGTATCTTTTACTTTATGCAATAATAAAGACTGTTTTCAAAGCCAAAGAATCCATTTATTGAAAAGAAAATTCATGTATTGAAAAGAAACACAACTTCTTGGGAATCAGAAAGGGCAGGGGGGTGGGGTGGGGAACGGTACAATCACTGATTTGCATATGTCCTGTCTGGAGTGCTGTGCATAGAATCATAGAATCATAGCATCTCAGGGTTGGAAGGGACCTCAGGAGGTCATCTAGTCCAACCCCCTGCTCAAAGAAGGACCAAACCCAACTAAATCATCCCAGCCAGGGCTTTGTCAAGCCTGACCTTAAAAACCTCTAAGGAAGGAGATTCCACCACCTCCCTAGGTAACCCATTCCAGTTCTTCACCATCCTCCTAGTGAAAAAGTTTTTCCTAATGTCCAACCTAAACCTCCCCCTCTGCAACTTGAGACCATTACTCCTTGTTCCGTCATCTTCTACCACTGAGAACAGTCTAGATCCATCCTCTTTGGAACCCCCTTTCAGGTAGTTGAAAGCAGCTATCAAATCCCCCCTCATTCTTCTCTTCTGCAGGCTAAACAATCTCAGTTCCCTCAGCCTCTCCTCGTAAGTCATGTGCTCCAGCCCCCTAATCATTTTTGTTGCCCTCCGCTGGACTCTCTCCAATTTATCCACATCCTTCTTGTAGTGTGGGGCCCAAAACTGGACACAGTACTCCAAATGAGGCCTCACCAGTGCTGAATAGAGGGGAATGATCACATCCCTCGATCTGCTGGAAATGCCCCTACTTATACAACCCAAAATGCCATTAGCCTTCTTGGCAACAAGGGCACACTGTTGACTCATATTCAGCTTTTCGTCCACCGTAACCCCTAGGTCCTTTTCTGCAGAACTGCTGCCCAGCCATTCGGTCCCTAGTCTGCAGTAGTGCATGGGATTCTTCCGTCCTAAGTGCAGGACTCTGCACTTGTCCTTGTTGAACCTCATCATATTTCTTTTGGCCCAATCCTCTAATTTGTCTAGGTCCCTCTGTATCCTATCCCTACGCTCCAGCGTATCAACCACTCCTCCCAGTTTAGTGTCATCTGCAAACTTGCTAAGGGTGCAGTCCACACCATCCTCCAGATCGTTAATGAAGATATTGAAGAAAACCGGCCCCAGCACGGATCCTTGGGGCACTCCACTTGATACCGGCTGCCAACTAGACATGGAATCATTGATCACTACCCGTTGAGCGCGACGATCTAGCCAATTTTCTATCCACCTTATTGTCCATTCATCCAGCCCATACTTCTTTAACTTGCTGGCAAGAATACTGTGGGAGACTGTATCAAAAGCTTTGCTAAAGTCCAGAAATAGCACATCCACTGCTTTCCCCTCAGCCACAGAGCCAGCTATCTCATCATAGAAGGCAATTAGGTTAGTCAGGCATGACTTGCCCTTGGTGAATCCATGCTGACTGTTCCTGATCACTTTTCCCTCCTTTAAGTGGTTCAGGATTGATTCCTTGAGGACCTGTTCCATGATTTTTCCAGGGACTGAGGTGAGACTGACTGGCCTGTAGTTCCCTGGATCTTCCTTCTTCCCTTTTTTAAAGATGGGCACTACATTAGCTTTTTTCCAGTCGTCCGGGACCTTCCCCAATCGCCATGATTTTTCAAAGATAATGGCCAATGGCTCTGCAATCTCATCGGCCAACTCCTTTAGCACCCTTGGATGTAGCGCATCCGGCCCCATGGACTTGTGCTCGTCCAGCTTTCCTAAATAGTCCCGAACTACTTCTTTCCCCACAGAGAGCTGGTCACCTCCTCCCCATACCGTGCTGCAGAGTGCAGCTGTCTGGGAGCTGACCTTTTCTGTGAAGACAGAGGCAAAAAAGCATTGTGTACACTAGCTTTCTCCACATCCTCTGTCACTAGGTTGCCTCCCTCATTCAGCAAGGGGCCCACACTTTCCTTGACTTTCTTCCTGTTGCTAACATACCTAAAGAAACCCTTCTTGTTACTCCTAACATCTCTGGCTAGCTGCAACTCCAAGTGTGATTTGGCCTTCCTAATTTCACTCCTGCATGCCTGAGCAATACTTTTATACTCCTCCCTGGTTATTTGTCCAATCTTCCACTTCTTGTAAGCTGTTTTTTTGTGTTTAAGACGAGCAAGGATTTCACTGTTAAGCCAAGCTGGTCGCCTGCCATATTTACTTTTCTTCCTACACATCGGGATGGTTTGTTCCTACAACCTCAATAAGGTTTCTTTAAAATACAGCCAGCTTTCCTCGACTCCTTTCCCCGTCATGTTATTCTCCCAGGGGACCTTGCCCATCAGTTCCCTGAGGGAGTCGAAATCTGCTTTTCTGAAGTCCAGGGTCTCTGTTCTACTGCTCTCCTTTCTTCCTTGTGTCAGGATCCTGAACTCGACCATCTCATGGTCACTGCCTCCCAGGTTCCCATCCACTATTGCTTCCTCTACTATTTCTTCCCTGTTTGTGAGCAGCAGGTCAAGAAGAGCTTTTCCCCTAGTTGCTTCCTCCAGCACTTGCACCAGGAAATTGTCCCCTACACTTTCCAGAAACTTCCTGGATTGTCTGTGCACCGCTGTATTGCTCTCCTAGCAGATATCGGGGTGATTAAAGTCACCCATGAGAACCAGGGCCTGTGATCTAGCAACTTCTGTTAGTTGCTGGAAGAAATAATCGTTTATAGAGATTGTGTGGTGACCTGGTGGTTGGGATGTTCAGCGTATGAATAGTTTAGCTTAGTTTAATGGGGACTATTGGAAAAATAAGCAGGAAGGTAAACTGATGACTGGAGACAGGGGCAATAGAAGCGCCCTAAAAGTGGAACAGGGCTACTGGTACCCGAACCATGGCCCTTACCCCCACACACCACCCCTTTCCCCCAAGGCTCTGTCCCTCGCTTGCTCCTCTCTGCCCCCTCCATCCCTGTCGCTCGCCCTTAAGGCTGGTAAAATGTGGGAGGGCAGAGATAAAACCAGAGATAAGACATTTACAGGCCAATGGGAGAGGTCTTGGCCCTGAGAAGACTGGCTCAACCGCCTGGTGTCCCAGCCAACTGTTTTGGACTGAAGGGCAGTAAATCCCAGGAGCTGAGGGGACAAAGTAACTGGATGAAGAGGGAGGGAGCTGTTGAGAAGCTGGTAGGAGAACAGACTGACAGACACCGACGTCCGCATGGGAGAGCCAAATAAGGTAGGTCTGGTGGGATCACCGTCACCACCACAGAGGGCAAGGTGTGACATACCTAGGGTACAATCTGGACTGACGAATAACTGTAGCCCCTCCTTCTGTGGCTTGCACTCATTGGAAAGCTGGGCTTGCTCAAAAGCATCGGCCAATGTAGCCATCTCTATTGCAGTTTTCAAAGATTTATCGCACAGACTAGTTTTCACATAATCAGTGCATATACTCAAGAAATGTTCTTGAGCAATGAGCATCTACAACCCCTTTTTCCTTGTATCCATTTTCTTATTAGGTCACACGCGTTATAAACAAATTCGCTAGGACTCACATCAGCACCCCTTTTAAGATTGCTAAATTTCAACCCATACACTTCAGGAGTAATTTGAAACCTTTGTATAATAGCTTTCTGAACTTCAGAATGTATTAAAGCTCCCCGAATTGGTGTTTCATTAAATACATTCAAAGCTTTACCAGTTTTGCAATTAGTTTGGGGACTTTTTTGTGCTCAGGACTCTTATCAACTTCACACTGCTTTTCAAAAGCAGTGAGGTACTCCTCAATGCAAGCTGTCTCTTTGCCTCTAGGACACAACTTGTCCAAGCTGAGAGTCCCTTGAGTGGGGGGAGATGTTGCTGACTATGGGACCTTTCCATGTTTTTCTATCAGGGTCTCATATTTCCTCTCCTTTTCCTTGTCTCCAGGGCTTTTCTCTGGGCATCTTCTCCAGCTTCCCTGGCAGCGGTTGCTTCTTTCAGTCTCATTTCCACCTGTCATTTCTGGAATTCACGTTCTTTCTTTCTTTCTTCTGCCTCCAAGCTGGCTAATTGTAGCTTTGCAGCTGTTTTGCTGCTGCTTATTTTTGTGCTTTACTGTTTCTAGTTCCCCCACCCAAAATAAGCAAACAGAAAACAATAAACTGGAACCGCTCTTTGACTGTTTCCAGCCATCACATTTGAGATTCACTTAAAATCACTAGGTCAGTGCTTAGAGTCTAAACTTCATTTAAAATAACAAGCTGTGCATATATCCTGCCGACTACCCCACTGTAACATACCCAGGTACAATCTGGACTAATGGACAGCTGTGTCCCCTCAGTTCTCGACTCCTGGTCTGCTCACACACAGCCTCCAGCATGTAAGTTACTCCCAGCTATACTGCAGGAGTGGTATGGCCAACCACTATTGAATTATACTGCAGGAGAACACTAACCAATTCCCAGTCCCAAAGTCTGTCGTTTTATTAATAGAAAATGATATGCACAAATCCATTTGAGATAACAGGAGTTTCCCAAAAACTGCAGCCCAAGCACACTAGTTTGGATAAAACAACTTTTTTAACTACAAAAGATAGATGTTAAGTGAATACAAGTAATGGGGTATACAAGTCAGAATTGGTTAAAAAAATAAAATGCAACTAATGTCTAACTTAACAACCTAGTGTGAATTCAAAGCAAAGGTCTCTCTCCCACATGTTTCAACAGTCTTACTAGCTGAATTTCTTCCAGTCCTCAGGATCACACCCCCTGGCTGCTTCCTTTGTTCTTCAGGTGTCGTGGATGCCGTGATGAGTAGCAAGAAAGAGGAACAATTTGTGGTGTCTACTCTCCCTTCTTATGTTTTGCCTTCTTATAGTCTTTCTCTTCTTCGAGAAACATCTCCAGCTGAGATTCAGGAGATAGAAAGTCTGTGTAGAAGGGAACTCCAAGTGGTTTCTTTGTCAAGATGTAGATTTTCACCCATGCCCTCTTTCCTGCTGAAGAGTGCCCACTTAACCAGGTGATAGTCCATTTGATTTTGTTGACACCTGGCTGAGGCATCAGTTTGCCTTTTGTCTGAGGAACTGGTTCATGGCTGCTCCCCAGACTTGGAACATGTCTTAGTATTGCCCTACAGAATGTTGTCACACATATTTTACCAGTACAATAATGATCAGCAAATTATGAATTTTCAAATGATATAAAAGGTATCATAGTCCTGTAAAAGGTGTGAACACAGAGATACAGTTAGGGTTAAACCAGAGGTGAAAGTAAGCCGGTACGGTACGGTATGGTACGGCGTACCAGCAAGAGCCGGTACACAGCCGACCGTACCAGCAGGAGGCAGCTTCCTGAGGAGGTCAATTTAAAAGGGCCTTGCGTTCCCAGCAGTGGCCAGAGCTCCTGGCCCTTTAAATCACCTCCAGAGCCCGCTGCCAGACTCCCAGGGTAGCAGCAGTGGCTGGGAGCCCTGGGGCTCCGGCGGTGATTTAAAGATCCCAGGCTCCTGGCCACTGCTACTGCAGCTGGAGTCCCAGGCCCTTTAAATTGCCGCCAGAGACCTGTGGCTCCCAGCCGCCGCCTCAGCTATTGCTACCATGGGGCTCCAGCGGTGATTTAAAGGGCCTGGGGATTTAAAGGTCCCACCCCTTCTGCCTGAGGTCCTGCCCCTTCTGCCCGAAGGACCCCACCCTCGCCTGCTCAGGAACCCAGGCCTGCGTACCGTTAAGTCAGTTAAGTTACTTTCACCCCTGGGTTAAACAATACTATGGCTGTCTGGTCACTATACGAGGATGGGTGAGGTCCCAGAGGAATGGAAAGCATAGTACCTATCTTTAAAAAGGGGAACAAAGAGGATCCAGGGAATTATAGCCCAGTCAGCCTAACTTCAATATCTGGAAAGCTACTGGAACAAATTATGAAACAATCAATTTGTAAGCACCTGGAGGATTCTAGGGTTTTAAGGAATAGCCAGCATGGATATGTCAAGAACAAATCATGCCAAACTAACAGTTACTGGCTAGTGGATAGGAGGGAAGCAGTAGCTGTGATAGAGCTTGATTTTAGTAAGGCTTTTCACAGTCCGACATGACATTCTCATAAACTAGGCTTGGAAAATGTGGTGCACAACAGATTGAAACACCATACTCAAAAAGTAGCTATTAGTGCTTCGCTGTCAAACTGTGAGGAAGTACCTAGTAGAGTCCTGCCAGGGTCAGTCCCGAGTCCAGCACTATTCAGTATTTTCATTAATGACTTGGAGAATGGAGTGGAGAATGTTTATAAAATTTGCAGGTGACACCAAGCTGGGAGGGGTTGCAAGCACTTTGAAGGACAGGATTATAATTCAAAATGGCCTTGATAAATTGGATAATTGGTCTGAAATCAACAAAATGAAATTCAATAAAGACAAGTGCAGAGTACTTCACTTAGGAAGGAAAAATCAAATGCACTACTACAAAATAGGGAATAACTAGCTAGGTGGCAGTACTGCTAAAAAGGATCTGGGTGTTACAGCGGATCACAAATTGAATATGAGACTACAATGTGATGCAGTTGCAAAAAAAGTTAATATAATTCTGGGCTGTATGTATAGGAGTTTCGTGTATGTGACACATTAGGAAAAACGTGGATACATTCGATTCCAAAGGAGAGCAACAAAAATGATAAAGGTAGGACAATAAGTAAGGGTCTTAATCCGCAGTAATGGAGATTTAGGTTGGATATTAGGAAAAACTTCTAACTATAAGGACAGTTATGCTCTGGAATAGGCTTCCAATGGAGGTTGTGGAATCTCCATCATTGGAGGTTTTTCAGAACAGGCTGGACAAATACCTGTAAGGTCTAGGTTTACTTGATCCTCAGATCAGGGGGTTGGACTAGATAACCTCTCACAGTCCCTTGCAGCCCCACATTTCTATGATTCAGATGAGAATGGCCCATTTTCCCCAATGGATAACCCCCATGTTTTGTCACACTTAGCCCCTACTTTCATGTACCTGAAATTATACAGAAAATGTATCAGTTTGTAAGTCTGGAACATGGGCAAACTCAGAGAGCACAGCTTTGGGTACTTCATGGCATGCCTCCTGACATAAATGCAAATTATACCTGCCAGCAAGTACAGACCCACAGTTTTCCTCATTTACCAATGGGGGAGGCAGAAAGCAATGTATGCAAATAGTCTGGAAGTAGGTAGGAGTATTCCCTTGAGTCTTCTAGAGAGAGTTAAGACATTCTGTCCCCACAAGCCTGCTAATCCTAGGGTTTATATTCCGGTGACTTCAATGGGAGCAGAGTTATGCCAAAGCAGAGCACTTTGGAAAATCCCACCTGTAACTATTTCTAATGCACAAACACACACCTTCTAATAGCCGGTTATGAAACATCTAGATAGGTATATAAAACAGCTGTGCTTATTACACTTAAAGATAACAAGGTGGACTGACAAAAACTTAGCGCATCAGTGCCCTGTGTATTCCTATACTATTTAATTTTTCTTCGAACGTAGCATATTTAATACATGAGGATCCTATTTGCTAACAGAATATTTGGATCAAAAAGAAACAATCACCTTTTTTAAAAAAAATCATGAAATCATATTGTAATATAATCAGCCTTAATAGGATTAATTAATGAGGGCCCAGTTGTGCAAACCTTGCTCATAATAATGAACACTTACACACACAAGTAGTTTCACTGATTTCAATGGGCAAGTAAATACCCAGCAACCTAAGGGTTACACAGTTGAGCCCTCGAGTTGTACAGCAATTTGCAGAAGTAAAGCACTATTCAAGTGAGAAGCATTATTATTATTATCCGCATCGTTTACTGCAGCCAGAAGGCAATGTGTTTTCATTTCCATCTCATTTTGGTTTTGTTGACCCTGCACTCATTGAAAATTAAAAAACTCATCAGTCTCAAGAGGCAACTGTATCTTTCAGCCATTATCCACATTAACACATGAATCTATTCCTATAAACTGCTGCTTAACCACGCCTGTAAAGCGGGGGTAAATATTAAAACGGAACCTGTCACTGACACCACCAAAAATAACCACAGGAAGATCCGATCGAGGACTTGAGCTACGAATTTCCAGTCTTGAACTACCTAGAAGAAACAATAACAATAATATTAGCTTGGTTCTTTTTTTACAAGTTTCAATATATTTTAGCTGCAAAAACTGCAATTAAATATATGGTCTATGCTTGTTATAACTTTGAACAAATGTTTCCGATGCCATAAATATTGTTCCCTTGGGCCCCAGTCCGTCAAACACTTATGCACATGCTTACCTGAGTAGTCCCATTAACTCCAATGAGTCTGCTTCAGTGATTAAAGTTCCGCACGTGTGTACGTGTTTACAGGATCAGGGCCTTAAAATGGTTTTATAAAAATTTGTTTAAAAATTCACCCCCAAGTACTTTGTCATGGATCCAGCAAAGCACATAAGCCCAGGCAGAGCTTTCAGAACATGAGCCGTCCCATTTACTTCACTAGGGTTAAGTGCTTTGCTGGGTCAGAGCCTAACACACACAGTGCATTTAGGAAAAAAAGGGATTTTGCATTCCCAGCTGTAAGTTCTGGCACATCGCGGTGCGCATAGTGTAAAACAAACAATGAGAAAGTTTTTATCCTCCCAATTTCACACTGAGAGCCTGTGACCATGGACACTGAGATCAAAATGAAAAGTATTGTTTTTCCTGTAGATCCCCTTTTAACTCCTTGCAGATATTGGGCCAGTCACCGAGACGCTCCAGACGCTCTAAATGCACCTTAATTGGCAGCTTAATGGCTGCTTTGTGTTTCAGGAGTGGTACAGAGGCACTGAAGGGTACTGGGGACTCTAGCCCATTAGTTATCATTCGTTTGGCCAACCTAGACACTCTGAAACGTCTCAGCACATCCAAACTGATCCTTTTCTGAAAATTACCTTCCCTGCTGCCCTTCGCTAGAGTAAGTAATTCAAGGTGTGTCTATGGCCTGGGGGTGTCGATGTAAGATACGCAACTTCAGCTACGGGACTAGCATAGCTGAAGTCGACGTATCTTATTTCGACTTACCTCCTGTCCTCACAGCATGGGATCGATGGTCGCGACTCCCCCGTCGACTCCACTTCCACCTCTCGCCCTGGTGGAGTTCCGGAGTCCACGGGAGTACGTTCAGGGATCGATATATCGCATCTAGACGAGACGCGATATATCGATCCCCAATAGATCGAGCGCTACCTGCCAATCCGGCGGGTAGTCTGGACGTACCCCTTGATGTATTGTCACCCCAGGTCTGTGAGACCCGGGCTTGTGGACTGAGTGTTTCCAAACCTGCGTTTGAACATCCACACTGCATTGTAGACCTGAGTTTGCTATTGCTGGACCCAGGTCTCAGAGCTATGCTAACAGGGCCATACGGCATCACGTGGACCGGCTGACACAGGCCTGTGGCTGGAGCTGTGCCACTGCTGCAAAATGACAGGGATTGGACCCAAGTCACAGCAGCACTCGGGCTCTGACCCACACCGCAGCAGTGTCCTAGGACTCAGGACCCATGTGCTTGCTGACCCGAATCAGACTGATTGATGTGTGAATGGAAGGGGGGCTTGGGCTCAAACCTGAGCCAGAAGACATTCCCTAAGTGGGCATGACTGCTTACACCAGTACCAGGTGTACAAAAGAAGAGAGCTCTTTTAAGAATGTCTGCTAGCAGGCTGCCTAAACAAGCCTTTCTGACCCCCAGGCAAGAGACAGAGAGGCCAAACTGGAGACATGTTCTGCAGCAAAATAGTGGCTGCTCTGGCATGTTTACATCTGAATGTAAGACAGCTGGAAAGCAGAGTGCAGGACAGGGCTGACTGGTGCCTGGTTCACGTGGCGAGGCAGGAAGGATGATGGTGATGCCCTCAGAGAAAGTCCCCTCCCACCCTGAATGAGGTACACGGGCAGGACGGTTTGAGTGTGAGAAGCTTGTCCTGCTGTTGCCCAGCAGCTAAAGAGAGGACTTCAATACCAGGGCTAGCAAGCCCTTTAACAAGCTTAATTGCGATGTACACTTCATTTACAGCTATGCAGATTGGCTTGGGAGGTACCAACAGCTAACACAGTGACACTATAGAAAGGGAGATTTCAGTAAAACGAGGCCGCTCAAGTGGTAGAGGTTGGCACTAAAAGGCCGAGGTTCCAGCCTGACTCTGGGGAAGGAGCAGGTCTGGGTGTGTGATTTCTATAAATGAGGCAGCTAGCCAAGAGGGGCCCACAGTCAGAAGGAAAGGAAGTAAAACCCTTAGGTACCACAGAGATCCCACTTATGGAAGCAATACTAGAGTGCCAGAAGGGGTGAGTGCCCTTAACAAAAGGGAACCAGAAAGAAAAGAAGCCGATCGCCGTGGCTAACTGGCAGAGCTTGGGAGCCTATTTGAGCCAAACAGAAATCCTTCCGAATTTGGAAATCTGACCCTCGTGAAACCAATCAAACTTGAGGCTGAGCCGGGAATATGTGAAAGGGAAATTAGAAAGGCTAAAAGGGATTATGAAGAGCAAAGAGCTACGTGCATGAAAACAAACAAGATATTATTTATGTATATCAGAAGCAAGATGTGTGAAAAAGAATCAGCAGGTTCACTGGTTCACCCTGGACTAACGGGAGCAGTTAAGGAAGATAATGTTGTTGCTGAGAGTACACTGCAAATCTGTGGCTGGCCCAGGTCAGCTGATTTGGGCTTGCCTGGCTCAGGCTGTAGGGATATAAAATGTCAGTCCCATTCGAGCTAGGGCCTGGAACCCCATGAGCCAGAGTCCAGCTCGAGCCCTGGGAGCCAGAGTCAGCGGACACGGTTGCAGTGTACACATACCCTCTATGATTTCTTTGCATCAGTCTTCACCGCAAAGGATACTGGGGAGACGTACCCGAGCCTGCTCTTTTCTTGTACATTAGGGACTGTCAGATATTGAGGCGGCAGGATGAAGTGGCTAAGCTGCAAGCATATATATAAGATTCCCAGACAATTTTGTGTGGCTTTAGAAGAACAGTCATACATGGACTTTTCTCTGCCATGCACTTTCATTGACACAGCATATCTGGTGTGGGAATGGAGCATTGGTTCCACCCATTCCGTCTCTTGTCATCCACTCCCTGCTCATATATGCAGGGAAGTAGCAGGTTCCTAATGCATGAAGAAGCTCATGACTGAGTCCTCAGAATGTTTGTGATAACTAATGACCTAAGCCTGCAACGTGCATGCTGGCAGAGCTCACATTCACTTAGAGGGAAGCTTTCCCTGAGTAAGTTCCCCTTAGTACTTTTCAGATGAATTGAATAGCTTTCTCCAGGCTAAGGGTAGTTCATGTAGCCATTGTAGCTATCTGGTGTGGGATCTGTGAGCGTTTTCCCATGCCCTTCCCAGAGCTGGCCAAGGAGCAAACAAATAAAAAGTCATAAACATCTCGGACACATTTTTGTTTTGAAGATTTTTTTAAGAATATTCATTTTTTCAAAAACAAAATCACAGGGTGTTTTTTTTTGTTTGGTTGGTTTTTTTACTGAAAATTTTTGGTGTTTTTCCTTTTTTGGTTTTATCATTCAAAACACTTCAACCCACTCTGTCCCTAACCTGCATTTCTACTATCACCGTGATCTTCTGAAGTTATCAGAGACATTTAAAAAAGAATAATAACCCTCTATATCTTGGGGCCAGACCTCTTCGATCCACTTCTAAAAGCTAGATGGAAATAACAGACTCGCAGAACTGAAGCTTCAGAACAAAGGATGCAATTAAAATTAATTATTTACCACTGATTGGAAGTAACTACAACAAACAGAGCTCCTTTCAGCATGGTACTAACAAAACCTCTATTTCTTTTTCATAACTCGTCTCTATACATCACCTCACAAAATCATATATTTTGGAAATTCCATGTTATTTCCACTTCTATGTTCATTGAACATCATAACAGACAGCTAGATAATTGGGGCAAAAAGGTTTGGCGAGCCAAATATACTTAATATTTAGGGTGTGATTCTGATATGACATACATTGGTGTAAATCAAGAATACCTTCACTGAAATCAATGGAGCTATGCTGATGTAAAACAGATACAAGGCATTTAGGCGGCTAAAGAACCTGTTTGTAGGTGTTAGATGAGACAAGTTATTTAACTATGCTGGCTGTAGATGAAAAATTCTTCATTCTATTTCTCTATTAGAACAACCATGCACTCTTCACGTGTTAACATTACCTGTCTGATGAAATGCTCCTTTTTTACATGGCCAGAGATGTATCTAATAGAATCAGCAGCTTTTTCCAAAAAAGCAATCACAATTTTTTCTCCATCCTGGACTTGTTTCTGTTTCTTCTTGCCTGAGAGCTTTGATTTTAACACTGGGATCGTTCCTCCAGCCTCTGAGAAAGAATAGCGGTCCACATGGCCCTTCATGCATAATAGCCTAGGAAGCTTTTGAAGGAAGAGTCTTTTAACCCAGGGAGCCATAGGATGGTAGGTTGCTGAGGACCGATGGTGCACGTTAATAACGAAAACAGTAACAATAATTGAGAGGGTTACAAAAATCATAATAAACAACAAATACTCGCCAATCAGAGGAATGACTTTGGAAGAAGATGGTATTATTTCTTCAATTACTAAAAGAAAAACGGTAAGGGAAACTAAAACAGAGGTAGATAATGAAAGTTTTTCCCCTTCATCAGAAGGCAAATAGAACACCAGCACAGTTAGAAAAGATAATCCAAGGCAAGGGACGATTAGGAAAAGAGTGTAAAAGAGTGGGAGGCGTCTTAAAACGAAGGAGTAAGTAATGAATGGGTAGGAATGCAACCCATCCTTTCTGCTGCCTTTCATGCCTTTGGCCTTTAAGATCTCCCACTCTCCATTATCAAAGAAGTCTTTCCTATCTACATTTTCATCTACTAAAATCAAGTCAACCATGTTGCCATCATAGGTCCAGGATCCAAATTTCATGGAGCAATTCTGTCTATCAAATGGGAAAAACGTCACATCCATAGTGCAGGAACTCTTATAACTGGCTGGTGGAGTCCAGGTAACAAGCCCATTGTATTTCACTATGACTTTGGTCATCAGAGAGCCTTCAAAACGTCCATCGGCACTGGGGAGAAGAGAAATAGGATCAGTTTCAGTTTTTCACCAGACCCAGCTCAGTCATTTGGATTTTCTGATTCTAGTTGTTTTCTATTCCTTTGAAATATAAGTGCAGTGACACAGTAGGAGTATTGGGCAAAGAATTCCATAAAATCCCAGCCGCTTTAGAAATTTGGGCGGAATGCCCCAGATGATGAGGGTCGTGGAGGCCCTGGGCTTTATAAAGTGCTACTCTTTTCCTTGTTTAGCAGATCTCAACTTCTAAACTCCCCAGGTCTCTCTCCATGTGATGCCCCCACATGAACTATGGCCCAGTGGTCAGTGGAACTATTCAGATGCCTGATGCTGGGAGGCAGCATGAACTAGTGGATAAAGCATGGGACTGGAAGTCAGGAGACACAGATTCTACTGCCAGCTCTGGTAACCCGCATCAGCTGTCTGTAACTATGTTTCCCCTCCACACTGCTTCTGTCTTGTCTCTTTAGACTGCAAGCTTTTCATGGCAAGGACTGTCTCTTACTATGTTCACACAGTACCTAGCACAATGGGGCTCTGAACTTAGTTGGAATCAGTAATTCCAACAGTCCCAGGTTTCGTGGGACTTTGAGATCCTTCACAGATTCATAGAGTTTAAAGCCAGAAGGAAAAATTAGATCACCTAATCTGACCTCCTGTATATCACAGACCATTAAATTTCACCCCATTATCCCTACACTTGTGTTTGGCTAAGGCATATCTTCCAGAAAGGCAACCAGTCTTGATTAGATGATATCAAGCGATGGAGAATCCATCACTTCCCTTGGTAGTTGGTTCCTATGGTTAATTACTGTCTCTGGTAAAAAAACCCTGTGCCTTGTTTCTAATTTGTCTGGCTTCAGCTTTCAGCGACTGGTTCTTGTTATGCCTCTCTTTTCTAGATTAAAGAGCCCTTGAGTACCTGGGATTTTCTCCCCTTGCAGGCACTGTGTATACTGTAATCAAGTCCTCAATATTATTTTCTGATAAGCAAAACAGATGGAGTTCTTTAAATCTGTTAGGCATTTTCTCCAGCCTTCAGATCATTTTTGTGGCTTCTCTGCACCCTCTCCCATTTTACAATATCCTTTTAAAAACATTGACACCAGAACTGGATGCAGTGTTCTCACACTGGTCTCACCAGTGCTGCATGCAGCGGTGAAATCACCTCCCTACTGAGTACTCTCCTGTTTATACTGTCCCACTTTGACCCCCAAAGCCCCATGTACCGGCTGAAGCAGCTTCTGTCCCCCCCAAGGATGGCTGCGCTTGGCTCCCCACTCCGGACGTTGCAACCTGGTGCACAGGATCACAGCATCACTCCCTCAAATTTGGCCCAGCCGCACCCCTCGTTGGAGGTCTGGGCCAAAGCTGAGTAGCGCTGTGCCCTTGTGCACCAGGGACCAGGTTGCAATGCCCAGAGTGAGTAGCCAAGCCAATCAGCTCCATGGAACAGGAGCCACATGATCTGCTGTTGTGAGACGGGCTCACCCTCCTACTCCCCCTCGCCAGGCCTCCCACTTCCCAGGGCAGGACTCATCCCATTTCAGCCACTTGAAATGTTGGCAGGTAGGTAGTTCTATGGCAATAGTATAGGCAGAGCTGGTAGGGCTTCCTCTTATTAAGGTTGCTTGATACTTCCCATTGTAAGACCCTGTTTTCAGTTGCTTATAACTTTGCCGAACTTTGACCATTCAGGCTGAAATTTTCCAGGCCAGTGACATTTCTGGGGAAATTTCAGCTAAAATGTTTCGGTCATTCCTGAGAATTATATTAGGAACAAATAGGTTGTTTTGCCCATGTTGAGAATCTAGCATCTCCATGCTGTGGAGTAGGGAGTTGAAATTTGGTAGGGGTATGGCCTTTGCATCAGGGGATGTGTCTTTGCTATTCCTGCTAAAAAAAATCTGCAAATTTGGTTATGAGACTTTGAAAAATATCAGTTTGCACATGCTCAGTACAGACTTGTTAGAGCTTGTCTGAGAAATTCTCTGAAGATTCTGTCTGCACTGAGCATGCTCCACCCAAAGGCTGCAGGGGCTGACCAGGTCTTTCCTTGAAGTCACTGCTCCTGGGTGATGCAGACCATTGTGGTGCCAGGCACCAGAAGTGAGAATAGGGTGATTGTCTCGCAATGCCCACACTCCCTGCTGGGCCAGGAAGAGTGAAGGATGAAACAGCCGGAGTTGAATGCAGAAGGAACAAGAGCTGGAAATGCAGGGGAAGACTGAGATTGGATGAGGAGGCTGGGGTGGGAGAGACACTGGGACTTGCTGGGCAAGGAGAATGAGGCAAAGATCCCAGGATGAGGTGCCTGGTCAGAGACTGAGACTCAGAGTCAGGGAGGGGGAAGATTGGGACTTGGACAGGGACCCCAAAGGGGAAGACTGGGACTGGCTGGGCAAGGAAACTAGGACTGGGATGAGCAGTCGGGGGGCGGGGGGATATGGGACTGGCTGGGTGAGGAGAATAGAACTGGGACTAGGAGCGAGGGTGGGGAGGGAGAGACAGGACAGGGAGTGGCTGGGTGAGACAGAAGCAGAAGGGTTTGGGAGCACTAGAGAACACTCTTCTCCAGAACCTGAACGGAACTCATTATTCCTGAGTCTCAATATTCCTCAACTGTCAACAAATAGCTGTGAAAACCACTGGCAAAATGTGCGTCTCACACCTGCCTCCCCCAGTGGCTGCTCCTCAGAGGATGACAACCTACTACTGCTATCAGTTCATCTGTTATCTCAAGTGGCAGAGGCCCATGCAGTGGAACAAAAGATTTCAATCTGCTGATGTTCCTGTGGGTGTCAATATGGTTCCATATGATGGATTTTCTGTTTTTTTCTATTTGTTTTTTAAAAACAGGAAATTACACACAACACTATGTTAAAAAATGTTACAGTTGCAAAGTCACTGAAGGAGGCAGGAGTCCTGTGGGAAAAAATAGTTTGTGATCATGTAATTACTGACCATCAAAAGAGCAGACTCACAAGAGGGCCCTGTTATTGTGGCATGGACGACCTTAATTCTGGCAATTTCTAACTGGAGGACTTGACTTTGCAGCCTTAGTGTTTTTAATGTTGCTTTTGTGTGCAATAAATAATGCTAATAGAAAAGTTGAGCCCAGGTTTAAGTGCTTTGCTGGATCAGGGCCTAGGCTAGTGCTCTATGCACTACTCAGCTCGACTGCAGGCTGGAGATGGCCCATTGGGTATAACAGAATGTGCTAATCTCATCTGCACCTGTCTCCTTTGTGTACTTACTTTGCTTCCTCCAGAATCACTCCCTACTGTGGAGATTTCCTCTGTGCAAGTGCCAGGGTTACATGGTAGCTGGAATGCAGAGAAGGAACAAACACATGCTCCGAGCAAACTATTTAATTCTACTGTCTGTCTACAGAAGGCAGCTAGAAGACCAGGGAAACACCTTGCAGTTCTGTAACATGAACCAAATTCTGCCTGGTGTTTTACTCCTGCGCACTTGCAAGACAAGACATGGGCAAAGCGGGAGTAAGGGGAGAGTCACACAGAAGCTGATCCGGAGAGTGGGGATGGGCAATTGCTCCTTTTCTCCAAACCCCTCCCTGGCAGAGTACCACAGGGATCATCTATCCTGTCTCCCCTCTGCTACATGAGGCCAACTGGGAGTAGTGGAGAGATGCTACAGATTCTGCTCCTAGCAGCAGGCTGACGACACCAGCTGTGCACTGTGTTCTCCACAGATGCAAGTAATGATTTAGTTGGTGTTGGCCCTGCTCTGAGCAGGCGGTTGCACTAGAACCTCCTGAGGTCTCTTCCAACCCTAATCGTCTATGTCAAACTCCTGGAGTTCAGATCTGGATCTGAATGCTCCCAGGGTCAGGTGTGATTGGATTAACAATGACACATCAGGCCCAGGCCGGAACTACAAAGTGCAGGTCTGAATACAAACTGCCCCAGAGTTTCGTTCTTTTATTTTATTTCTTTGAATTTGTAAAACACAATTCTAGGCACTCCTGTCCAGTGCGTAATACGGACATAGACAAAGGACTGTGTTCCTAGACAAGTCAATCTCAGCACACTCCCTGTTCACCAACCTTAGTGAAGAGAAGGGAAAGACGGTCTGTGCTGCCTACCTGGAAAGTTAACAAATCCGGGCTCTGGCAGACCAACGCGGGGAGCAAGTTCTGAAATGGAGGACCTCTCACAGAGAACGCCCTGCCAGCAGTTCCCTCTTGCTAACCCTGGGGGAGCTCCATCCAGCTAAAGCGCCTCCGCCAATCTCAACAGTGGCAGTATATCATAAGGTGAGGAGGTCTCTCGGGCAACCCTGTCCCAAGCCATTCAGGCCTCCTTAAAACCAACCTTTGAATCCCACCCCAAACCTCACTGGAAGCCAGTGCAGATCACAGAGCACTGATCTAATGGGCTCCCAGTGTCCAGCTCCACTCTGCATCAGCTTCAGTTCCCGAGTGGTCCCAACATGTAGCCCCAGGCAGAGTATATGACATTATATGGAGCAATCTAAGCCAGCCAGCATTCTAGATCAGACACATTTCTGGATAGCCGCTATCTAACGAGATCCATGGTTAAGCCCAGTGCTAGCCGGCATGGCTGGAACTCGATGTTCGTTATTCACTGACTAAGTCTAAACAAGTATCTAAAACCCTGAGCAATGAGCCTTGCTTCAAAACCTGAAGATCCTTATACTCACTTTTCAAACAAAACAATGTCCGGCAGCCACAGCGACTCTGACGGAACCCGGATCGCCGTGATCCCACCATAGTCCTCAGGATTCCAGCACAACTTATGGTCAGTCCATTCCTGCAATGAGCCAACAACGTCTTCTTTCCATTCAGACACAACAGGCTCTCACCGCCAGATGGGTCATTGGTCCATCTCAGAGGGATTGTAATACATAGATGTAAGCCCAGCCCAATGGGACCCCAAGTCCTGATTGGAATCTATGTATCACAACAGCTGTTATTGTCATTGATTTATTTATTATTATTATTATTATTATTATTGAAGTTGGTAGTGACCCCTATATTTAGGTTGTAGCACTTTCCATTATAAAAGGATTCTTGTAACCTTTTCTTTGAGAAGCTCTCTCGCCTCCCCTTTCTGCAAGAGGCAGGGAAAATCCCTTCAGGATAGAGAAGTGCCTTTTCTTTATCCTGTGAAATTCTGTTCAGATTTGGTCAAGACATAAAGGGTTAACAATCACCATCTTTTCCTTCTCTCCCTTGTGTTTTTGGCAGCCTGCCAAAACCACTGACCATTCCCAGGCTGGGCTCACACCACCACCAAAACAGCAGCAGTAACGTGCCTGGAGAACACCAGTCAGCTGCCAGGGTGGAGAGAGCCAGGCTGATCCCCTGAGCCTCTTCCCTGCCCCCTCCAACCTGGCATATGGGACCCAGCATCCCAGCCCCCGCGTGGGGGAACAGTATGGGGCAGGAGCTCCCTCAACTTCCAGAGCTGGCAAGAGAATGCAAAGCCAGGCTCCACTCATAAACCCCCAGACCTAGTACAAGTCCCACACAACTCTCCCCCTCCTTGGGGACCCACACAGGGCAGAAGCCCCCACCTCCCTGGGTGGGGAAGAGAGAGAGTGGCATCAGACTGCCTGTGACCACCGTATGAGCCCAGCACATACTTCCTCCTTCTGCCATGTACTATAGTTAGTCCTCCAGCTCAAGTGGTAGCAGGCTGTGTTGCAGAGCTGAAGTCTTGGGGTTCAAACCCAGTAGATGATGGAGGGGTGGGGGTTTACAGGCATGCAATAGAAAAGGTTTTTTTACCTTTGTCCTTAATAAAAAACTAAGAAATTACATATAAGAATGATGTTAAAAGAACATTCTTTATCCAAGCACACCAAAGTTAGGAAATGCCAGATTTATGGCTGCCTGTGCAACCCTCATTCTCTTCCTGTGCAGCCCACATACATTATGATCAAGACTTCAATTACATTATCACATACTGTGCTATCCACAAGACCCCTGCCTCATTCAGTGCACAGGATAGATGACAAAGGAGGCTGATGGGGATGCTGGTGAGTTCATGTGTTAGGAGTAAGTCAGGTGCAGGCCTTTCTTTCAGCACTGAGCTTTGGCACAATTTTCCACCTCCTTGCTTTGTTTCTTTGGTTAGCTTTGTTAACTTTGGATCACATGATGCCCAGTCTGAAGAGCTGGGGATATGAGCAATTCTCACAGTGAAAGAAATTTTTGCTGCTGTATTCATTATTTATAGGGTTTTAGGTTGCCCTATGAGATTGCAAAGAGAGAAGAGATAACATGCAAACTAAAATCAATACCAGTAATAACGGCAGCTTTCTGTAAAAGCTCAGGAGACAGGGCCTAAATAGCTCCTGGGTTTTCCCAGAAACATGCCTGGTACTTGCTGATTGGCTATGGATATCCCAGAATGCAACATTCTTTGGCACCTCACATACTATGGATATGCAGAGTTTGCAGTGTCTGCCATTAGTGATGATGCCCCCCTGCTATCCATTCAGATTGCTGCTACAAAGCTCATTCTCTTAGCCTGTGGCTTTGACCATGTCACCCCTCTCTTTGTGTAAGGGACTGTTGGTCCCTTACTAAAACTCAGCGAGGGTGTTTTGGTTGGCTACCTCCCAGTACCAAAAGGAAGAGGAAGGGTCGACAGGAAATCAGGACCCTGGGACTGACAGTCCCCGGGAACAATGGGGAGAGGCCAATGCTCCAGGTCAGCCTGATTGACAGGACAGGCAGGCTAATGTGGGAGTCAGGGGGGTCCCAAATTGCCTGGAAGAGAGTGGGGCTGAGGAGAGATCAGGGGCCCAAGCTGAGCTGGGAAGCAGAGCTGTGCCAACCAGAGAGAACCAGAGAACAGCCCAGGGAGCAGGTCAGTGCTGGGAACAGAGCCACAGAAGCAGCCCAGAGAGCAGACCTGTGCTGAGAGCAGAGCTGCAGCAACCAGAGCCAGAGGGGTCAGAAAAGCAGCCCAGGTTGCTGGAGGCAGAACAGCAGCAGTGCTGGGGCTGGAGCTGAAGCAGTCCGGAGCCGGGTGCGATGAGCAGCTGGGAAGCGCAAGGGGGGCCCTGGGCAGCAGGCCTAGCATAGGGAGATGCCCCCAGCCAAGAGGCTCTGCAGGCCAGACTTGGAAGGGATTGTAACCCCGACGGGGCGGGGGCAACACTGGTAAGAAGGGTCCTGCCACCTAGAGCCTGAGGGCATGTGGCCACCGCCAGAGCAAGCGTCCGACCCACAGTGTCCCTGCAGCACAGCCGGGGCCTGGGCAGGGGCCTGGGACATGTGGGGAACAGACTGAACTGCCCTGACATTCCAGAGACACTGGCTGTGATGTCCTCACGCCACAGAGTGGGGTGACGGGTTTTATCCTTAACTTTTCCCATTTTTTCCTTATTTTTTTTAATTGGTTGCTGTTTAACAAATTGTATTTGCTTGAACTGTATGTAATGATCAGTGGGTCAGGGAAGCATCCAGTGCAGAGAGAGCACCCCGGAGTGGGGATAACCTAGCCCCTGCCCTAAGTGACCAGACAAGGCTGGGGGTCGAGCATTGCCTGATGTTCTGCCAAATCCACCTAGACTGAGTATCCACCACTTAAGACCGGGGAGAATAATGTACAGCCTAATACTGACAGATAGCTCTTCTTGCTATTTGGCCTCAGTGCTCCAGGTCTTAGTTTCATATCATTACTTCTAGCCCTGGGTGTTGCACTTCTAGCCCTTACAGCCCTGGGTGTTGCACTTCTCCTTGCTGGTTACACACATCAGAGATTTGTCGTCTGTTATGTCCTCCTTCCATTATGGCTTTGCTGCCCATCATTACTATTAATAAAAAATTGTATTATGGTGTAACAGGAGCACCGAAGGGCCCCGTGCTGGAGCCAGTCTTGCTGCATTAGGCACCATACAAACTCATCGATTCACTGGTTTTAAGGCCAGAAGAGACCATGATGACCATCTAGTCTGACTTCCTGCATAGCACAAGCCAAAAAACCTGCCCAATAGTTCTTGCAGCAAGCCCAATGACCTAGTGCTTTATTTTGGAAGGACATACAATCTTGATGTAAAGATTCCAAGTGATGGAGTATCCACCATATCCCTTGGGGATCTGCTGGGAGGGGACAGGAGGGGCTGCTCACCCGATACTCCTCTCTATGAGCAAGAGGGCAGGGAAGGGAATGGAAAGGGGCAGGACATGAGAGGAGACCTGGCTCGATTTTCCTACTGGTTGGCCAGAGAAGCTGGCCGGGTGCACGGGATGAGTGAGCTGCTCCACTAAACGGAGTGATGTAACTCACTCCTCCCCAGAGCAAGGGGGAAGCAGGGAATTGTGATCTGAGTCCCAGTTTATGCTCTTCTGTGCCAGGGCCGCCCAGAGGGGGGGGCAAGAGGGGCAATTTGCCCCAGGCCCCGAGCCCCACGGGGGCCCCCACCAGAGTTTTTCGGGGCCCCTGGAGCGGGGTCCTTCACTCGCTCCGGGGTGCCCGGCAAACTCTTGCAGGGCCGGGCGCAGGAGCTTCTGCCGCTCCCGGTCTTCGCCAGCGGGGGGTCCTTCCACCCCGGAGCGGAAGGACCCCCCGCTGGCGAATTACCGCCGAAGACGGAGCGGGACCCGCCGCCGAGTTCAGCCCGGTCTTCGGCGGTAATTTGGCGGCGGGGGGGGCCCCCCCGTGGGTCTTCGGGGCACTTCGGCGGCGGGTCCAGGAACGGAAGGGACCCCCGCCGCCGAAGACCCTGGGCCCCCGGAATCCTCTGGGCGGCCCTGTTCTGTGCTCCTGCAACTCTTGTTTGCCACCTCTTATGCTGGGCAGGAGACAGGATAGCATGTGCCTGCATGATGCCAATCCTCAACTGACATTTAGTCCTACAGAGAACACTTCCAGCTGGCATAAATTAGAGCAGCCCCTAGCCTGCTCTAATTCACACCAGTAGGTTGGGACCTGTGCCAATGTACCATGAGAATCGAGGTGACGTAACTTGTTCCCCAACAGTCTCTGAGGGAACCTAGGCCAGTCCCTGTAGTAAAACGGGCTTGAGCACTAGTGTGGTCTGTGATGTCACACTCCCCCTCCTGCACTATCTCCCTGTACTAAGGTGCCATTTTGTGTCTGCAAGGTGAACAGTCATGGGTGGCAGGTGAACCGCCGGCTTGGGGAGGCTAGCCCCCAGCCTGACCTGCCCCTTCTGCCTGAGGCCCCACCCCTCCAGCTCCCCTCCTGCGGCCGCCAGCCCCTGTCCCCCTCCCCGCACTCACCGGTGGTGGGAAGCAGAGTGCCGTGGCTGGGAGCTGGCAGAGTAGAGCAGGCTGGGGCCACGTTACTCCGCTTCTCACCGCTGCCAGTGAGTGCAGGGTCGCTGGGGGAAGAGGTGAAATGGAGGCGGGCCGGGGCGGAGCAGGGGGAAAGGTAAGAGGCAGGGCAGAGGGAGTTGTCCGGGGCCCCACGCCCCGTGGGGCGGCCAGACGAGGGATAGGGCTGGTCACTGGGGCTGGGGCTGCTGCGTATGCAGCACATGCAGCTGCCTAGGGCACTATGAAATGTGGGGCAATTTAGGGCCCCAAATTTCATGGTGCCCTACACAGCTGCATATGCTGTGTATGCCTAAGGACGGCCCTGCCTATGGGTCCCAACTGAGATCAGGAGACAGTTCCCTGCCCTACAGAGACTACAATCTAAACAGACAAGACAAACAAAGGAAGGATTGCTATCACCATTTTACAGATAGGAAAGATTAAGTGATTTACCCAAGGTGGCATTCTGTC
The DNA here is from genome assembly GCF_020497125.1 of Mauremys mutica. Classification (NCBI taxonomy): domain Eukaryota; kingdom Metazoa; phylum Chordata; order Testudines; family Geoemydidae; genus Mauremys; species Mauremys mutica. The sequence goes on from NC_059077.1 coordinate 125,802,530, forward strand.
TCCCCCACCAAAGCAGAACCAGCCCACAAGGAGCCAGAGAATTCCCCTGCCATGGGCACTGCATTATGCCACCATAGGCAGCCCTACACTGCCCCCACTGCACACTCCAGCCATGGGAGGCAGGAAGTCTAGGGCAGAGAATTGAACACAGAGCTCCTACTGCTGTACCCCCAGGACCATCCTTCATCTCTGTGTAAAAACTCTTCCCAGAAATAAGTATGAACTTCCAAGACAGGACAATAAATACACTGAAAGGCAGTCAAGCTGTCTGACCCATTCCCAAAGCCTACAGCTAAAAGAACCCCAACACTCTACATTTGTGGCACACAATTCTGCACACACAACCATTTGCATATGCAACAATCTGAAAAGGAGGCCAAACTGAGGTTACTTTAAAAATATGGCCCTTTATTCCCTAAATTCAGGGAACACTTAATATAATGTTGCCTAAAGGTTAGAGCAGCACACTGGGTTCTATCTCTGTCTGTGCCAATGATTCATTGGGTTTCCTTAAGAAAGTCATTTGATCTCCCTGAGCCAAATTCATTGTGATATCATGTTCCAGATAATCCCCATCCCTCTGCCAATTTCCAACCCAGAACATGAAGGAAAATCCCAACTAAAAGTCTGTGTGAAACAAACAGAGTACTAATGTATGGGAGAGGGAGGGTCCCAACATTAACCAGTGACCTAAATAATGATTACATTTACCTCCTGGGCTTTATAAACCCACAGCTGTGGATGTATGAAAATTCTCACGCTAATCCCCCAAGGCGTGTATGTCCCTCTTTGATATGTTACTCATGCACCAGTTGAAGCTCTTTTTGGAGCCCTGCATTCTTATTCATAGATTCCAAGGCCAGAAGGGACCATTGCGATCGTGAGTCTGACCTCCTGCATAACACAGGCCACACGGAACTGCTCAAAATAATTCCCACAGCAGAGCTTTTAGATCTTGATTTTAAAATGGTCAGTGATGGGGCATCCACCAGGATTATTATTAGTGAACACAAATACATCGTCTGGTGAGACTCCATCACTGTTTCCTGTACAACAGCCCCAACAGCAACACATCCCCACCCCCCAACTACAGCCCCGATCTCAAATCATCCCATCACCCCCAACCCATCTCCAAATACCAGTGATAATCCCCTAATAGATCAGCCACATGTTCCCAAAGAACAGCCACCAGCCCCAACTCAAAATAGCCTCAGACACCCCCCCACCAGCCCAGTGCTGTCACCAAAACACCCTCCCTTCCCCCCAGACCCACCCTGCCCTCAGAGGCAGCTCTAGACATTTCGCCGCCCCAAGCACGGCGGCATGCTGCGGGGGGTGCTTTGCCGGTTGCCGGTCCTGCGGCTCCAGTGGACTGCGGGAGGTCCACCGGAGCCACGAGACCAGCGGACCCTCTGCAGGCATGCCGCCAAAGGCTGACTGCCTGCCACCCTCCTGGCGACCGGCAGAGCGCCCCCCGCGGCATGCCACCCCCAAGCACGCGCTTGGCGTGCTGGGGCCTGGAGCCGCCCCTGACAGCCCTTCTCCTCCCTGGAGGACCCCAGACAAAGCCCGGCCGGCACTCAGCGTGGCGCTGCCAGCACCTTTGCTGCAGATGTTGGACCAGCGGATCCTGAGTCCGATCTTGAGTCTGCCCCCCAGTGGTCCTGTGCCCGGCTCTGCCCCCACCCACCGCTCAGCTCCTTTCCCCCAGCCGTCCTTGTTACCTCTGCTCCACCCCACCCCCCATTTTCCTTTCCCAGCCTGGCTCCCCGCAGCCATCCTCAACCCGGTTCCTCCGCCCGTTCCTCTGCCCCCACGTGGATGCAGAAAGTTTCGCTCCTGGATACAAAGTTGCAGCGATTGTTGCCACAGCCGGACTGGCTCCTCCCGCCAGCGCAGCTGCCTCGACTCTCCCTCCGGCCGCCCAGGGCCCCTCCTGCACCAGGAAGCAGGAGAGGGCTTGGGGGTAGAGCCTGGGCAGGGGCACACAGGGCTGTCTGGGGAGGCTCAGCCTCCCCTGGCCTTTAATTCCTGCTGCCCATGTGAACAGTTGTGCGCCATGTTACAAGTGCTAAAACATACAGCCTGGGGACTTGCACGATGAACAGCTCACATGAACACCAGGGATTTTTCAGTGGTATGGACTCTCCTGGCACCTGCTGCAGACACCTAGGATGAATAGGAGGCCCATTGCTCTTTGCCACTGTCATTTTAAAGCCCCTCTGTGACCCCAGATACATTCTCTTCCCTTTGATCTGTCAGAGGCCTGTGTCTGACCCTTACTTCTAGGGGTTGTATTTTGCTTGTTACATCACGTTTATGATTCTCTGGAGGCAGCACCCTTTGGTGTGCTATAGGCGGAGCAGCCCCCACACTCAAAAAGTTAGCCCAAGCACACAATAGCTATAAATACTATTGTCACTGCCCACTGGGCCCAGGCCTGATACCAATGAAGGTTACAGACAAGATGATCTGTTCGCTTTTTCCAGCTCTAATTTCTATAATTCTATCACCAAGTGCCTGGCTTTCACGCCATTTCCTGAATCCTGGTCTTCTGACATCTGATATCTTTCTGGCAGGCAACTAAGGCCTGGTCTACACTAGGGGGGGGGTCGAACTAAGGTACGCAAGTTCAGCTACGTGAATAGCGTAGCTGAACTTGAAGTACCTTAGTTCGAAGAACTTACCCATCCTCACGGCGCGGGATCGAAGTCCGTGGCTCCCCCATCGACTCCGCCACCGCCGTTCGCGGTGGTGGAGTTCCGGAGTCGACGGGAGCGCGTTCGGAGTTCGATATATCGCGTCTAGATGAGACGCGATATATCGAACTCCGAGAAGTCGATCGCTACCCGCCGACCCGGGCGGGTAGTATGGACGTACCCTGAAAGTCACAGAATGTCCTTGCAACATTTAACCAGACAGACCACATCAGACTCCATATCTTTTTATGTCGGGATTTTCAAAAAGAACTCTAAGCAACTCCCCTGATACACCCAAGAACTAGCTCAGCAAAGCAGAGCCAAAACTGACCAGAAGTGGTGCCTTTATAATAACCCTTTGCCTTGCTGTCTAATGTGGCCAGAATTACCTATCCACATGTCTGCAGTCCCTGTCACTGCAGTAGGATAGGATCTGACTGATTTTTTTTCACTTTCCATCATCTCAATTGATCATTTAATTTACCTTAATTTTATCAAGAGTTGCCCTGTTAAAATGTTGTGTAAGCAGAGTCAGAATGAGCTCTCCCCTGACATCTGGTGATGAGCTGTGGGGAAAGGACTTCAGGGGCTGATCTTGTTTGCATGGGCCCACCCACCCTGCCTAGCATGATGGGACTGCTTTCCCAAATGGTCACTCTGGCTGCTGTGGGATCCCCAGTCTCTTTGTTATTGGGCCAGGAGTAATAAAGTGTTGTTATCCTGGTTTTGTGAATTGAGGACAGTAGAACTGTACTTGGCAGTTTATGACTGAGGGACTCACCCTCAACTAAGTGGTACTCGCTAGGCAAGGGACATGGGTTCCAAAGCCCAGTGTATTGGGAGGTTAGAGATAGGTAGTTAAGAACATTTCCTGGTTGCAAGGGTGTCATACAAATGCCAGGTTGATCTGTTTTGTACCATGTAATAACAGCTAATTTTGATTATTAGGAGCCTTGTTACATACTGCAGAGCTAAAATCACTGATATCTAGATTTAAGCATTAGACCTACTTTGGGCTAATGGTTCTGTTAGAAGAGGACTATCCAGGTGTACCAGCCCTAAGGTTTCCCTACTAACGGCTGAGATCACTGAGAGCTGTGTTAAATTGCGGGGGAGTTGGATGGCTGGTCTAGAGGTGTTGCCAGCAGGATGGCTGGAGGAGAGGCATGGCTAGTGGAGAGGTGCGGCTGGTGGTGAAGACTGCAGCAGAACCCCACAGAGAGGTGTGACAATTGGCCATTGACCCGATCAGAGTATGTAAGGTGCCCCCATACCTCCCCCACCTTCCACTTAGGCTGGGAGGTAAACTCTGCAGATGAACTTCTGAACTCTGGGGCTGCACTGACCAAGGACAGAAACTGTGGGTGGGGTGACTGTTGGGTTGCTGGACTTAAGACCCTGAGGGGAAAAGGACACTGCCAAACTTACTTGGGGTGGGTCTTTTGCTCATGGTTTGTGTTATGAATCCTGTTTGTGGTGTTTCCCCAACATAATGCTGCATTGTTTATTTATTTATTAAAAGGCTTTTGCTACACTCAGACTCCATGCTTGCGAGAGGGGAAGTATTTCCTCTTACAGTATGGTATGTAATTGTCCCAGGTCACTGGGTGGGGGCTCGAGCCGGTTTTGCATTGTGTTATTGAAATGGAACCCCTAGATACTGAACCCGGCCCTTGTTGCTGCCAACTCTGATGGGCAGAAGGGTTACAGTTGGGATCTAATTTTGCCCTTTTAAAAATAATAGGATCAGCACCAAATCATATGACATGTGGATCCCAATCTTTCAAACCTTGATGGGATATCCAAATCCCAACATTGGATCCTCACATCACACTAGGCATCTAAATGTCTAGTTTGTGCACCTATGTGCCAATCTGAGCATCCAACTGTTGGAATGAGATGCCCAAAGTATCCATGTGTGAAAACTGGACTCTGTTTCCCACTTATTTTCTGTTCACTTAAGAACATAGGACATAGGCCAGGAAGGGACTTCCTCGGTCATCAAGTCCAGATCAATGCTATTGCAGGCAACCCTATCATATAATCCTGTTCATAAATTTATCAAGCTCTGTCTTAAAACTAATTAGGTTATTTGCCCCACTCATCCTATTTGAAGGCTGTTACTTGATCTTTATTGTTTTCAGTCTCAACATTAGTACTTAGAAATTCTTCAGCCATCAAATAGTCCTGAACCAGCAAATCAAACAACTGAAAGTTATAAAGTTTCTATCTGAAACTCTATGCCAGTTGCTTAAATTACAGTAACCATACAAGTATCAGAGGGGTAGCCATGTTAGTCTGGATCTGTAAAAGCAGCAAAGAGTCCTGTGGCACCTTACAGACTAACAGACGTATTGGAGCATGAGCTTTCGTGCATCCGACGAAGTCGGTATTCACCCATGAAAGCTCATGCTCCAATACGTCTGTTAGTCTAATAGGTGCCACAGGACTCTTTGCTACAGTAACCGTACAGCTGCTTTAACTCTCACTGGAGCCAGGTGCTATTTATGTTTGCAGGATGCTTTAATGGACTGGATACTCATTATAATTGTTATGATGTCTATGAACCAATAAAATTGAGTAAACAAAACACTAAGTTCTTTGGGAGCTAGGGAGAAGGTGGGTAAATAATCGTTAAACGTATAGCTCTTTGAGTCACTTTGTCATTCCAGTGAACAATGTCCCCCCAGGACAAGCACATTATAAAAGGATGACAAATTTAAATCTCAGGCATTGTAATTACTTTGGAAATATGTCAACTGTTTGTTTTTTGCTCCTTTGTTTGATCTTGCTGAGAAAGGGACCCCATGGCTAGAGGATAGTGCCAATTACTCTAATGCCCTCTAAGAGTGAGACATAATAGTCCCTCAGGGCTGCTGCACTGCGTACCGAATCCTGAGGCCTGGCTTAGTTCTCTGCAGTGGAGTAAGAGGTTGTTCTAACAGACAGCTGCCATAAGTGCAGGACAGAAAAGGAAGATCACGTGATTGTGTTTGCTGGCTTGTAGTCAAATGCTGGAAAATAGGTAGGCACATGGTCCAGAATCTCCATTCCTCAGAAGCCCCTTTGGCTACTATCTGAGGTGATGTGAGTATCAGAGCAGGGAAACAAAACCATGAAGGGCCACACTGGCCTTATTAAGTCCTGGAGGGTAAGAACCCCGTTGCTCTCCTGATCAAATGGTGACTCCAGCCACAGAGAGGGAGGAGCAAGGTCTGCTTGCCTGGTATTCCCCCCTGCCACCAAACAACTCAACATGTAATGTAATGGTCTGTTTTACCTGTTTCAGCCACACATTTGTTGTCATCAGCTGATTCTTTTCATCCTAGGGAGACAAGAGAATTGAAATTAAAAATATCCAAATAAATGGTTCCCATACTGATGTCTGACTGAATGGATTTCAGTTCCTTTAGAAATCTGAGGATTGGCCCATAGCATTAGGGTCAGATTTTCCAAAGAGCTCAGCACCCAGCTCACATCAGGAGCCCCTGGATTCTGAGTGCTTGTAAAAACCTCAGTTGGGGTTTTCAAAAATGCTCAAAGGAGTCAGCTGCCCAACTCATTGAATTTCAATGGGATTGCAGCCCAAGCACTTAACGCCAGAGGTGAAAGTAAGCCGGGACGCCCTGGTACAGCATGCTGGCAAGAGCCAGGGCGCAGTACCAGGGCAGCCCGGCTTCCCCAGGCAGCAATTTAAAGGGCCTGGGGCTCCCAGCACCGGCTGGAGCCCTGGGCCCTTTAAATTGCCACCAGAGCCCCACTGCTGGACCCCTGGGGTAGTGGCGGGGCTCCGGGGATTATTTAAAGGGGCGGGGCTCCCGGTGCCTCTACTGCCCTGGACCCTTTAAATAGCCACCGGAGCCCCACTGCCGCTACCCCAGGGCTCCGGGGCTATTTAAAGGGCTGGGGCGGTAGAAGCAGGGGAGTCCTGGGCCCTTTAAATAGCCCCCAGAGCCCTGGAGTAGAGGCGGGGCTCCAGGGGCTATTTAAAGGGCCGGGGCTCCCGGTGCCTCTACAGCCCTGGCCCTTTAAACCGCTGCTGGAGCCCCCGGCTGCCGCTGCTACCCCAGGGCTCCAACAGGCTCCGGCAGCTACCCCAGCAGGGGAGGGGAGGGCACTTACAGGTATAGGGCGGGCTGGGGCTGGCTCTGACCCCTGCATCCCCACCCCTTCCACCCGAGGCCCCGGCCCTTCCAGGGGCCAGAGCCAGCCCCAACCCAGCCCCGTACCAGTAAGTCCCTATTTCTACTTTCACCCCTGCTTAACGCCCAGTCCTGCAGCCTGTTAGCCCACACAACTCCCACTGAAGTCAATGAAAGCACTGCCTGGAGGATCCTAGTAACACATGAATGCAACTCTGGGAAAGGATTTTCTTCTACAGAAATTAAAGCAAAATGTGCACGAAAACCAGCTTTAGAAAGCAAAGGATTTTGCGGACTGTGCTGCTTACTTTGGAATAGGAGAGGGAAAAAAATAGCTACTGTCTGAACTACCTTTGTTTTAGGTTCTAGTATAAGAGACTGGGCCTAGGAGAGTTGGAAAATGGGCAGGAGGAAATTGGGAAAAGTTTGATGAAATTTTTCCTAATTTCCTTTTAATTTCAAAATTTTGATATTAGAAATTTCATTTAAATTCAAAAAATGTCAAGCAGCTCTAAGATTCACTTTATAACATGAAGAGCAACCCTATTTGTAAGCTCTGTTACATTATGCTCCCCTTGGGCTGTCTTTCTATTAGATGGTAAACTCATCGGAGCAGGGACTATCTATTACTCTCTGCTTGTGAAGTGCCTAGCACACTTTATTATTTGTACAACCCATAGTTTCTAAGAGCCCCAGTCATAGACCAGAGCCCCATTACGCTAAGTGATATACAAGCACAGAATAAAAAAAATGTTCTCTTGCCCCAAGGAGTTTACAATCTGTGCACAAGACAAGAGGCAACAGATAGATACAGACAGACCAAAGGGGGAGTACAAAGAAACAATAAGACAATATTGGAGGAGGGTCTTCATGCTTGTTACAGAGTAGCAAGATGCAATAACATCCTAGGAGCAGAAACTGGGTAGACTGGGATCCCAAGGGGTGAGTTGTCACATCTCTATCCAACAGTTGACATGCAACTGTCTGACAACTCCATTATGCATCCCGTATCATAAGGTGAAAGGTTAATGAACTAAGCTCTTCCAGATCCTAGTCCCCTAAAATTTGCCATGAAAAATGATACAAACATGAAAAGATGGTTTACCACAACATGAGTTTGCTGGTGTAGGTTTTCAATTTGTTAAAGGTCCTACAGCTTACTTACCACATCCACAAGCTGAGATATCTTTAAGCCAAAAAGGACTTTTATTGTATCATTGGAGTTTTCAACAGGTCGGACCCACTTCTGGTACCCATGAAATAAGTGTCTCAGGAGGGCATCTTCGTTTTCAGCAATCAAACTGAGCCCAGCAACAGCTAAAAGGAGACAAAGAGTGTGTGGATGTATGTGAAAGTGCAATGTGAGGTGTCCTCTGAGTTGAAGAAAGTAAGAGGAAAGACAATCATCACCAATGAAAACAGGAAAATCTGCCTCAGGCAAAACCTTGCCAGATAGGGATTAAATTTACAGTCTCTCAATAGAGCCAAGGAAGGAGGGAAGTACAATTAGTCAGCTCAAATGGGGATTTTGTTATATTTATGCTGTCATTGGGTTATCTGATTTGATTAGGTGTTTATTGTTTATTAGTGTATTTTTAAAAGCTCATCAAGGGTGCCAGAACGTCAGGTGGGCCTCTCATTGTAAAGCGGCGAAAATCCAAATCCATACATGTCGCCTCAGGAAGAAATTACACATTTTTTGTAATCCCTGACTTGGGGGCACTCTGGTCACTTTGTACTCCAGGCAGACTGATCTACTGTCATAGAGGCGTTTGATCAGCTATAGGTGGGACTTCCTGTTAACAGAGCCTCAGTCTCATTATGTTTTTTTGAAACAGAGCGCGTACACAGAGTGAGGTTTTGCATGGTTGTGTTTTGTGATGAATCCGCTAGGCAAAAAGCTACCATTCCCATCACCCCCTGCCCACCATGTTCTGATTCCCAGTGTGGACATACTTTCCTGGCCAGGGGGCAGAAACTCCATGAAAGACCCTGGCCCAGGAAGTAACCGTGCCCTGGGGGAAGGAGCAGCAAACTGGGAGCAGCTGGGAAGCAAAAAGCCGGGGAAGCTACACGCATTGCTAACTGCAGCAAGAGCCAGGCAGCTGTGTGTGAACAGGTGGCCACTGCAGCTGGGGTCAGGTCAGTGGAGAACTTGCAGGAAAGTAACCGCAATAATTATGGTTCGTATTCACAAACATTATGAGTCATCAACCCCATTCCATTGATCCACTGCTCTCTGTCTCCTCCTCACACCATACATGCTCAGCCCTGGGGTGCATGACCCCTGCAAGGCTACATCCATCCATTCTACATACCGCTTGGAAGTTTGGGCTCCCCACTCCTCCGTTTCCCTCTGCCAGCTGTGTCTCCACCCCCTTGAGCTGCCATCTGCCTTCCGGAACCAGGCCACCCCCTATTTCTCCAGGGGAAGTTGGTAGTCACACAGACAGCACTTGAAGGAGAGACTGGTGTTTCCGTGGTAAAATCCCACACTGGACTCATGTTGCACCAGCCCTCTGGCTGGTGTTACCGGATCGCCCCACTCAGGCCTGTGGGGGCCCACAAGGCTGCTTCCACAAGGAAGCAGCAGTCGCTGGGCGACTGAGTACAGGAATAATGCAGCACCCAGGACTGAACCTGGGACCTTTAGATTTTAGCACATGAGCCTCTACTGCCTGAGCGAAGAGATCTAGCTCTGTTAGCCGGGGTGTAGCAGGCTCATCCTCCTTTCAGGGGGACAGAGCACGACACTGAGTGGGTGGGGGCTGTAGAGGCATTGCTAGAGTGCCTGGCCTCGTGTAAGGTGCACATGAATTCATGCTGCAGCCAGGCCCATTTGGGCTGTGATTGTCAGGAACTACTCACTAGATACCGGAGACATTTAAGCAGGAGAATGTTCACACCCCCACGGCTGATACAGAAAAGCGAGTCCTTTCTTGGCAGTTAGACAACGATCAATGGATTAAAGGCGCTGATTACATGACACCTTCCATTGAAGCAGATGGCGTGGCAGTCTCCTGTGTTTGACCTGTCAGCATTCGTTAGGTAGCATCTAAACCAGGGGTCAGCAACCTTTCAGCAGTGGTGTGCCGAGTCTTCATTTATTCACTCTAATTTAAGGTTTCGCATGCCAGTAATACATTTTAACATTTTTAGAAGGTCTCCTTCTGTACGTCTATAATATATAACTAAACTATTGTTCTATGTAAAGTAAATAAGGTTTTTAAAATGTTTAAGAAGATTAATTTAAAATTAAATTAAAACGCAGAGCCCCCCGGACCGGTGGCCAGGACCCGGGCAGTGTGAGTGCCACTGAAAATCAGCTTGTGTGCCGCTTTCGGCACACATGCCATAGGTTGTCTACCCCGATCTAAACAAAGGAGAGGGAGGGGCTTCCCCTTCATCCAGAGCCTTGCAATGCATTCAGAGTGCAATCTGGAGGTGGAAGATACTAATGCCCTGCAGCAAACACATATGAGTAGACTGGAGTCTGTGAGGCCAACGGACAGGGTGGGCTGGGAATAATGCTAGGGTGAGGGCAAGGGCAAGTAAGAAACATGCTCCCGGATCTGAGCTTTTACATAAACAAACCCATTTTCTAACCCCTGTGGTTACTCCCAGCCTGGAACTGGACATATACTCATGTAACACTCATCTTACATCTGAGCCTCTGAGGATGGGAAATGCCTCATTCATCTCCGGTAGGTTGTTGACGCTGGAGCCTAACAATAACACTGCACAAGGTAATGCTGTTGACTGTTTCACTGCTGGTTCTGAGCAGAAACTTCCCAGCTCTAGTGCCTGTCCTTCATTGTTGGATATGGAGCCGGAGCGGAGCAGCTGGTTGAGGAGACAAAGCACAGTTGGCGTGGGGGGAGTGGGGCACCAGATGGCTTTTGGCCACTTTTCCACCTTCTCTGCACTGAGACAGCAAAGGAGCCAGTTTGCCCCCCGCCCAGTACAATTTAGAGCAGCCTCTGGGTTGCTCTGAGTTTTGCCAGTTTGTAACGGCACCCTAGGGGCTGTTACACCAGCTAGGAAGTGTTGGAACACACCAGTCTCTCCCTCCCCATACTGCTCTCTCCGTTGAAGGGGAGAGAGTGGTATTTAGCTGGTGTAGCTGGCTCTATGCTACCAGGGCATTTCACCATGCGCATCCCCAGCTGGCTGGCCCCACCACCACAGGCTGGAGCAGGGACTAGACTCTGCCTCTACAAGGTCAAGCCCTCTCCTCCAAATGCCTGCTCACTCCGTTTCCCATGCCCACTGCCAAAAGCCTCATTGAATCTGAGTGCCCCAAACCCAAACTGCCTCCCACTGTTCCCAGGGACCAGAGTCTCTAGCTGCCCCAGCCCTCCAACCTTCCCCTGACAAGTGCTGCAGTGGTGCATTGCAGGCAAAATTTCACAGCAGAGGGACAACCTAGGGGAGGCTGTAAACCGAAAAACATCCCAAACCTGGGAAACGTGCTGGATTTAGCTGGAAAACAATGAACAACATCCCCTATCTCTTTCCTGATTTAATGTAATACAGCCCTCCCCTGAACCTGGCTCAGAAGCGTCCCTATGCCACAGAATCAGTAGAGAAGAGGAAGCAGTTTTCATAGAACCTATGTCACAGACTACATGGGCCCTGACTATGACCTGGGGGGCATAACGGAAACTTGACGGGATGATTCTTACAGCTGGAATGGCCCTTGGTCAAATTCAGCTGTGGTGTAAATGGTGACATCAGTTATCCACTGGGCATAAATTAGTTCACAAATGCAGGAGACTGGGGCAAGGAAGAGGCAACTCTATGGCCCAGCCCCCTCCCTAGCATGGGTTGAGCAGGCTGCATCCCATAAAATCGCAGGCATGCGCCACCTGGTGCAAGGGCTACATTCTACACAATGTCTCCAGGTATTACAGCCCCCCCCTCTCCTCTGGGCTGTGCCTAACAGGCATCCCTAAAGCCCTAAAGAAGGAAAATGGCTGTTTCGGGAACTAAGAAAAATGGGGTAAAACTGAGCACAGAAAACACATAGGCTGAATAGCTGGAAAAACGTCCTTCCAGTGAGGTCTATCCTGCCATGATCTCATCTCCTCAAAGAAATGTGAGAAGACCTTAGGCTAGAATCTTTTACAACAAGACTAGATGAAGCAGCGGGGAATACACTGAAAGAAGCAATGTTGCCCTTGAAGAAAGATTAACAAGATTATCAGATGTTGTAGGTCAGACCCATCTCCAATGTCATTGATTCGTGCGTGTGTAAGTTTCAGTGTTCATCACCACATTTATTGTGTGTACAATGAATTCATCAAACTTGCCATACCACTTAATATCACCCCTTGTTAACTTTTCCTCATTTATAGCGGTTTGTGGTTTCTGATCCTACCGGCAAAAGAGTTGATAAATGAATAGAAAAAGCGCTGGCAAGGATGGTGGAGGGAGCTTTCTACACATGATGTGGTACCTTTAGCCTTTCATCTTTTCACTTGAGCGGCTAGCAGTTCATCTCGATGCTCGGGATTTTCTCTTCTTTAGCAACACACACTCTCTCTCTCTCCCTCACACACCCATAAAAACACTACTATTCTTCTCAACTGTGAAATATTTTGTGGGATTGGGTACTAAACCCAAGATGCATTTTTCTGAGTAGAAAGGGGCTCTGCTATTTTAGTTACTCTTCATTTCTCCTCTGCTCCAGTAATATCTACCAGTAACTTCATTGCCTCATGTTTAAAAGGCTTTTAAATGGAGGAACAAATATAACCATGTTTACAAGTCAGAGTTGTTTTAAAAGAAAGTAGAAGAACTATTATAACAATGAATGCTAATGCCTAACTTCAGCGAGCAGACACCGAACTGTGTTACAGAAAGAAATCTCCATTTCTGGCATTCCCGGTGGAAAAGGAAGAAATCGCACTTACCCGAGTTGCTAACACAAAGAATGAGGGGTACCAGAGTAAGATCTAGCAGCAGCAGCATGGCAGCGTTTGTTTTCACAAGCAAACAAATTCCAGCCTAGAAATGGGTGAACAGGAACTAATTAGGATCAGAGTGTCTGCAAAGAAGGATCGGGCATTCCAAGCCTAATCTTGCATCACTAGGAAGCTTTTTAAAGCTTTTTTTTACACTTCATTGATTTTCAGTCAGCTGTCACAGCCTGTAAGTCTAAAAAATATCTCTGGGTCCTAAACTCTGACACATTTACTCTTTATATTATAACCAGTGCTAGCCCGTTATAAATCAGAGATAGCATGAAGTCAGAAAAAATATAAGTGGTAGACAGCCAAGACGGACCATAATACAAATATATCTTTTACCACTAACTCATAGACCTCAGGGATGGAAAAGGTCTCACTTTCCCAGTGCAGGAAAGGTTGAAAGAAGGGCATGTTTAATCTAGAGAAAAGAAAGCTGTGGTGGGACATGCTAACTGTCTTTCAATACATAATAAGTTGTTAGAAAGAAGGCAGTGTTCAATTGTTCTCCATGTCCACTGACGGTAGGACAAGTAGTACTGGGTTTAATCTGCAGCCAGGGAGATTTAGGTTAGATATTAGGAAAAGTAGTTAGGTAGTTAAGCACTGGAACAGGCTTCCAAGGGAGGCTATGGAATCTCCATGACTGGATGTTTGTAAAAACAGGTTAGGCAAACACCTGTCAGGGATGGTCTAGGTCAGTGGTTTTCAAACTGTGGGTCGCGACCGAGTACTGGGCAGTGCTGCCCAGCTAAGGCAGGCTAGGCCCTACCTGTTCCAACACTGCGCTGAGCCCTGGAAGTGGCCAGCAGCAGGTCTGGCTCCTAGGTGGGGGAGCCACAAGGCTTCACGCACTGCCCCGCCCCAAGCACCAGCTCTGCACTCTCATTGGCAAGGAACCACCCAATGGGAGCTGGGAGGCAGTGCCTGCGGGCGAGAGCTGTGCGGAGCTGCTCGCATACCTCCGTTTAGGAGCCGGACCTGCTGCTGGCTGCTTCCAGGGCGCAGCGGGGTCCGTGATGCCAGGACAGGCGGGAAGCCTGCCTCTGCACCCCAGCTACGCTGCTGACCGGGAGCCACTGGAGGTAAACCCGTGCCCCAACCCTGCACCCCAATCCCCTGCCCCAGCCCTGAGCCCCCCCTCAAACTGAGCCCCTTCCTGCACCCCAAACTCCTCATCCCCGGTCCCACCTCAGAGCCTGCACCCCCAGCCCAGAGCCCTGACCCCCTCCCACACTCCAACCCCCCGCCCCAGCCCAAAGCCCCCTACCACACATTGAACCCCTCCTTCCCAGCCCCACCCTGCAGAGCTCACCCCCACACCCAAATCCTCTGCCCCAGCCCCTCCCACACCCCAAACCCCTCATCCCCAGCTCCACTGGGTCGCAGGCATCAATAATTTTCTTCAACTGGGTCACCAGAAAAAGAAGTTTGAAAATCACTGGTCTAGGTTTACTTGGACCTACCTCAGTGTAGGGGGCTGGATTAGATGACCTCTCAAGGTCCCTGCCAGACCTACATTTCTGTGAGTCTAGGATTGTTTCCCCCACTGTCCTTATGGTCTAGTGTTAAATAACTAAACTGATGAGGCTTATAGCAGTTCCATAGGGGAGATTATTGAACAAGTTTCTCAATGGCGACAAAGAGTCCTGTGGCACCTTATAGACTAACAGACGTATTGGAGCATCAACTTTCGTGGGTGAATACCCACTTCATCAGACGCAAGTTTCTAAATCTCATTCTTCCTGTATCTGGAAATCAGTGACTTCAAATGGGCTTTGGATCAGACCTATTCAGCCTCAATGTTCATTTGTCTCTCAGGCACCCCGAATGGAAGTCGCTTAAACAAATATCTACAAAAAGGGAGTTTAAAGTGCAGAGTTTTGCCCTTGCTATAGCAAGAGGGACTGGCCAAAACCCTTGGCTTGAATCCAAATTTGAAAATACATTTCCAGTTTGAAATCTAGATATGACTTTCTCAGCTGTTCTCCTGGGATACTGATCATCTTTGATGGCCATATTAGAATCTTTTGGAGCTATTCAGATCCTCAACTGATTTAGTTGTATGACAGTGACTATCCTGGTATCCCTATAACATCTTAATTTACCATCTGTTCAAGCTCATCTTTTTACTTTTTGATGCTAATGGGGCTTTTCATGGTGTCTGTCTTTTTGGCAGCATGCTCAGATCTTTATCAGTGTGATGGGTTATATCCTCTATGTACCCCAGTCTGTTAAACAGCTCACCAAGTTCTTTAAGAACATCTTTTGCATCCCATTCAACAGGCAAGTTATACCTCCATTTGATTATCTGTATTTGCAGATTGCTTTCCAACTCAAGAATTCGTGGGACTCCCTATTCCATTACTTCAGACTAGAGACATGCTAGTGTGGCTTTGACACATGGAATGGTGTGGTGACTGCTTTATGAAAGAACCTTAGATTTGGACTTTAACGCTGGGAAGTCACTAACCCTTTTGTACATGCCTGCTGTGATTATTTTACACTCCGCTCCAGTATGTATTCTGAAAGGAGGGTGCAAACAGCCTGTCATAAACAGATAGTTAAGGGTTAATGCCTCTTTTACCTGTAAAGGGTTAAGAAATTCACCTAGCCTAGCTGACACCTGACCAGAGGAACCAATGGGGGAACAAGATGTTTCAAAAGGAAGGAGGGAAGTTTTCCTTTGTTTAGAGTTTCAGCCCGAGTGGAAAAGATCAAGGAACCAGCCTCTTATCAGAGTAGTAAGTTTTAGAAAGGAATAAATAGGTTTATGTTTATTTTCTTTGTAACCTGTCTTGGTATCATTAAGGGAATTATCAAAATTGGGTATTTGGGGTATTTTTTTGTGTAACTAAATTTGTGCCCAGGGGAACATCCTGTGTTTTGAATCTGTTGTCTGTGAGAGTAGCTGGTATGCTAATCTCTCCCAGAGGGTTTTCTTTTACCTTTCTTTTCTTTAATTAAAAGCCTTTTTCTTAATACCTGATTGATTTTTCCTTGTTTTTAGATCCAAGGGGGTTGGATCTGGATCCACCAGGAGTTGGTGGGAGAAAGGAGGAGGGATGGTTAATTTCTCCTTGTTTTAAGATCCAAGGGGTTTGGATCTGTGTTCACCAGGAAATTGGTGAAGTCTCTCAAGACTACCCAAAAAAAAAAAGGTAGTACTTGGGGGACGGTGGCAGCAATACCAGATCTAAGCTGGTAATTAAGCTTAGAAGTGTCCATGCAGGTCCTCACATCTGTACCCTAAAGTTCAGAGTGGGGGAGGAACCTTAACACAGCCTAACTAGTTTTAAGGTGGGTTTGGTACATTTATGAAGGGGATTATATGGTGGGGTTGCCTGCCATAGCAGAGGATTGGACTTGATGACCCTGGAGGTCTTGTCCATCCCTATGTTCCTTAATCACCACGGATGAGGTTGAGAAGTTTTGAGGACAGGAAATGAGAGACTCAGTTGGAGAAGAAGCTAGACAGGGAGGAGCCTGGAGGACAATAGGTGACAGCTACAGGAAGAGGGAGAGAGGAGTTGGCTGCAGACTGCTCTGGCAGAAGGGGGATAAGCACAGCAGGTCCAGGTCTAGGTAACACAGAAACAGAGTTATTCAGGTCTAACACTCAGAGCAGGAGACTCCCTGCCTCACTCATGTAGGGAAGAGACTCCCGGTAGGCCCAGAGCCAGAGAGAGAGGCCCTCAGAGTGGCGTTTGGGCTCAGCTGCCATTTCAGGATGGTGTTTGACTCCCCAGGGCTTTTGATGCAGTTTGATCGTGATGTCATTTTGGGAACAATCTCAGGATGGTCATAGTGAAATGGGTAAATGTAACGGAGCTCTGGGCCTTGCTGCTCTCCCACACCATGCAGGGACCACTTAGAAGAGCCAGTAAGAGAGTGGCAGCTCCTGTAATGAAGTTTTGGGGTTGAAGTTTGATCCCCCTGCCAACGCCCACTCATCACCAGAAGAGCCGGAGAAGAATCCAGTTCAACAGACTCCCCCTTTGTCCCAACACCTGCCCCAGGGACATCCATGGTAGCCCCTCAGAATCAGGCTGTTCTGGGCCATTACCAGTCAGCAAAGGACTGGAGGGCACTTCTGGATTAAGTGTAGTTTCCTGGAACCTATCTCAATTCCACAGCAGTATTTCCAGCTGCCCCCCATCAGCTCCTGTAGAGACAATGAGATGAGAGTAGCTTTCCCACCCCACAGCACACACAGTATTGTCAAAGCAGGGGTCCCTTCCTCCTCCCTCAACTCCCTTCCATAGTGTGAAGGCACTGTGGGCTACTGTTCAATAGTGTCTCACTCCTGCATCCCCCCCACAGACCCCTCCCTCTCTCTGCTTCTCCCCTCCTCTATCCTCACACACTAACTCTCCTTCCCATACACACTATCTCTTCCTTCTTCCACATGCACTCACCCAAGCCCCCAGCTCTGTCTCCTTGTCCCTTCCCAGAGACATCCCATGATCACCACCATCCCTCTCCTTTTTTCTTTCTCTCCTGACACTGCCATTCTTCCTCCGTTATTTTCTGTGTCTCCTTTTCTATTTTCCCTTTCTGGGCCTTCCCTCCCTCCCCTTCTATTTGCTTCTTTGGTCCAGCTGCACCACCACTTGATGGCAGGGTTGGGACACTGCTGGCAGCAGCTCCTGGAGACCAACTGTAGTTGCTTTGGGGCACATCTACACTACAAAATTATGTCAACCTAAGTTACATCTGCATACAGCCAGCACAGTAATTCAATTGTTTTTGTGTGTCCATGCTACGCTGCTTGTGTCAGCCGTGCCCATCCTCACTAGCAGCGCTTGCATTGATGCAGAATGCCATGCACCATGAGTAGCTATCCCACTGTGCAACTTGCTACCATCTAGCGCAGGGTGTTTTGGGAAGGCTTTGCAATGTCTCATGGGACCAAAATGAGTCAACTTCCCATCATGCAGTGTTCTCCATCCCATAATTTCACCTGCATCCCACAATGTTTCACACCTCTTTTCAAAAATCCCTGCAAACCTGTATGTCCCCCATCAATGTCCGCAATCTGTATCAGAAGCCTGGATCCTGGACATCTCACAACTATTGTGATGAACGTTGCAAACCTGGGGGGCCTGATTCTAGAGTATTTGCAGAGCTGCAAGAGGAGCCATGACCATTCCTTGGAGGCTAGATTGCTGTGGGACACAAACAATTCAAAGCTGTTGGTGGCATTCACAGAGCAGCAGCAGATGGTGGAGCACTGGTTCTGGGCCCAAGAAACGAGCACTGACTGGTGAATCGCATTGTCATGAGGTTTCAGGATGATGAGCAGGGGCTGCAGAACTTTCGGATGTGCAAGGCCACATCCTGGATCTCTATACAGAGCTCGTCCCAGCCCTCCAGTGCAGCAAGACCAAAATGAGCTCTGCACTGACAGTGGAGAAGAGAGTGGCAATTGCTCTGTGGAAACTGGCAATGCCCGATTGCTACCACTGGGGGCTATTGTGATACAAGCGTGCAGGGCCATTAATTTATGTCCTGCTATGAAGGACTGTGACTCTGGGCAATGTGCAGGACAGAGTGGATGATTTTGCAGCACGTGGGTTCCCAAACTGCAGTGGAGTGATAGACAGCACGCAGATCCCCATTTTGGCACCAGACCACCTTGCCATAGAGTACATCAACAGATAGGGCTACTTTTCTATGATAATGCAAATGCTGATGGATCACTGGGATGCTTTACCAACATCAGCGTGGGGTGGTCTGGGAAGGTGCATGATGCACACACGTTTAAGAACACAGGCCCGTTCAGAAAGCTGCAAGCAGGGACTTTCTTTCCAGACCAGTAGATTACCATTGGGGATGTTGAAATGCCAACAGTGATCCTGGGAGACCCAGCCTACTCCTTGCTCCCACCTCAACACCACCAAGGAGCATTTCAGCTAAAGGCTCAGCAGATGCTGAATGACAGTTGAATGTGCCTTTGGTCATTTGAAAGGTTGCTGGAGCTGTCTGCTCTTGAGATTGGACCTCAGTGAGAAAAATATCCCAATGGTTATAGCTCTTGCTGTGTCTTGTATAATACCTGTGAAGCCAAGGGGGAAAAGTTTCTCCCGGGGTGGACAGTGGAGGTGGAATGACTGTCTGCTGCTTTTGAGCAGCCGGAGCTATAAGAAGGGCTCAGCAGAGAGCTATTCAGCTCAGGGAGGCTTTGAAAGACCATTTCAATAGTGAGTCACAGTAATGTGTGTTGCTGCAGTGTGTTCTACCTGGCATTGCTCTTTTCCACCCCCCAGGATGAAGCTTGTAATGAGTGCTGTGCGTAGTAGTAATATAACATTGCAAATGCACCTCTAACTATTACCTGTGAATGATGTCAGCCCCAGCCAGCATACACTGTGAACTAGTAAGATGAATTAAATTTCCATAACTAGACTTTTCTTCCATACCCATGGAAAAAATGGTTACTCACCTTCTCGTAACTGTTGTTCTTTGAGATGTGTTGTTCATGTCCATTCCAATCAGGTGTGTGAGGGTCGAGCCACCACAGGAGGGAGTCAAGGACCAGGTGAGGCAGGGTCACAATCCTGAAGTCGAAACCTGAGTCTGGCATGCTGCACCATGTAGGTACAGGCAGCCATGTGTCTGATAAGCAGTTCCTCACTGTGGTGATGGGAAACTGTCTGAGGCCTCAAATGATATCAGTCAGGGCCTGAAACCTTGCTTCCAGCGAGCATGCCCTGGCTTGGGTCGAGTCCAGTAATACCCCTATAAACTCTATCATCTGGTTGGGGGACAGAGTCGATTTTGCTTCGTTTAGAAGGAGACCCAGGTTGTCAAAGGTGGCTCTGATTAATCTGACCTGAGCTTCCACTTGGGACCTGGAGCGGCCCCGATCAGCTAGTCGTCGAGGTATGGAAACACCTGTACCTGGTGCCTGCGCAAGAACTCAGCAATGACTGCAATGCACTTGGTGGAGACTCGAGGTGCTGCTGATAGGCTGAACAGAAGAACGGTAAATTGGTAGTGGGTACTGTTGACCACAAACTGGAGATACTTCCTGTGGGGCTGAGTGATTGCGATTTGAAAATATGCGTCCTTCAAGTCAAGGGTGGCATACCAGTCCCCTGGATCCAAGGAAGGGATGATGGAGGCCAAAGAGACAATGCTGAGTTCTTGCAGGTCCAAGATAGGCCTGAGGCCACCTTTAGCTTTCGGTATTAGGAAATACTGGGAATAAAAGCCCTCACCCCTTTGCTCCTGAGAAACCTTCTCCACTGCCCCTAGAGATAGGAATGACTGCACCTCCTGGATAGGAGTTGTTTGTGAGAAGCATCCCTGAAGAAGGACGGGGAAGGAGGGTGGAAGAGTGAGAGGTCACAGAATTGGATGGAGTATCCCCTCTCTACCATGCGGAGAACCCAGCGGTCCAAAGTGATACGGGACCATGCACGGTAGAAGGAGGACAGTCTGGAGGAAAAGGTAAGATGGGGTAGATCCAGTTTTTGTTCTGGTGCACCATCCTGGACCACACCTCAAAAGGCTGGTTTGGGGCTGGAAGGTGGTTTGGGTTGGCCAGAGCCATGGTCTGAGGATGGGTGTTGTCTTTTCCTGCCACTCCTGTTCCTCCTCCGAGAACTGTCCTGGTGGTTCTGCTGATAGAACCTCAGGGGAGGTTGTGGCCTGAAGTGTTCCTGCTGTGTGGTGGGAGTATGCAGGCCCAGAGACCTGAGGGTGGCTCGTAAGTCTTTCAGGCTATGCAGCCTCTTGTCTGTCTTTTCAGAGAAAAGATTCACACCCTCAAATGGGAGGCCTTGAATGGTCTGTTGGACCTCATAGGGGAGCCCCGAGACTTGGAGCCAGGAGTCCCTTCTCATGGCAACCCTAGTAACCATGACACTAGTGGTGGCATCAGCACCGTCCAACGTGGCCTGGAGGGAAGCCCGGGAGACTAGCTTTCCCTCCTCCACCAGGGCTGAGAACTCGGCTCGGGAGTCTGAAGGGAGGAGCTCTGAAAATTTGGCCATCACTGCACAGGGGTTATAAGAGTACCTGCTGACGATGGCCATCTGGTTCGAAATACGGAGCTGCAGACCCCCTATAGAGTAGACCTTTCTCCTGACAAGGCCGAGTCGCCTAGCCTCTGTGGTTTTTGGGGAGGGAGGAGCCGGTGCTGAACCAGCTGCCTGAGCCAACAAAGGTGGTGGGGCCATTGTCTGTGCCACTGTCGGTGCTGCGGTGCCGAAAATGCTGTTGGTACCGGCACAGTAGTCGGTGCCAAGAACGCAGTCAGTGCTGAGGTTGAAAGAGTCGTCGGTGCCAAGGCCAGTGCCAGCAATGGTGCCCCAGCCAATGGAATTGGCATGTGGGTAGGTGCCAAGGTGGGCTGCGTGGTTGACGGCGGGATGAATATGTCTGAGGCCACCAAAGATGCTGTGGAGCGGTGCCCTTGGATCCCTCCCTGACTCTGGTGAAAGGCCCAGGGGGTCCAAAATGGCCACTGTGATGGATTCTGCTGATTCCTGGGGCTGTCGCCTGTCACGCCTTGACCTCGATCATCGGCTCCTGCTCCCCCAAGAATGGTAGGAGTCAGACTCTGACTCCGAGGTCTCCAAGACTGAAGACCACGGAGGAGTGGAGCTTCGGTGCCTTGAGTGTTAAAAGCTCTGTCCAAGTGAGCCGGTGCCAAAGGACATGGAGAGGGGGAATGCCTGGACATCATTGCCAGCTTCCCTCCCGACTCCACCTGGGTCCTCCCTTGTAGGGGGT
Source organism: Mauremys mutica (assembly GCF_020497125.1). Lineage (NCBI taxonomy): Eukaryota > Metazoa > Chordata > Testudines > Geoemydidae > Mauremys > Mauremys mutica. The sequence continues at coordinate 125,824,082 of NC_059077.1, forward strand.
GAGAACGGCGCCATAAGGTACAGCAGATCCCGAGCAGCTTCGAAAGCTTCCAGCATCGAAGGAAGTGGCAGCTGCTAGCCCGTAGGGACCAGTGAACGTGGGGGGCCTGGACTCAACTGCCTCGGCTTGGCAGGAGCTGACACAGCACTAATGGGGGATCCCGAGCTGTGGCCCACCTGGGGTCTCCCTTCCTTAGATTTAGCAGGGGGTGACCAACTGTCCAGCTTCTTTTTCTTCTGAGACACCAGCGAGTGAGACCAGTGCCTGCTCTCCGCTGTGCCTCAGGAGGTGCCATGCCAGTGCCCAGTGTCCCGAGATAAGTCCTTTCTCGGCACCGAACTCGATGACGGCGCCAGGGTGCTCCACATCAACGAGGAAGTGCTAAGAGCCATGTCCCCTGAGCCAGGGTCCAAATGGGGGTGTAGAGCTGCCTCCATGAGGTTCACTTTTAGCCACTGCTCCCTTTTTTAAAGAGTTCTAGGGCAGAACTTGCGGCAGATCTTACAGCGATCCTTTTGGTGACCCTCCCCTAGGCACCCTAAACACGAGGAGTGTGGATCGCTCTTTGGCATGCACTTCGTGCAGACCACACCATTTTTAAACCCCAGGGACCGCGGCATACCACGGCTCTGGGGACTCGAAAGGGGGGTAGAGACCCCAACAACTCTAATCACTAACTACTAAGATAAACTAACTATGTACAAACAACTGGAGTTGAACATGCTTACTAAAGCAAGGGCTACGGGAAGTTCCAGCCTATCGTCATTGGTGGTAAGAAGGAACTGAGAGGGTGGCAGGTCGGCCGGGCTCTATATTAGGCGCCATGAAGGCGCGACTCCAAGGGGCGCCCAGACTGACCCAACGGATGCGTCTATGGGAAAAATCTTCCGGCTACTGGGCACATGTGCACGCATGCACCTGATTGGAATCGACATGAACAACACTTGAAGAACAGATAAGTTTGTAACTGAATAAAACACAATAAATACAGGGAAAAGAACTTTTAAAGGGGAAAGAACAGTCGTTTCCATTTCAGACCAAGCGTGTCTTTCACAGGTCAATGTATGAGCAGCTGTGATTGCCTGTACTCTCCCTTGGGGAGGCATGGTAGAGGGGTAGTGCAGTGGCCCTGGATGCCACATGGAATGTGTGTGGGGGAGGAGGTAGGGAGGTCCCAGAGGCAGTTCTGTATGGGTTGCAGAGGGAGGTAAGCATAGGACTGTTGAACCTGAAGGTCAGCAAGAGTCTCCAGCATGTCTGTTTGCTGCCTGAGAAGTGCTAGAATCTCTTGCAGCACATCCCTCTCCTTTTCCTGCGCCTTTCTCCTCTCTGCTCTATCCCCAGCCAGGCTGTCCGTGAGGGTGATCCTTCAAGCCCTGTGCTCGGTATCCAGATCAGCAGAGGCTTGCAGGATCTCTTGGAACACATCATCCCACATCCTCTTCCTTCTCCTCCTTATCTGGCTGAGCCGCTCTGCTGCTATGGATGGAGAGACCCTCAAGGCCACATTTCCAGCTGCAAAGATGCAATGCACAAAGGTACTATAGCGAGTGTAGTCACAAGATAAAAGGAAATTTGGTATACTTAACTCACTCCCTTTGATTCACACAAGTTACCCGCACTATATTCTCATTGGGATTTATAGAGCACAGTGGTAGTGCCAGCCATGGTGAGTATGGCCCAGAGGGGAGGAGGCAGCGAGTTGGGACAATAAGGCAGGGGGTAGCTCACACGCAGATAGGGCAACTGAACTAAATACTGGCACTGTTTTCCACAGGCGGTGGTGATTTTAGTCAATATCTCACTCCTGAGGGCAATGGAGGTGGAAAGGGAACAGCTTCTTCGGGCTGGACTGCCTCCAACTCGGGTTCCTCCGAAGTATCCAGTAGCCCCCTGGATGTGGTGGAGGTGAGGTCTTCACCTAGGATGGCATGCAGCTCTTTGTAAAAGAAGCAGGTCTGCACTTCTGCACCTGAATGATTATTAGTCTCCCTTGTCTTCTGGTACACCTGCTGCAGCTCCTTGACTTTCAAGCAACACTGCTGCTGGTCCCTAGTCTTGTAGCCCTTCTCCCCCGTGCCCCGAGCAATCTGCTTGTAGATGTCAATGTTTCTACGACTGGATTGGAGCTGAGTGTGCACGGCATAGCCTCTTCTCCCCACAGACCCAGAGGATCCAACACCTCCTGTGCTCTCCGGGCAGCAGCGCGTCTGCAGCGTGGAGCTGGCATGGTCAGCTGGGCAGTTGCTAGAAGTACTCAAGAGTTCCTAGGTGAGCTCTCCAAGCCGAGCAAACAGGAAATGCAATTTCATAAATTCATGGGGCTTTAAAGTGGAGGGGTGGCTTCCTGTGTCCCTGGCCACTGGGCAGCAGAGTTCAAAACGTTGACCAGAGCAGTCAAGGTGGGGCATTGTGGGACAGCTCCTGCATGCCACTAACAGCCAATGTAAGTAATGCAGTATCTACACTGACACTGCGTCAACCTAATTATGTCAGTCTAAACTCTATGCCACTCATGGAGATGGAGTATTTATATCGGCATAGCAAGTGAGTTACATCAGTGGGAGTGAAATTTTAGCGTAGACAGTAACATAGTTAGTGCCTTGCATCAACCTAACTCTGCAATGTAGACCAGGCCTTGATCCTTATAAGATCAGGACACTTTTACTTAGGAGACTAAGGCCCTGCTTCTGCAAACCTGGATGTGTTTAACTTCCTGCACATGACAGGTCCCATCAACTCAATGTGAATATTCACATGAAGTGTAATTTAGGAATCTAACTTGAGGTACCTAGGTTTGAAAATCTGGGCCTAGGATGATCATTTTGTGCAACTTTTCCATGTTGCTGATGGATGCCACAAAACCTGCTAAAAATTTATTCCACGGGTATCCTCCATTTTGTCAAAGCTTGAGAACTTTGCACAAATGTATGGCCCTGGTTATGTCAGCAATTCCAGCTGTAATGAACAGATTTCTCATGTCTTGTATATTGGTGAGAAAAGCAAAGTACTGGACTCTGTGAAGAGGTGAACATGTAGACTAGCTCAGCAAGATCTGCAAGGGGAAATGGGGACACCTTGTGGATTTGAGATGAAATTACAGTGACTGTCAAATTATTGTTAATGCACATTTAAAACGGGATGCTCCTTCAAGTTGCTCTATTATTTGCCACATATATAGTATATGATATGGCCCATATTATATGATTATTAAATGAAAGGCCGCATTATAAGGCAGACATGTAGAAGCACAAATAACTCAAAATTAGTTGACTTCTTGGTGATCAAAAATGTAAGGTTGCAGTAGCATTATTTTTACATGGATTATTTAATAATGTACCCCAAAATTACATGTAAATCCAGACCAACATTTTCAAACATGAGACACCAAATTTAGGCACCTATGCTGGGATTTTGAATGAAATTTAATGGTATTTCATTGTCTTACTCCCTTAATTTCCTTTGAAAATCCCATCCCCAAAATGCTTATTTAGGAAGTTACATAAAAGTGGCCTGATTTTCAGAAGTACTGAGCATACACAGTTCCCAGGGGGCTTAGCACCTCTGAAAATCAGGCCACTTTTATGTAGGTGTTTAACTTTAGGCCTCCAGGTTTGAAAATTTAGCTTAAATCCTATATTCTGTTTTTAATTCTGATGACATTAGTAAATCACTTAAAGTTCATGTTGATTGAATTATAGCTATAGGGTCTGATTCAAAGACCTTCCATTGTCTTCTGCTGACTTTGGATCAGGCCTGTTTGCCCTTCCCCTCTGAAAAGGTTTACATTTTTAAAATGTAATTCAGTTTTCCTCAAAATGGTTGAAATCTGGAAAGAAGCTGCAAAGATTTGTGTAAGTGAGTGGCAGGTCACCCAAAAAATCACTTATGTTAAGGAGATTTTAAAAGCAGGTTAGACAAACCCTTGTCAGTGATGGTCTAGATCAGCGGGTCTCAAACTTTAGCTACCTGAGAAACCCCATTTTGATTTTAACATTTTTGCAGATCCCGAAGCCCCCCGCTCAGCCTCTGGCCCCACCCCTACTCCACTCCTTCCCCCAAGGCCTCATCCCCATCCCTTTTTACCCTCGCTCCACCCCTGCCCCTCCTCTTCCCTGCCTCTTTCCGCCCCTCCCCCGAGTACTCCCTCTCAGCACCTCCTGCATGCCAGGGAACCAAGGGTACTCCAAGGGGTCTACCGGCCCCCCTAATCAACTCCTCCCGCTCCTTCCCAGCACCTCCTGAACAGCTGTTCCCTGGCATGCAGGAGGCACTGGGAGGGAGCAGGAGGAGTTGATCAGCGGGTCCAGTGGACCCCCTAGAGTACCCTCACAGACCCCCAGGTGTCCGCGGACCTCAGTTTGAGAAATGCTGCTCTAGGTAATACTTAGTCTTGCCCTCAGTACAGGGCACTGGACTAGATGACCTCTCGAGGTCCCTTCCAGTCCTACAATTTTATGATTCTCTGTTTGTTTATTAAAGGGTTTTAACCCCAAAATCTATCCGGTTTAAATTTTAAAATACATATCTTTAGAGAAAGGTGGGCCTGGGACGTAGGTGACCTGGATTCACTCCTTGGCTCTGCTACAGACTTACTGAGTGACCTTGATCAAATCACTTAAATCTTTCTGTGCCTTTTCAGGGCTCCAGTCTCAGTTGGGACCTATAGGTATTACTGTAATAACATCAATGAGATAACTGTCTAGAAGTCAGTGTAACTGACTCCACTTGGGCTAACAATGGGGCTTGAGCCCACAGACCTTGGCGGCTGGAGCTAAAAGCATGAGATGCTCTCACTTCAGCTAAAGCACATAGCTAATTAGCTAGAAGCAATAATAGATTCATAAGCCTCTGATGTGGGCCAGCCACTAGTTGGGGTTACAGTAGCAGCTAGGAAGAGGAAGCAAACATTTGTCTTGGGGTTAATGGGAGGGTGTGACAGCTGGGAGTGTCTGAGAAGGAGGAATTAGAGAGGGATGTAACAAAGAGTCCTGTGGCACCTTATAGACTAACAGACGTATTGGAGCATGAGCTTTCATGGGTGAATGCGTCTGATGAAGTGGGTATTCACCCATGAAAGCTTATGTTCCAATACGTCTTTTAGTCTATAAGGTGCCACAGGACTCTTTGCTGCTTTTTACATGGCTGCCCCTCTGATACTAGAGAGGGATGCTTTCCTATGATGAAGTGAGCAGATATTTGTCAGGAGATGTAGCAGGAGGGTTCAGCAGCTGGGATGCTGGTGGGGACAACTGGTAGAGGAAATTAGCAGAAGGGAATGGTAGCTTCCCAGAAGTCATTCAACAAACAGACCTTCACATTCAAAGAAGCTCACCGTGTGAGTCAGGTGCCAGCTTTTATTTCCTCTTTACCATTATTAAGAAGGAGTGCTTGGGTTATCTTCCTTCTCCACCAGGTGTATCTGAACAATGATTTGAGAAGGCCTTGGATCACAGTGATTTTTGACAGTGTAGAGCCCCTGCATCCCTCTGCTCATGTCTCGGTGATATCCCTGCACTATTGCATTAGGACTGGACACTCGTATGGCGATGGGGGGTCTTCTGGAAGCTGGCACACCCTTCACAACAGTGTATATGTTAATATTTCTAACAGATGGCACACTGCCCTCTGTATTAGTTCCTTTGCTTTCCTTACTAGATTCCTCCTTTACAGAGGAGTCCTGTTCAGGTTCCTGCACTGGGTCTTTTTGCTCAGGAGTCGAAGACTGAATTTCTGCAACAGCTCCTGACATTTCTGCTCCTAACACAGGCTGTTTCTCACAGCTCTCAGGACTGTTTTTACAACCATTAGAAAAGGGCTGGCTCTCCTCTGTCTTTATCTTAGCTTGCCTTTCTATTTCCCTCATCTGCTTTCTGGCTTGATATCCCCTCCATGCAGCTTGGATTTGAATTGCAGCATGACAGATCCCATGCTGCTGTGTCCTGCTTTCAAAGACATTTAGTGTAGGTAAGTCACTAGGCAACACAAAACCTTTCCTCTTGGTCTTGCGTGAAGACTCTACTTTCGGGAAGATTACTATGGGAATAAAGAAGGTGCCTTCTCTTTTGTTAGTCTTATGCTGGCTTCTTAAACTATCACTTTTACTGATGTTGCTTAGTGTCCTGGAGTCCCAACCCCACTGCTGATCAAACCTTAGAATGAGTGGGAATAGCTTTTTCTTGCTTTCTGCTCTCCTTTTCTTTTTTAATTGTGTGTTACATCCAAGAAGCAATTCTCGTCGTGTCCTGTAGCCTCGAAAAACTGCCTGAATTTTGGCAGCAGCTTTATTCATCCCATTGATCTCCCTTCTGACCTGACAACCTCGCCAGGCGGACTGAATGATTGTAGCTGACTGGTTTTCTTTTTGAAGTTGCTGTTGTGTTTTTCTTTGTCTGATTCTGCGCTGCTGGGATGGCGCCTCACTTTGGCACATAGCATTGGAACTGAAAAACTTGGCATAACTTAGAAACTCTTGCTTATGAGCAGCATGGCTACTTTTATGATCTTCACTTCTCCCTACTGTCAATAGCCTGTGCCTTGCAGCATCTTTATCCGCTTTCTCAAAGATAGCTGAGCTGTGTATGTGCATTTGCACAGTACACCTGCCTGGCAGTTTTGTGTTAATTCCTTGTATCCCAGCTGTTTTTGGAACATTTGCTGTTGTGTATGGAACATATTGCTCAGCTTGTCTGTAATGTGAAAACTTAACATATTTGTTAGAGATGTCTGAAGGCTCATATTCGGGTGTCTCGTCCCTCATTACATGACTGGATGTTTTGTTGGCATTTAGGACTTTTTTCATCATCTTTTAACAACAAGAAATCCAATTGCTGTTATATCTTTTCCTTTCATGTTCCATGCCCCCTTGCAACCTGCTTGGATTACAGAAAGAGAATCATGTTCAGCAACGTGCTTTACCCCTACAGAGGAATCTCTCCATCAAGTGCAGTGTGCTCTCCAATGAATGTATCAGTAACCGCAGCACTTGTGGCTACACAACTGGAGAAGCAATATTTCTGTGCTCAAATCCACATGCATAGCCTAACCCCAAACAGTTCTGCTTTCTGACCGCTACCGCCTTCTGTTTCTTTTGCTAATGTTGCAGTCAATGTGGGCTTCCTTCTGCTACTTAAAAATAACTTCGCCAACAAACTATCTTCTACTTAGGCAAGCAATTAGTATACCCGAACCAGCAGTGCATGCCTCAGGTACGTTCAGCATTATGGGCACTAGTGACTATAAACTTCAGAACCTAACTACACTTTCATATGTTTTGATGATTAGTATTTTTCATACATGAGCTACCATAATTTGACAGTGCCATAGGTCCCAATTCAGCAAGGGAGGAACCCCATGGACTTCAATGGGCCTACTCATGTGATTAAGGTAAGGCACATGCTTACATGTGTCACAGCCCCACTTATGTATTTGAGCTCAAAAAGGAGAGTGGAGGGAGCCAGACAACCCTGTGCCTTGTACTCCCTGAGCACAAGAGGGGCCAAGAAGGTGTCAGAACTGGCAGTAGCCCTAGCTCCCCTGTCCAACAGTTTTACTGACAAAAGTGCAGTGTAGACATAACCTCAGACCCTCTCTGACAGCCTGCTGCAGCACCCCTCCATGAACACGGCAACAATTTCTAAAGCCACTACGCAGCCCTTAGTTTCTAGTGTACTTGGGCTGAAGAATGTAACTACAGTAACTCTACAGTTACTTTCAATATAAGCAGCCCATCCAAAACAATTTTTCAATCAACAAATAGATCAGTATTTCAAGCAGGCTACACCAGGGGCAAGATAAATTCACCCCACAGTTTAATAATCAAACCATAACAACAACAAGTGGGTATTCAATATAGAGAATCCTTTAGCATTACATTTTGCACTCCTGAGCTGGTAGAGGGATGATCATCTGTGTATCAATATTATTCTATACATTATTTGATTATTTAAATAATCATTTAAAATTATAACTTGGTTTTATTTTACCATAGATCTGTTATGGACACAACTCACCGGAGACTGACATGCGTGTACTAAATCCTGAGCTCCCATTATGACATCATCAGCTACTATGATTTAGGCAATCAGAGCTGAAAGCACGTGTGGTTCCAAGCCCTTGTTACAGGAAAATAAGCATGGTTAGATTCATTTCAAGCGATGCTTTTACTCTAATCTTTGCCTTCTTAAGGGCTTATTCTGCACTACTCTGCCAAGTGGGGCTGGGAGAACACAAGAACAGCCATACTGGGTCAGATCAAAGGTCCATCAAGCCCAGCATCCTGTCCTCTGACAGTGGTCAATGGCAGGTGCTCCAAAGGGAATGAACAGACAGGTTATCATCAAGTGATCCATGCCCTGTCACCCAATCCCAGCTTCTGGCAAACAGAGGCTAGGGACTCCATTCCTGCCCATCCTGGCTAATAGCCATTGATGGACCTATCTTTCATGAATCTATCTAGCTCCCTTTTGATAAGGTCTGCTGATGGTGGGATTTGCCATAGCCCTCAGGGGGAAATCCTGGCCCCACTGAAGTCAATGAGAGTTTTGTTATTGACTTCAATGGTATCACAATTTCACCCTTGGTGCTGGCTTAACTCAGCTCCAGGGGAAGTCAACAGGAGTTTTAATCATTGACAGAACTGTGCTTCCATGGAAGTCTATGTTGAAAATTCCACCCTGAGTGCCCTCAACAACCCTTTGATTCCCAATGGGAAGTGAGAATGCTCAGAACCGGACAAGACCCAGCTCTTAATCTGTCCCATTATTTTATACATAAGAACAGCAAGATTCAAGTAGGACACAAAGACCCAAAACCCTGTCTTATGATTTTTAGTTACAAGATAAACAACCCTGTACCCCCTAAATAGGTATTTCCATTTGTGAAAACAGCAGAGGGTATTCTCATTTATAAGTCTACACAGATAATGAAAATATTTCTGTTTTCTTACACAAACACAAGACCAATATGGTAGGAGTAAATATATTGAAATTATAAACAACTTTCTCACCTAGAGTACATTCCTTCGGCATGGTCTGGTGTCATAAACAGATAGTTAAGGGTTAATGCCTCTTTTACCTGTAAAGGGTTAAAAAGTTCACCTAGCCTAGCTGACACCTGACCAGAGGACCAATAAGGGGACAAGACACTTTCAAATCTTGGTGGAGGGAAGTCTTTTGTTTGTGTTCTTTGTTTGGGGGTTGTTCGTGCTCGGGACTGAGAGGGACCAGACATCAATCCAGGCTCTCCAAATCTTTCTGAATCAGTCTCTCATGTTTCAAACTTGTAAGTAATAGCCAGGCAAGGCGTGTTAGTCTTATTTTTGTTTTCTCAACTTGTAAATGTTCCTTTTTGCTGAGAGGATTTTACCTCTGTTTGCTGTAACTTTGAACCTAAGGCTAGAGGGGGTTCCTCTGGGCTATATGAATCTGATTACCCTGTAAAGTATTTTCCATCCTGATTTTACAGAGATAATTTTTACCTTTCTTTCTTTAATTAAAAGCTTTCTTTTTAAGAACCTGATTGATTTTTTTTCCTTGTGTTAAGATCCAACGGGATTGGATCTGGACTCACCAGGAATTGGTGGGGGAAAGGAGGGGGGATGGTTAAATTCTCCTTGTGTTAAGATCCAAGGAGTTGGGTCAGTGTTCACCAGGAACTTGGTGAAAAAGCCTCTCAAGGCTGCCCAGGGAGGGGAAGGTTTTGGGGGGGACAGAAAGTGATCCAGACACTGAAATTTCTGGATGGTGGCAGTGTTACCAGATCTAAGCTGGTAATTAAGCTTAGAAGTGTCCATGCAGGTCCCCACATCTGTACCCTAAAGTTCAGAGTGGGGGAGGAACCGACAGGACACTCTGGACACTTCTAAGCTTAATTACCAGCTTAGATCTGGTTTCGCTGCCACCATTCAGAATTTCTGAGTATCTGAATCACTCCGTTTCCCCCCCCAAAACCTTCCCCTCCCTGGGTAGCCTTGAGAGACTCCTCCACCAATTTCCTGGTGAACACAGATCCAAACCCCTTGGATCTTAAAACAAGGAGAAATTAACCATCCCCCTTCCTTTCTCCCACCAACTCCTGGTGGATCCAGATCAGCATTAACCCTTAACTATCTGTTTATGACATCTGGTTACGTCTGTATGGTCTAAGAAATATAATATTCTCTGGTGAAATCTACATTTTATTTTGTTTCTGTGTTTCACAGTTTTTTTCCCACCACCTCTGGCACTTTTAAAAAAAAGTGATACAGCATTAATAGTCATCAGAATACAGCAGATGAAAATTAGTAAATGTGTATTGACCCTGCATGCACCTCCCAGAGCCAGTACATCTGAAACAAATGCAATGAACTGTGCACAGTTTTGTTTCTAAGTACAGAAGAAGAGAGAGTTTGAGGAGGGGGAAAGGGTAGGTAATTCGGGAGCTTAAACCCTGACAAATTATTAATTCAATGGGTGAACAGAACTGTGAGGGAAATAGAGGAAAGGCAAGGTATTTTAAAAGGACAAGGCTAAGCACAAAAGGGAAAAGAGAAGAGACCAGAAGCAGCATTTAAACCTAGAAAGGCTATTTGAATAAGCAGAGAAGTCCCACCATATCTTGTTACATAGAAGATGGCTTCAGTAGGTAGCATGTGGTGGAGACTGAATTCTGACCTAAGGACCAGCACATCATCATCTGCTGCAAGTACCGGTATAAACTGAGTGTTCTTCTGAACTGACAAGAATAGTGGATGCAGAGATTTTTGTTTTGTACACGAATCCAGCTTGTCAGAAGGCATTTGGAATAACTTGGGAAAAGCACCAATTACAGACAATAATTAAATGTTCTTCCGTATTATCGTTTTATATACTGATGTCAATTACCTGACAGCTGTTATTTGGTATATGCATGGATCCAAAACATGAAGTCATCACTTCCTTAATACCAAGGCCATCTGATGAGGGTTTAAGTCATCAGGGAAGCAGAAAAGCCCTACAAGAGTTCTCAGCAAAGAATCAAACCAGAATGTCAATTACCATGTCAAATTTTAGCTCGCTTGCAAATGAAATGTGTAATGCTGAAATTCTTTGGATAAGAATTAGAAATTGGACAAAACTAAAATCTCAGATCCACACACAGACTTTCCTCCTCCCACACCAGTTAAAAATGAGTTTCACTTAGTCTTAGATGCAACCAATCTCATTCAAAGCCAAAACATCTGGAATGGGGAGGCACCGTTACTTGTGTGGCTTTGGACGGAGACAGATGAAATCCCAACAAGGTCAGATGATTTCCTGGGATCCTGGCTTAATGAAGTCTGCTGTGATGACAGAAAGGGCCATGCTAGTGGCAGCAGCATGAGAGGACGGCAGACTGAGAGCATTGGGCAGGAAAGCAGAAGGAAGGGTAAAGCCAGAGGATTCTCTTCATTCAATGGGACAGTGACCTAGCGTTTATCTTATTTTAAAAAGTCCTGTTGTGGTAACTGGGCCAACAAATTTACCCTAATTGTAAGCTCAACTGTGAAAGCTCAGGAGTGAACGCTCCTAAGATGTCACAATAACCTATAACAATAAATGTTGATGGGAAAAGGCACAAAAAGAGACAGAAAGACTGAATTAGTCCAAACAAAAAGACTTTGGGAAATAATTCAAGGACTTTATTACAATCATGCCTGCTAAACAAGAACAGTGTGAGACCAGAAATCAATGAACCAAAATGGGTGTGTCAGAAAGTAGGCCTAATTGAAGAGGAAAAAAGTCCCATCGCTCCCTTTTGGGGTTCTTAAAAAACAAAGACTTTGTGGAAGAAACAGACAGAGGCAACGTGACACTGGCCATAGGAACTGACTCCGTTGGTGCTCCAGGGCTGGAGTACCCATGGGGAAAAATTGGTGGGTGCTCTGCACCCACCGGCAGCCAAGCTCCCCGCCCCTCCACCCCAGCTCACTTTGCCTCTGCCTCCTCCTCTGAGCGCGCCGCGTCCTCGCTTCTCCTCCCAGCGCTTGCTGCCGCAAAACAGTTGTTTTGTGGCATAACAAGCTGTGGGAGGGAGAGGGGAGGAATGGGAACACGGCACGCTCAGGGGAGGAGGCAGGGAAGAGGTGGGGCTGGGACGGGGATTTGGGGAAGGGGTTGGAATGGGGCAGGGAGGGGGCGGAGACTTTGGAGAAGGGGTTGGAATGGGGGTGGGTCAGGGGCGGGATCGAGCACCCAAGGCCGCCAGCAGAAGTCGGCGCCTACGACACTGGCTGACTGAAAGAAGGGGAAGGCCATCTCAACTCACTTATTCTCTCTTCCCCCAGACAGGCAGTTCTTTCCCTCTGTAATACCATATCAGAGACTGTCAAACCATGGGGGAGGTAGGAACTTTCTTCTTAAAACTCTCTCCAGCTGAAAGGGAAAAGGGGTGTTGTTACAACGAAAGCCATCTTTAATACCTTACATTTGAAATGCTTTAACTGTTCTCCCTTCTTTTCTGTATCTTTAATAAAAGGTTAAAGGATTTTTAATGATGTGTTTGCTATGGTATTAAGCAGGCTAAGGTCTCTGATACCAAACCTTGTTTAAAACAGTTTAATGCTGGATGGTTTCAGGGTCATGTTAACACCTTTGACTCTTTGAGCCCATATATTCCACCTAGTTAATACAACATTCCCCACCTTCACAGAGTATTTGATAATGAGGCAGGAAATCCTCTTTATTAAGCCACTACATACCCCAATATGGACTCCTACCACTTCACAGAGCTCTAAGATGAAGTGGGAATTAGCCATTTACACAGGGAATCCTGCACTGAGCTAGAACCTCCTGCACTAGCAAAAGGGAAATTGGGGGCAGCAGGAAGACATTTTTTGTTTAAAGGGGTGACAGTACAACAAGCAAAGCAGTGAAGCCAATTGTAAAAAGAAAGCTTTAGGAAGTGATCTACGAGTCCAGATTCTCAGCTTTTTATTTTCACTTATTTTTGCCTATTTTAACAACTCGTAACTTCCCTGAATTGTTTTCTTCGTCAAGGTTTTGAATTGCAGCTACATGTATTTGAGCAGAAATCACTTGTTTCATTAGCAATCAGATAAACACCACTATTAAAAGCCTTCTCACAGAGCCTACATTCCCACACTATTTTCAGCCCCAAACATTTTTTCAGGAGGTGTTTGTGGCTGCTGCTACGTGCATACAGGAGACCTGTAGCCAGCAAAACAGGAAGTCACACAGGCTGTTATTTCCAGCAGACCGTGTGAACAGTATGTGCATTCCATTCAAAGCCTCTTTAAAGGAACTTTCCCAGTTTGTTTTACCCAGGTTTTCTTTTTTAATGAAAAGATGCTTGGAAAACTAGTCCATATGTTGATTGGTTTTACTTCAAGGTCCAGTAGTGGGCAGCCTCCACCTCTTCTTCACATACTGCATCGACTGCAGCATGCAAGTACCTTGGTGGTGGAGGACATTCCAGTGGGGCAAGAATCACCTCTAGCAGGACGGGCTATGGGTTTTGAATGTTAGGTTTTACTAAAAGCCTTGCCATTGACATTGACAGTTACAGCTGCTAGGGGCCTGGCAAAGATCATCATCTACTGTGTTATCTGCTGGAAGGAAGGAATCAAAGCAGGGAGTGAAGAGAAGCTTCCAATGGGAATTAAAATGCTTCAGGAGCATGACAGGCTGCCGCTCTAATGAGAAAACTCATTACCCACTGTGGTAGGAGAGGAAATGAAAGCAGTTGGGGGCACAGTTCCTTCTCTACCTCTGTACTGGAGATCATATTGCATAAGGCAGCACACAGAGAATAGCAGTCACTGCGTTCTGGATCCCAAAATCCCAGTACTCATTTGGGCCCCAAGTCAGCAAGGTACTTACATGTTTAAAGTTAGGCACATGCTTGAGTACTTTGCTGAGTTGGGGACTTGAAGAGCAGGAATCTACAAAAAATTCTTGTAAAAGGAACAAGAACAAGCTGATCATGTACTGTACCCCACATCACCATACATGGTATCAGTAGGTGAACATTAACAATTCTTTAGAACTGACTATGCTTTTGTATTAGCCATTTTTTAACCTAAAATATTTCCCAGTTTAAGTACTTATGGGTAATAGCAAAAAAACTCAAGTATTGGTTTGCACATTTTTGTTTTATATTTTCCAATGCTTTTTTCCCTGCATCTGAAACCACAAAAACATCCCTTATAAAACAATTAAAATGACAAACAATTTGGCAAGGGGGGGAAGAGGGAGAACAGAAGTACTCCAAAGCTAAACCAAACTGTTTGCTAAGTTTCCACCTGGAAAAGATATTAAGTTGAGACCTTAAAAAATTGAGTTTAACAAAAATGCTCTCAGAGACTTAAATACAGGAACAGTACCAAACAGTAATGAAAGCAGATACAGAATGGTTGATGCCAGAGTATCAAACTGTTTCTAAATACTATTTCTCATTTTGAAATGCCATGGTCAAAAGAGCAGTGCTAAGGAGAAAATGAAACATATTTTTAAAACCTATCTTGAATTAGAACTTCTAATCAGAGCTAGAATTCACACTGCATAGATGTGGACACAGGAAATCACTCTCCTACTTTCTAATATATTTGAGCCGTGGAGGTGGGGTGGGTGGAGGTGTGTGTGTGTGTGTGTGTGTGTGTGTGTGTGTGTGTGCGTGTTTCACTTGCAGTGACTAAATCAAGGTCAGCACCAGCTGCTTCTCATTAAAAACTAAGTTGATGAACCTAAAAGATGTGATTTTCAGGTCTTCTTAGACAATATGAATTCAAAGTTGTTGTACTAAATGTGTCATTCTAAGGGGCCCTCCCACCCCTAATCCTGATTCTGCACTGATTTCAGAAGTCACAGTCGGATGCAATGTAAGTTGTGAGTGCTTAGCACCCTTGAAAACACCAAATAAGGTGCCTGGTGTTAGGCACCTGAGTTTGAAAGTTTTGGTCATAACCTGTCTCAGATTTACCCATTTGTAAAAAGGGGATAACACCTAGCCCTGTGCTCCCCTCTGTTTTAGACCATATGGGAGCAAAGCACCCTCCACCTCCACCACAATAGGCAGGGCTGGCTCTAGGCACCAGCTTGGGGTGGCACTTTTCCAAGGGGTGGCACTCCAGCCCCCCCCCCTTTTTTTTTTTTTGCTTGGGGCGGCAAAAAACCTGGAGCCGGCCCTGACACGAGGGAATAGAGATAACATGGTATAGTCCCACCTTCCACAAAGCTCTCACACCCCTCTGCACCTGGCTCCCTGCATTAGAGACTGTGGCTTATCAGAGGCAGTGCTGAGAAACAGCCTCTCAGGAGCATGCTGCCCTTCCTGAGACCATTCTTAGCAGAAACAGAGCCTACCATGGGTTTGACGGACCTTCCAATGCAGCGCTACACCTGCTTCCTCTGGGGAATAGATCTCCCAAAAGCTACGGCTTCAGAGTTGGATAGTTTGACATATTTCCCTCCTCCCAAGAGGTTTTCCAAAGGAAGATAAGTACATACTTGGGGTGCATTTCATGGGGCTGACTATACACTTTCTCTACCTCACTGGAGTGATGTTGGATTAATGTTTATAC
The DNA here is from genome assembly GCF_020497125.1 of Mauremys mutica. Taxonomy (NCBI): domain Eukaryota; kingdom Metazoa; phylum Chordata; order Testudines; family Geoemydidae; genus Mauremys; species Mauremys mutica. The sequence goes on from NC_059077.1 coordinate 125,839,620, forward strand.
AATGCTCTGACAATATGACATGCAGAGAATCATTAGTTTGAGGTTAGAAAGTTATTCCACCCTACAATACGCACAGAATAAAACAGGTTGGATTTTTAAAAGTGCCCCTGTTCCCACTGAAGACTATGGAAGTGGGAGCAAAGTGAGACAGATGCGAAATGTTTTTTAAAATCTTGCCCCCAATAGTCTTCACTCTTGGCTGAGATACTCTTTGCCCACCCAACTCCCAGGCCAAAACTCTGTTATACATTTTATACTTGTTTAACCTGCATCCTCCCCCCTGTTAAAAGCATGGCAGATTTTAAAAACCAAATGCAGATTCTAATTGTGAGATGTGTTTGTAAAACATTTTTCTAGTTTATTAAAACTAGACATGGAAGGATTAGATTTTCATTGGTAAATGTCAGTAAATGACAATTTCATATAAATGAATGGAAAATTATTTGTCAATAATCAAAATTACTGCTTGAGAATTTATTAGTGATTTAAGGACATTTACTTTGTATATTTTGACATGTAATGTTGACAATTTGTGTTTTAACAGTTATACTGCAACTCAAAAAAATTAAAGCTTTATCTACTGTCATTAAAGAATTATCTGACCCCGCCCCATACATTTCCACAGGAATGAACATTTAAATTATCCAAAAAAAAATCTTAAAAATAAAAAGATATTTTCCATCAATATTATTAAAAAATGTCTAATTCTGCCAAGCCTAATTAAAAGTGTTAAAAGCTGCAATGACAATGAACAAACTGTGCTCTATTGAGTATTTTATAACTTCTTTATTATTTTTAGAATGGTTTTACACACAATTAGAGAGCATTCGTTTTTTAAACTGAACTTCTGCGTTAGTCTGAAGAGGCTACTTGGCACTGCCCCTTTAAAATTAACGTCAATGTTTTTATGCAGGTACTTCTACGATTTCAAAATAGTCATTAGGTAGAATCACATAGCCTTTTCCTGACACTATGTCTTTTTCCTTCTGAAACTGAACGATCTCTCGCAGTTTTTCAATCTGTCTTTCCTGACGTCTGCATCGCTGCTGCGCTGTCTTGAGCTTCTTTCGCAGTTTTTCAACTTGTTCTTCCAGCTGCTGAATTCTCTTTCTTTGATGTACTGTATCCTCTACGGTATAGTTGTGATCACAGAAAACGGCAAGATTATTAGGGGTCTGGAGAGGAGGCATTAATAATCCAATACTTGGATCTACCAACCTTGCATCTATTTGAGACAAAGGAAAGGAAGGTTGTGGTGGGGCAGGTGGTAGCAGAGGAGGGGGTGGTGGAGGGGGTGGTGGTGCTGCAGACAGATCTTCGGGTTGCTCTGTAAATTCTTCAGTCTAAAACAGCAAGACAGAAAGTACATTTTAATCTGTTTTGTGAACAGCATTCTAATTGCCACATTGTAATCTGTATGCAACAGTTGCAGCACCCAGCTGACAATGCACTACGCATTGCTGAAATTAGTAAATGAAGGTGATAATCACCCCCCTTTTTAGCATTAATTCTGTTCATGAAGTTTGATGACCTACATTTTCAAAAGTGATTGGGATTTGGGGGGAACCTCAGTTTTCAATGCTCTGTTTGAACCACCCTAAAAGCTTTCAGAAATGCTGAGCACCCACCTTCTTAAAAGTCTCAAGCTGGACACCTAGAAATCAAGGCAACCAAAATCTCTAGTCACTTCTGAAGACTTTGTCAAAACACTTATAAAATTATAAACTGTCCAGTCTTTAACTCCACCACATGGTTGAAGGGTTATCAGCTGCAAGAACGCATTCACTCACTTTAACCTAGATACACGTAGTGTACTTATCTAGCCCAAGTGCCCCCAAAACAGGTAATGAACAGAGGGAAGACTTAAAACCTTTCTGCCCCATTCAGAATTGCATCTGTTTGAACTCATGAAACACTGCTCTTGAAACACAACAGTAAGCATATCCAGTATGTAGCAAAAACAGCTAAGAACTTCTTGGTGAAAGATGCATTGAGCTAGATGTCAATTTTGTAACTGTCTGCTTTGATAGTCTCAATGCATTTAATGGCATTAACAGTGTCAGAGACACAGGGGCGGCTCTAGACATTTCACCGCCCCAAGCACGGCGGCATGCCACGGGGGGCGCTCTGCTGGAGGCGTGCCTGCGGGAGGTCCACTGGAGCCGCGGGACCAGCGGACCCTCTGCAAGCACGCCTGCAGGAGGTCCACCGGAGCCGCCTGCCGCCCTCCCGGCGACCGGCAGAGCGCCACCTGCGGCATGCCGCCCCAAGCACGCGATTGGCGTGCTGGGGCCTGGAGCCGCCCCTGCAGAGACAGAGATAGAACATCAAGGTTGGAAGGGACCTCAGGAGGTCATCTAGTCAGACCCCCTGCTCAAAGCAGGACCAACCCAGACAGATTTTTTCCCCAGATCCCTAAATGGCCTCCTCAAGGATTGAACTCACAACCCTGGGTTTAGCAGGCCAATGCCCCCCCTCCCCCCCGATACTTGCAGATTACATAACCTGTTGCCAAATCCTCAGAGCACAAGGTTCTAGGGGTATGTTTATACAACATAAGTAGTGTAGACGCTTCCTACATCGACAGAAGAGGTTTTGCCATCAATGTAGATAATCCATCCCTCCAAGAAGTAATAGCCACAAAGAATCCTTCTGTCAACCTAGCTCTATCTACAGTAAGAATCATATTTACCTAACAGGATGCAAAATTTTTCACAGCCCTAAGCGATCGAGCTAGATCTAATATATAGGTGTAGAAGACCATGGAAATACAGCACTATCCAAGACATCCTAGCCAAGCAATTTAGTATCTGTTTTTAATCTACTGCCTAGACATTGCTCCTGCATAGACTATGATACTAAGCAGAGTGTAACTGAAAAGTCAGTTTTGCTTCTGGTGTTGATTTAAAGTTTCTTGTAGGTGCCCATGTACAATCAATCAGTATACATTAGCACAACCTCAATCTGACAATCCCAGTTGTGTGCCTCAGATAAAATAAACCTATGTTTTTGTCACAATGCATCTTTTAGCCTCACACATGAAGATGTCAAGCATTTTGACCAAGTCAAACTTGTACTAGTCAACCGTAATTCTCAGAGCCCCCTTCATGGGGAAGATTGTAAGGGAAAGAGGAAGGGGAAAGCAATTCACCCTCCTTAGTGCACTTGGGACAATCTGACAATTGCCAGACAACTAGACTTGCAGAAATTGGTATCCTCCAATTCTAGTCTCCCCTTGTTGGCTGATGGCACATGGCATCTTTCATAAAAGATCTCCCTCTCAGTATACATGGCCTGCTCCCTTGGTAATCCATCACTGACATATTATGGGCAAATTCAAAGCATTTCTTATACCCAATGAAGTTTTTGTCCCAAAGATCCTACCAGGAAAAACGGCAACAGGTATTAAAATAAACAGTATTGCACAGCCTTTTACATCAAGATCATCAATCTGAACCCTGCTCTGAGAGTAACAGTTACCACTATCTATGGTCATTTAAAAACCTCTGCAAATGAGCTGGTAATATCACAACAGCTCCGAGTGAACAGCTGTGCACATCGCCAAATCCACCTCCACAACTGACACTAACAGGCATCCTTACTAACAGTACAAAAAGAGGGGGCAAGGAACGAATGAGCAGAGAGAGAATTACACTCTGCTCCCTAGAAGTGGTCCATCCACATGGGTTGAGGCACAGTGGCCAGATGAAGGAACCTGAACTGCCACTGATCCTGATATATTTGTCCTGTGGCATGGGCAGCAACTTAGTTAGAATATTCTGCATCTCACCCTTTCTCTTGTGTCTAATTTGGCTCCCACCATACTCATCTTTTCTATCGGGAAACACAATCTGTGTATAAAGTATAAATAAAGTGTATTTACCTGAAAGTTGCTCATCTTTTCTTGCATATGCTGTGTCTGTCTTTCTTTCTTACTAGCTGCCTTCCATTTTCCACTTACATTCCCTCTTTATTACCAGGCTATTTTCTTGATTTTCCTACTCTCCTGTGTGCCACTCTTCCTGTATGCCTCTCTCCCCATCTTTTTGCCCTCTGTCATCCCCCCATATCTCTCTTTGAGCTTTTTTTGCTGTTCGTCTGCTATTCTCACCATCCTCTCTGTTCCCTTCTCAAAGGGGTGAGAGAAAAGAGACTTATTGGTGCATGGTTTATCTCCCTTACAGAAGCTAGGAATCCTCCAAATCACTCCTGTTCCGTGCATTCAGTGTGCCGAAGGGGGAGAATTGAATAACCCACTCTAGTCCCAAGGGTAGAGCCTGGGTATGTAACTTGGTGGTGCAATGAAGAAAAAACACACCTGCTCTGTCAGGAGGAGCTACATTTGATGTTTGGAGGCAGTAACACTGTGAATGTACCAGACAAGGTGTGTGAGGGGTGGGGAGCAGGAAACGCAGAGGTAATATTATGTATACTTCTATTACACTCCACTTTTGCTTGCACTTCATTTTACCTCTCTGCTAAAGCACAGGCCAGGGTGGGTAACACTCTTTTCTGAAAAGATAGAAGAGTTCAGCCTCAGAGCTAAGGGATCAAAAACCCTGAATGTAGGAATCAGGGCTGGCTCTAGGGTTTTGCTGCCCCAAGCAAAAGATTTTTGGCTGCCCCCGACCCCGGCCTCTCATCCCTCCCATCAGTGCCCCCTCACCTGCACCCCCTGCTGCCCCAGTGCTGGGCTCTGCCCCCCACCCCACCAGCACCCCCTGTTGCCCCAGTGCTGGGCTCTCTCTTCCCCCACCCACACCCCCTGCCGCCCCAGCCCGGGGCTCTCCCTTCCCCACACCCGACCCGCACCCCCTGCCGCCCCAGCCCTGGGCTCTCTCTTCCCATCCCTTCACCCGACCCGCACCCCCTGCCGCCCCAGCCCTGGGCTCTCTCTCCCCCTCCACCCGACCCGCACCCCCTGCCGCCCCAGCCCTGGGCTCTCTCTTCCCTCCCCCCACCCGCACCCCCTGCCGCCCCAGCCCTGGGCTCTCTCTTCCCACCCCTTCACCCGCACCCCCTGCCGCCCCACCCCTGGGCTCTCTCTTCCCACCCCTTCACCCGACCCGCACCCCCTGCCGCCCTAGCCCTGGGCTCTCTCTTCCCTCCCCCCACCCACACCCCCGGCCGCCCCTGCCCTGGGATTTCTCTTCCCACCCCTTCCCCCACCCGCACCCCCTGCCGCCTCAGCCCTGGGCTCTCTCTTCCCACCCCATCACCCGACCCGCTCCCCCAGCCGCCCGAGCCTCGGTCTTTCTCCCCCTTCACCCGACCCGCACCCCCTGCCGCCCCAGCCCTGGGCTCTCTCTTCCCTCCCCCCACCCACACCCCCTGCCTCCCCTGCCCTGGGCTCTCTCTTCCCTCCCCTTCACTCGACCCGCACCCCCTGCCGCCCCAGCCCTGGGCTCTCTCTTCCCTCCCCCCACCCGCACCCCCTGCCGCCCCAGCCCTGGGCTCTCTCTTCCCACCCCTTCCCCCACCCGCACCCGCTGCCCCCCCCGCCTCGGGCTGTCTCTTCCCTCCCGCGACCCGCACCCCCTGCCGCCCCAGCCCTGGGCTCTCTCTTCCCTCGCCCCACCCGCACTCCCTGCTGCCCTAGCCCTGGGCTCTCTCTTCTCACCCCTCCACTCGACCCGCATCCCCTGCCGCCCCAGCCCTGGGCTCTCTCTTCCCACCCCTTCACCCAACCCGCACCCCCTGCTGCCCTAGCCTCTCTCTTCCCACTCCTCCACCCGACCCGCACCCCCTGCCACCCCAGCCCTGGGCTCTCTCTCCCCCTCCACCCCACCCGTACCCCTGCCACCCCAGCCCTAGGCTCCCCCCAGTGCTGACTCCACCCGCTCCCCCCTCCCTCCAGCCGGTCCAGTGCTGGCAGGGTCGGGGTAAGCAGTGGGGCTGACGGGCTGCGCCTCAGCCCAGGGTCCCTCCAGACAGGGCTCCCGTCTCCAGGACCGGCCGGGACCCAGGAGGGCAGAGCCGGGGGACTACCCCGGCAGGGGGCTGAGGAGCTGGGGCAGGGCAGCCCCAGAGAGAGTGGAGCCCTGGAGAGCGGGATGCGGGCCCCACACGGCAGCACCCCGCCCTCTATGGCCCCGCTGCTGCTGCTGGCTGCCCTGCCGCAGTCCCTGGGCAGCTCGGGCCGCTTTGCTCAGCCCCAGCTGCGGCGCTGGGGGGCGGCCGCCCTGCGGCACATGCAGGCAGGTCCGTGCGCCCCGCGGGGCAGCCCCAGCCTGAGTGTTCCCCGCTCGGAGCCTCCCTGACCCAGCCACAAGGTGCGGGCGCGGCTCCCCCTCGGCGCAAACCGCAGTGGCCCCAGGGCGCCCCCAGCGCACGACGCACTACTGCTGCCAGGGCCGGCTCTAGGCTTTTGCCACCTGAAGCAAAAAAAAAAAAAAAGATGGCCAGAATGCCACCCCTGAAAATGTGCCGCCCCAAGCAAGTGCTTGGTTTGTTGGTGCCTACAGACCGCCCTGGTAGGAATTAATAAACAGTAGAGCTATCAATGAGCGCACTGTTAAAGAATACCATTTATTTAAATATTTTCGGCTGTTTTCTACATTTTCAATTACAGCACACAATATAAAATGTACTGTGCTCACTTTATATTTATTCTGATTACAAATATTTGCACCGTAAAAACAAAAGAAATAGTATTTTTCAATTTGCCTAATACAAGTACTGTAGTGCAATCTCTTTATCATGAAAGCTGAACTTACAAATGTAGAATTATGTCCAAAAATTACTGCGTTCAAAAGTAAAACAATGTAAAACTTTAGAGCCTACAAGCCGGAGTGTTGCTCTTTTAAGACGTCTGAAAGAACGCTCCATACCTCGTCCCTCTCAGGTTTTGGATGGCACTTCAGATTCTTAAACCTTGGGTCGAGTGCTGTAGCTATCTTTAGAAATCTCACATTGGTAGCTTTTTTGTGTTTTGTGAAATCTGCAGTGAAAGTGTTCTTAAAACGAACATGTGCTGGGTCATCATCCGAGACTGCTATAACATGAAATATATGGCAGAATATGGGTAAAATAGAGCAGGAGACATACAATTCTCCCCCAAGGAGTTCAGTCACAAATTTAGTTAACGCACTATTTTTTTTTTTAAATGAGAGCCATCAGCATGGAAGCACATCCTCTGGCATGGTGGGCAAAGCATAGGAATGTTTACTATATCTGACACACAAATACCTTGCAATGCCGGCTACAAAAGTGCCATGCAAACGTCTGTTCTCACTTTCTGGTAACGTTGCAAATAAGAAGCGCGCGGCAGTACCTCCCTTAGATGTACACAAACTTGTTTGTCTTACTGGAACAAGAAGTAGGACTGAGTGGACTTGTAAGCTATAAAGTTTTACATTGTTTTGTTTTTGAGTGCAGTTATGCAACCAAAAAAAAACAAACTACATTTGTAAGTTGCACTTTCACGATAAAGAGATTGAACTACAGTACTTGTATGAGGTGAATTGAAAAATACTATTTCTTTTATCATTTTTACAGTACAAATATTTGCAATAAAAAATAATAATATAAAGTGAGCACTGTACATTTTGTAATCTGTGTTGAAAGTGAAATCAATATATTTGAAAATGTAGAAAAACAGCCAAAAAAATAAATACATTTCAATTGGTATTCTATTGTTTAACACTGTGATTAAAACTATTAACTGTGATATCTAAATTTTTTTAGTTAACTAAAAAAATTTAGATTAATCAGTTAACTGCGATTAATTGACAGCCCTAATAAAAGCAGAGAGAGAGAGCGCTCTACAATTCCATAGTGAACAATTAATACGCATACAGACATTTGCAAAATGTAACAGGAATACTTTTGAATAACTTATTAAATAAACTATTAGGCAGTAAACCTTTTGGTGATCCTTATATAGGCTTCCTCACTTAAAAACATAAGAACAGCCACACTGGGTCAGATCAATGCTATCTATCCCAGTATCCTGTCTCCAACAGTGGCCAGTACCAGAGCTTCTGGGGGAGTGTACAGAACAGTTAGAGGGATCCATCTCTGTCTTTCCTTCCCAGCTTCTGGCAATCTGAGGGTTAGGGTCATCCCAAGCATGAGGTTGCATCCCCAGCCATCTTGGCTAGTTCTTTTTTAACCCAGTTATACTTTTGGCCATCACAACATCCCATGGCAATGAGTTCCACAGGTTAATTATGTGTTGTGTGGAAAAAGTATTTCCTCTTGTTTGTATTAAACCTGCTACCTACTAATTTAATCGAGTAACCCCCGGTTTTTGTATTGTGGGAAAGGATAAATAAAAACTCTCTATTCATTTTTCCACGCCATTCATGATTATACAGACCTCTGTCACATCACCCCTTAGTCATCTCTTTTCTAAACTGAACAGCCTTAATCTTTTTAGTATCTTCTTGTATGTAAGCTGTTCCATATCCTTGATCATTTTTGTTGCCCTTCTCTGAACCTTTTTCATTCCACTATATCCTTTTTGAGATGGGGAAACCAAAACTGGACACAGAATTCAAGGTGCAGATACACCAGGGATTTATATAGTGGCATCATATTTTCTGTCTTATTTTCTATCCCCTTCCAAATAGTTACTAACACACTGCTACCCTTTTTGACTGCTGCTGCACATTGAGCTGAAGTTTTCAGAGACCTATCCAAGGTGATTCCAAGATCTCTTTCTCCAGTGCTAACAGCTCAATTAGATATTCCATTATATATGTGTAGATGGAATTATTTTTCTAGTGTGCATTACTTTGCACTTAGTGTTGAATTTCATCTGCCAGTTTGTTGTTCAGTTTTGTGAGATCCCTTTGTAACTCTGCAGTCAGCTTTGGACTTAGCTATTTTGAATAAATATGTAGCAATTGCTGCCATTTCACTGTTCACTCCATTTTCCAGATCATTAATGAATATGTTGAACAGGACAGCTCCTTGACAGAACCTCTCCCCATTGTGAAAATGGACCATTTATCCCTACCCTTTATTTCTTATCTTTTAACCAGTTATTGATCCATAAGAGTCTTGTTATTCCAGGACTATTTTGTTTCCTTAAGAGCCTTTCATGAGGGACCTCGTCAAAGACTTTCTGAAAATCCAAGTACTTTACATCACCTGGATCACCCTCAAACAATTCTAATAGATTGGTGAAGCATAACTTCCCTTTACAAAAGCCATATTGACTGTTCCCCAACAAAACATGTTTATCTGTGCACCTGATAATTCTGTTCTTTACTATATTTTCTACCAATTTGCCTGTTACTGAAGTTAGGCTCACCAGCCTATAATTGCCAGGATTGTCTCTGGATTGTGTTTTAAAAATTGGTGTTATATTAGCTATCCTCCGGTCATCTGGTACAGAGGCTTGTTTCAGCAATAAGTTACATACTATAGTTAGTAGTTCTGCAATTTTGTATTTGAATTCCTTCAGAACTTTTGGGTGAATGCCATCTGGTCCTGGTGACGTATTACTGTTTAATGTATCAATTTGTTCTAAAATTCTATTGATGCATCAATGTGGGACAGTACTTCAGATCTGTCATCCAAAAAGAATACCTATTGAGAGTTATCTCCCCCACACCTTGGTTTCTTTACATACATTTCAGTGTAAGTCTTGCAACAGAACACACACTCTTGTGAAGGCAGTGTGTATATGTGTTAAAGTGTACATCTTCTCATTTTTTAATATGGCTTCAAAATATGCCTGTGTCACCTGGATTCTCCAGAGCATGAGAAGGGCAGCCTCTCTCAGTTCCCTCCAAAACACATGAGAATCTCCTAAGCAAAAACAGCAGTTCAAAGATTCTTGCAGTCAGCAGCTAATTCCAGTCCCTGAGCTAATAGTTGACTGCTTAATTGGTATCTATGTAGTGTTGTTGTAGCCACATTGGTCCCAGGATATTAGAGAGACAAGGTGGGTGAGGACCTACTTCAGTTGATGAAAGAGACTAGCTTTTGAGATTACACGGAGCTCTTCTTCAGGTCTGGGATATGTACTCAGTCCCTGTCACAGCTAAATACAAGGTGGAACAGATCGTTTAGCATAAGTATTAACACATACACCTCTACCCCGATATAACACTGTCCTCGGGAGCCAAAAAATCTTGCCGCGTTATAGGTGAAACCACATTATATTGAACTTGCCAGAGTTCACAGCCCTGCCCGGCGCGCTGCTTTACCGCGTTATATCCAAATTCAGGTTATATCGGGTCGCGTTATATCAGGGTAGAGGTGTATTTTCAAGGGACCATTGAGGATGAGGACTGAGAGGTCAGATATAAAGTGATCGCTTTATGAAAAGTGTTACAGGTGATATGGTGTTTTTGTTATTTATCAGTTTTCTGTGTGGATTCATTCAAGTGTGTAGTGATTGTCTCATTTCACCCACATATTTGTTATTGGGACATTTAGAGCACTGGAGACATGTTAACAGGCTACTTCGCCTTAAATGGTCTCTTGAAAAATAGGTTAACTGCTTATGCTAAACTACCTGTTCCACCTTGAAAACTTGTCTCTCTCACCAACTGTTGGTCCAATAAAAGATATTACCTCACCCACCTTGACTCATTGGTTTCTAGCAAGATAGGGAACCTATACCTGTATCCAAAGTTGTAGGAACTTTACACTTCTTAAGCACTAAGGGGGTAGGAAGACCGCCCCCGGATTTAGAGCGGCTGAAGTGGTTCCCCCCCCCAACATCCGATCAGGAGACACACTGATTAAGCGCCGACCAGGCGTTTACCACTGGAACACGCAGTGCATAAAGCACCAATCAGGAGAAGGGGCGAGAAGTTGGATTGAGTTAGTACATGCACATAATAGGATGATTTATGTAACCGATTATAATAAAAGGACGTGGAAAACCCCCGTTCGGGGCGCTCCACTGGAACAGACTGACGGACTTGGCTTCATTTATTGCTACATCTGGTGACCCCGACGTGATTCCCCCTGCTCACCGGCTGGAATAGCCTTCGGTGCACCGAACCTCGCCCCGTTCCGTGAGTATGGGGGGGGAACTGTCAGCTCAGCAGAAAGTTCATGCGAAAGAGCTGCAGGCTATCATACGACAGTCTCCCTGGGTCAGTTAGAACAGCTACTTGCTGAAATCAGTCGCCAATGTCCTTGGTACCCGGATCACGGGTCACTGTCAGTAGATGATTGGATAAAGATAGGGGCGACACTGCACGCGGAACCTCGAGCCGCGGTGCAGTGGCTCCTGCTTTGGCAGCGATGTAAGGAGGCTCTGGAGACAATCGGGATTGGAGCGTCCTCCAGGGCTATCCTTCTCGCTCCCGCGCCTTCGGCCCCTCCCCCTTACCCTCGGATCTTGCCCCTCAAGCCGCCTGAGGCGGCACCCGAATGCCATGATGCATGTCTGGGCGCGGATGGCTCTTCACAGCCGATTTCTCGGCTGTCCCCTTTTCAGGCAATGATACAGAGGGAAAGGGAGAAGGGAGAACTGAAAGGCGAGGAGATAGGGGAGTTATTGGCTGCGTTCCCAGTGACACATCGCCCTGGCAACGCAGAGAGGGAGGTTGAAGTGGAGATTACAGCCCTCCCCTATTCCGTTCTCCGAGAGGCGAGACGGGCGGTTACTGAGTCGGGATTGAAATCCACCTTCACCCGAGGCATGTTAGAAGGGATTGCAAATGGATATAGCATGCTCCCCCAAGATTGGAAGGATTTTTGTAGGATGCTTTTAAGCCCCGCGCAGTATGTTATTTGGGATAGTGAATTTCAACAGGAAGCATTACAACCGGGGCGGGCATCGGGGGGGGCCTATACTCCCGAGCAGCTGTATGGAGCAGGACAGTTTGCCAGCATACGGGAGCAGGCTGCGAATATCCCTCTCGTAACGCTTCAAGTTGTGGGGCGTTGTGTATTAAGGGCCCTGTTTAAAGTACCGGTGACGGGAAAACCCTCCCGGTCCTTTACCGTCACCCGCCAGGGCCCTCAAGAGTCGTATGTGGAATTTATTAACAGACTACAGGAGGCTATTCAGAGGCAGGTAGATAATCCTGATGCCCAGTGGGAATTAATGAGGAAACTCGCTTATGAGAATGCTAATGCGGACTGCCGCAAGGTGTTACAGTCCATTGTGACCAAACCGGAGTACTCTCTGGCAGAAATGCTAAAAGCGTGCACAGATGTTGGCACCCAAGTGCATCAGATGAATTTGCTGGCAGCAGCCATGCAGAAGGGGTCCAAACCCCAGGGAAAGTGTTTTAATTGTGGGAAACCAGGCCATTTTAAGAGGGAGTGTCGGGCCCCTGGGGGGGGGGGGCAATACCGGGACGCGACAGCAGTCCAATAAGCCAAGATCTATTTGTCCCCGATGTAAGAAGGGTTACCACTGGGCAAATCAATGCCGTAGCAATCCCCCGCTCAACGCCCAACCTCCGGGAAACTGGGCCACGGGCGATCCCCCAGCCCCGGCCCAAAGGTGGGAGGAGGCACCGCCTATGATACCCCGGTGGCCACCCTAGGAAGTGCGGGAATTGATTTGTTGTTGCAAGAAGATAGGGAGCTCACTTTCCCCGGGGAGGTGGTGGCGATTCTTACCCAACTTTCTGGACCCCTGCCCCCGGGCACTATGGGGCTAATCCTCCCTCGTTCCCATGCCGGAAAATATGGCATTCAGATAGTCCCCGGGGTAATAGATAGTGACTATAAGGGAAGTATTTATGTCCAAATCTGGGCTCATATGCCAAAACAGCTGCATCGAGGGGATTCATGGGCCCAGATGGTGATCCTTCCCTTCTGTTTGCCCGCAGGGGGAACAAATGTGACCCGGGACGCTGGGGGTTTCGGGTCCACCTTAGTGAAGGCCCATCCTCAGGTGGCGGCGATCACTCAAGCAATAGGACGAGCAAAATTTAAGCGTACCTATTACTGCAATGGTATTCCCCCTTGAGGGGCTGGTGGATACTGGTGCTGACATTACAGTCATCTCCGCTCGGCAGTGGCCGTCCACCTGGGACAAATCCGAAGTGCCAGCCATTTGGGGAGTGGGCGGATTGCAGGCTGCTCAACAAAGCACCCGATGGATTGCTATAACTCCGCGAGAAGGGGGAAAGGAGATTCTCCTTAAACCCTATATCATGGATATTGCTGTATCCCTATGGGGAAGAGACTTGTTAAGCAAATTTGGATCGCATCTTACCATTCATGACTGAGTTTACTGCCCTTCCCTTTTTGGCTAACACATTTTGCTACTGCCTGGCCGAGTTCTGCCGCTCTCATAACTGCTTTTTTTGGCTGTCCACCAAGCCCCCTTTTTCTTGGCTGTCCGCCAAGCCCCCCTTTTTCTTGGCTGTCCGCCAAGTTTTAGCTGTAAGCGGTGTCCTTGACTGTGGCCAGTGTCTTATCTTTAGCTTTTTTCAGTTAACCCATTCTGTTCTTTTCGGATCCCATTGATAGTCATGCATTTTTCATCAAAATGCTAAATCCTTGGTGAAGCATTTTATGATCCCCCTAATTCAGGCCCAACGTATTGTTCAAACCTGTAATCATTGTGCAAGTCTTCATCATTATCCCGAACTGGGTGTTAATCCCCGCGGCCTTCAATCCAACCAAATTTGGCAAATGGATGTCACGCTCTATCCCCCTTTTTCTCCTTGGAAATATTTACATGTTACCATTGATACCTACTCTCATTATATTTGGGCCACCCCCCAACGGGGCGAACAAGCCAAACATGTAATTAATCATGTTCTTGCTGCGGTGGCCGTTATGGGCCGCCCCCGACAGATAAAAACCGATAATGGCCCCGCCTACATTTCTCACAGATTTGCGGATTTTTGCACGCAGTGGCAAATTAACCACGTCTTTGGTATTCCGTATAACTCCACAGGTCAAGCCATTGTGGAACGAGCCAATCGTACACTTAAAGAGTACCTAAAAAAGCAAAACAAAAAAGTGGGGGATGATGGGCCATCCCTGGGCGCCAAGCAAAATCAATTAGCGATAGTATTGTTTACCCTAAATACTTTAAATATTTTTCAAAATTTTACAGCCACTGAACGACATTTTAAGACGGAAACCCCGCTCCCACGCCCATCTGTTAAATATAGGCAGAGCCCGGACCCTAATTGGTATGGCCCCGTTCCGTTGATAACCTGGGGACGGGGGCATGCCGCTGTGCTTACTCCCACAGGTCCGTTGTGGGTCCCTGCCAAGAACGTGCGACCGTGGCACGATGACGTGGCATCAAAGCCCCAAGAACCCGATACCCAACTTCAATCTGAACCTAACCGAGACCTTTCAAGCGTGCCGAGCCACAAAGACGGCACCAAAGGTTACCTGGGGGCAGGTGAAGCGACTGGCGCAGCAGGCTCAGCAAACGCTGGAGAATAACAAGGCTGAGCCTACCCCCGAAAATTTTACTGCTGCTATTTTTGCCTGTTTGACCGCTAATTCTTTTATTATATTGTTGTGTTGTTTTTGTGTGTTACCGGTTGGGGCCGAACCCGAATTGCATAGCCGCATGCGTTATAATATATGGGCTCGACTTGCGGTCCTTGCCAATTAATTTTCCTTTTGTTTACAGCAGGCCCCTGAGATGCATGGCCTGTTGGGCACCTGCCTGGTCCCAGTATGTAAGGCGCCAGGCAGTGCTGCACATGCAACGGGGATGTTTAATTTTATAAATGCCACCGAAATTCAATATTCTTCTATGAGCCTATGGGGCCAGGCCACTTATGTGAAACCCACAAGTGCCTTGTCCCTCTTTACCCCACGGGTAGCCAATCACGCCAATTTGACCTGTGTACGGATGGTTAATTGCACACGTCACAGGCCCCCAAAAGGATGTTTGCAGGTGGGTACCCCGGAATGGAATTGTACACATTTTCAAAATGTGTCCAGCAATTACGGGCACATTTTGTTACCAGAAGGTTGGTTTTTTACGCGTGGTCAGAGGACCTTTAATTATATTCCGGCCAATATTTCAGAAGCTCAATGCTGCCTAAGCAAGCTCACATTGATACTCCCCACAAGGTCAATGTTGACTGGCTCCCGACGCCGGCGAAGCTCAACCCCCATGAGATCAGAATGTAATGCCAATGTCAGCCTTTTCAGTCGGGCTGAGTACATCTCTCTGGCTGTCTCCTTGGTGGGTCTCCCAGCTTTGGGAGTAGCCAATCACCAACAGCTTAGTCGATTGGCATGTGCCTTAGCGAAAAATATTAATTATACGTCTGCCGCCTTGGCCTTGCTGAATCAAGAACAGGAGGAGCTTCGCAATGCCATATTAGATAATCGAGCGGCAATTGATTACCTGCTATTGCTCAGCCATGTGGGTTGTGAGGAGGTATATGGCATGTGTTGTTTTAATCTAACAGACAATTCTAAACGGATTCACACACACATAGATAACCTCCAAGAATTGGCACAACACATTCAGCAGGACAGGAACCCATCATGGTGGGATGACCTTTGGGCGTGGCTGCCATCCATGGGATGGGTCCGAACTGTTTTGCAATATGCTTTGATTGTTATCGCCTGCTTGATTGGTTTTTGTTGCTTTGCTCAGTGTATTCCTAATATAATTAGGATGTGTTTTACACCCTGTCGGCGCAAACCCCTGCCTACACCCCAAGCCGTCATGTATGCATATAAAATCATGAAACATGCGGACCAGGCACGGGTCGACAAAACAGAAAAGGAGGGGATGTAGGAACTTTACACTTCTTAAGCACTAAGGGGGTAGGAAGACCGCCCCCGGATTTAGAGCGGCTGAAGTGGTCCCCCCCCCCCCCCAACATCCGATCAGGAGACACACTGATTAAGCGCCGACCAGGCGTTTACCACTGGAACACGCAGTGCATAAAGCACCAATCAGGAGAAGGGGCGAGAAGTTGGATTGAGTTAGTACATGCACATAATAGGATGATTTATGTAACCGATTATAATAAAAGGACGTGGAAAACCCCCATTCGGGGCGCTCCACTGGAACAGACTGACGGACTTGGCTTCATTTATTGCTACACAAAGTGAGACAAGTATTGGAACACAGCCTTCATGTCAGAAACATCTCTTTGGCCCTGCATCAATCGGCTGATGACTCCAATTCACATATTTATAACCCTTTCCCGAATGCCAACTGGCTCAGCTCTCAGGTGGTGATTGTGTGGAACCGCAAGACCGCTTGCTCTTAATGGAAACTTTCCATATAGCTTCACAAAAACAGCCGAGCATTTCTAGTTGTTACCATACCTCTCTTCTACATGTCTCGGGACCCTTCTAAGTTCTCCTGCTCTCTGCACATGTGCAGAAATAGACGATCAGACTTAAATCCGTATCTCCTTAACACTGCTTCTCTCCCTTCTTTGCATTTTAAAGAAATATATACTTATACTGCAGTATTTGACTATGTATACATAAATTAAAGTATGTATTATAAGAAAGAGTTTTCGTGTTTACCTTTACCTTCTCACTGGGTTCAGTGTAACAAAATATTGTGGGCACGGCATTTTCTTTCAGTAGCTTGTTGTTGCACTCTCTTTTAAAGCAATCTGGAGTAAAGTGTTCTGAACAAATGCTGCTATATTTTGTTGGTTTGAAGTTTTTTCTTTTAACAGCAGCTTCCCATTTTTTGCAGAGATCAGGTCTTGTGAGAGGAAACCTGCAAATGAAATGGACCTTAGTTACACCTGGAAGTGTAACTAAGGCTTGTGTCTACACTGTAGGGTGACCAGATAATACGTGTGAAAAATCGGGACAAGGTTTTCTGAAAAAAGCAATAGCACTGTAGACATACCTAAGACACTTAAGACAAGGTATTGGTGTAGCATCTAGAAACACTATTCATGGACCAGGACCCCCAGTGTTAGCTGCTGTAAAAACAAGGAATAAAAAGGCCCAACACTGCTTAGAGCCTGATTTTGCAAGCTGATAAACACAGCCATCCCTTTGCTGGGCACAGGGGCGCAATGGGGAGGCACAAGGGGTCACCTTCATGGATCAGCTGACAGGCCAGAGCATTACTCAGGGGAACTGAAAAAGCCAGGCCACCCAAAGAACAAGTGGCAATGAGGATTTCAATACAGAGCGCAAGGCCTCAAACAAGCATGTTCACAGGACACCTGCAAAGTGCGAAGAAACCTCAGGCTCCTTTGCAAGCTCTCCTACGACGCTCAAACCAAGCGGCACATATGCCTGGAGCCAGATCCGCTGATAGGCGGGCTCGCGCAGCCCCTCATTTGCCCAGTGTTTACGTCCCCTGCAGGCTAGGGCTGTGCCACTGAGCTGGCCAGCCCACGCCAGGCAACGGTGCTGCCTGCTCCGGGAACCAAACAGGCTCGTGACCCAGGGTGCCTGGGCAGGTTCGTCCCATTCCCCAGGAGGGATGGGGCAGACTCTCACCAGCTGTCTGTACAGCGCCGGGCACAGCGAGGCCCCACCTCAGAAACCCCTCCCCTCACGCGGGAGGAGCAACGGGGACAGGCCCCACTTGCGCAGGCCTCCCCCTGGGTGAGCGCGCGCCCCAACAGCCGGTGCGCTCGCGCTCTGGGCTTCTCGCCAGTGACAGTTACTCCCCGCGCCCCCAGCGCGCACCCTGGGCATGGCCCCTCCCCCCGCCGTGGCGCGCTCCCGCCCCGCGCAGGCGCGCTCCTGCCCCGTCCTCACTTGTGGAAGGAGATAGGCTTCTCTTTGTCGTATCGGTTCCGGCAGCGGTAGGCGGAGCAGGACTGCACCATCCTCCCCCGCCGGCGGCCCCCTGCTCCGCTCCGGCACCCACAGAAGAGGAGCGCAAGGACCCAGCTAACTCAGTCACTTCCCGGCCCCCATCCCCTTTTCTATTAGCCCCTAGGAGCAGAAAAGGGACACGGCCTCTCCCGACTTCAAGATGGCGCTGCCAGCTTCAGCTCAACTCTCGCGATAACGGCATATCGCTCTCCTCTATTGGCCGTTCCGCTACGCGTGGGTGGAGTCTTTCAGATCAGCCCACCAATAGGCGCAGAGACTCCGAGCGCGGCGCGGGCCCCAATCGCCCCACCCCCTCCCTGTTCTTTGCCCTTGCTCCGCCCCCTTTGCTCGCACATCTGGACGGGAGCCGGCAGTACCTCCCTGCACGCGTTCCAGCTAGAGGCCACCAGCGTCACTCAGTTGCTGATAGGGTGGCCAGACAGCAACTGTGCAAAATCAGGACATGGTGGGGGATAATAGGAGCCTATATAAGAAAAAGACTCAAAAATTGGGACTGTCCCTATAAAACCAGGACATCTGGTCACTTATTTGCTGAGTCCCACTCTCCTGCCTTTGGCCAGCAATTCTGGCCCCTCTGGCTGCTAAGGGCTGCTCTCCTGGGTGAGGTGGGAAACATCAGGCAGGCCAGGGCTCCTTCCCTCTTGGGGCTGCTTCCTGCCTCCTAGCTTCTCTCCCACCTGCTGTTTTTCGGGGCAGAACAGTGAGAGGGGAGGCGCAGCAGCATAGACCACTGCCAGAGCGGAGAGCAGTGTTCCTGGAAGTGTAACTAAGGCTGTGTCTACACTGTAGGGTGACCAGATAGCAAGTGTGAAAAATCGGGACAAGGGGTGGGGGGTAATAGGAGCCCATATTATAAAAAGCTCCAAATATTGGAACTGTCCCTATAAAATCAAGACATCTAGTCACCCTACTACACTTCCACTTTCAGCGTTAAAACTTTAGTCGTTAAGGGGTGTGAAAACACAGACACACGAGCGACATAAGTTTTAGCACTGAAAAGCACCAGTATAGACAGCGCTTGATAAAGCTACCACCACTCATTTGGGGTGTGGGGGGGTATCACCGGGAGAGTTCTTCCCCAGCAATAAAGCGTGTCTACACTGCCCACATCACAGCGCGGCTGTGGCCACACTGTAACATGGGCAGTGTAGACATACCCTAAGCCATGTGGATACGGAGAAGCTGAACAGGCCAGCATCCTGTAGAGGCCCTGGGGGAAAAGGAGCTTGGTTTGGAGGTGCAGGGACAGAAGCACTGAAATGTGCCAGGCAGGGGCGGCTCTAGGAATTGCACCGCCCCAAGCAGGGCGGCACGCCGCGGTGGGGGCGCTCTGGCGGTCGCCGGTCCCGCTGCTCCGGTGGACCTCCTGCAGACGTGCCTGCGGAGGGTCCGCTGGTCCCGAGGCTCCGGTGGACCTCCCGCAGGCATGCCTGCGGATGCTCCACCGGAGCCGCGGGACCAGCGGACCCTCCGCAGGCATGCCTGCGGGAGGTCCACCAGAGCCGCTTGCCGCCCTCCCGCGGCACGCCGCCCCAAGCACGCGCTTGGCATGCTGGGGTCTGGAGCCGGCCCTGGTGCCAGGACGCCGGCTGAGTAGATGAAATGTGATGGGAAGCAGGGACGGAGGAATTCCTTGGTGGGGGGGGGGATGACTGGTGGATAATAGGGGCAGAGGGAGAATTGATATATTAATGGATCGGTCACTAAGGCCTGAGGTTCATTCATTCAGCAAGCTGAAGATGACAAGCACTGAGTAGCTCAAAAGGAGCTATCATCAGCTTGGTCAGGGCCACATTAATACCCCTGACCCAAGGAATTTTAAATAGAGATTTTAAAAATTTTTAAATCCCCCCCATTCTGTTAATCTATGACACAGTGCTCTTACAGCTCAAAAATACAATACGTAATTTTCCCCCTACAACCTTGAACCCATTTAGCATTTTCTACTATTTTGTTGTTGTGATGCTCTGTACCTTGAGGGGGAACACCCTACACCCCCATCTTCATCTTTATAAAATGATTGTGTAGTATCCAATGCAAAGTTTGTCATGTTGGGTGTCTTCAGAAGGCTCATGATGCACTGGGCATGGCTGTTATAGTGATGTTATAGTAATTATCACAGTAATGTTATAGGTTATAATTTCATGTATATAGTTATGAGACTGAAAATGTGTCCTCATGGCTTAAAGAAAGCCCATGCAAATACTCTCCAAGAAGAGAGAGGCAGTTTACACCTCATCAGGGCATGGATGGGACAAACCCAGCCCAGCCCAGCCTCACAGGAACATGAACACTGGCTTAGGCAGCAACAAAATAATCTGTTAGACCCTCGAGGGAGTCACCCCCTTCCTTTGGGCAGTTTGGGACTGTGATGAGGTAATGCTCACCTGACTCTGAGGGGGTGGGGCAAAGCCAATAGGGAAGAAAGAACATGATAAAAGGGAGAGACATCTGCCAGGCTCTCTCTCCTCCACCTATGAGGGGGCCATTTAGGGATCTGGGGCAAAAATCTGGAGATTGGTCCTGCTCTGAGCAGGGGGTTGACTAGATGACCTCCTGAGGTCCCTTCCAGCCCTGATAATCTAATCTGATCTACATCTACAGCCACCACCACCAAGCGACTGAAACGCTGATCAAAGGGGAGAGCCTGACTGAAAAGTAACCAGCCAGCCTGTGGTGAGAAGCATCTAAGTTTGTAAGGACATTAAGAGTTTTAAGATCAGCTTAGAATGCATTTTGATTTTATTTCATTTGACGAAATCTGACTTGTTATGCTTTGATTTATAATCACTTAAAATCTACCTTTATAGTTAATACATCTGCTTGTTTATTCTACCTGAAGCAGTGCGTTTGGTTTGAAGCGTGTCAGAGGCTCCCCTTGGGATAACAAACCTGGTACATATCAATTTCTTTGTTAAATTGACAAACTTATATAAGTTTGCAGCATCCAGCGGGCATAACCGGACACTGCAAGACGGAGGTTCCTAGGGTTGTGTCTGGGACTGGCGATATTGGCTAGTGTCATTCACTTGCAAGTAGCCGGGAGCAGCTTACATGCCAGAGTCTGTGCGTGAACAGCCCAGGAGTGGGGGTTCTCACAACAGAGCAGGGTAAGTCTGGCTCCCAGAGTCAAGGATTGGAGAGACCTAGCAGATCACCGGTCCAGACAACACCAGAGGGAAACGTCACAGTTGTACCCTGTGTATAGTAGATAAAGAATTCATGAGTCAGTTGCAGGGCCGGCTCTTAACATTTTTGCCGCCACAAGCAAAAACAAAGAGCGCCGCCCTGCCTCCTGAGTGTTGCATCGCCCCACCCCCCGAGCGTCGCATCGCCCCAGTCCCTGCCCCCCCGAATGTCGCGCTGCCCAAGTCTCCGGCCCCCCAAGCGTCGCACCGCCCAAGTCCCCTGCCCCGCAAGTGTCGCGTCGCACAAGTCCCCCACCCCCCCAAGCGTCATGCTGCCCAAGTCCCCGCCCCCCCGAGCACCGTGTCACTGAAGCCCACCCCCGCTGAGCGCCGCGCTGCCCAAGTCCCCACTCCCCCAGCACGGCGCCATGCCTCCCAAGCCCTGCCTACCCCCAGCACTGCCCGGCCGAACCAAAAAAAACAAAAACAAACCCTGAGTGCCGCCCCGTCCCCAGGTGCCGCCCCAAGCACGTGCTTGGTAGGCTGGTGTCTGGAGCCGGCCCTGGTCAGTTGTATACAAGGTAGACATTGACTAAGGCAAGATATTCTGCAAAGCCCTAGCCCAGGGGTTTTCAAACTGTGGTCTGCGAGATCCATTCAAGTGGTCCACAGATAGTTCCAAGGCAGGGGTCGGCAACCTTTCAGACATGGTGTGCTGAGTCTTCATTTATTCACTCTAATTTAAGGTTTTGCGTGCCAGTAATACATTTTAATGTTTTCAGAAGATCTCTTTCTATAAGTCTATAATATATAACTAAACTATTGTATGTAAAGTAAATAAGGTTTTTAAATGTTTAAGAAACTTAATTTAAAATTAAATTAAAATGCAGAGCCCCCACCCCCCCCAGACTGGTGGCCAGGACCTGGGCACTGTGAGTGCCACTGAAAATCAGCTCGTGTGCCACCTTCAGCACGTGTGCCATAGGTTGCCTACCCCTGCTCTATGGCAATGGTTTTCAAACTTTTTTCTAGGGCCCAGTTGAAGAAAATTGTTGATGCCCACAATCCAACAGAGCTGGGGATGAGGGGCTTGGGGTGTAGTAGGGGCTCAGGGCTGGGGCAGAGGGTTGGGGTGCGGGGTGCGGGCTGTGGGATGGGGCCAGGAATGAGGGGTTCAGGGAGGGGGCTCTGGGCTGGGGCATGAGATTGGGGTGCAGAAGGGGGTCAGGGCTCTGGGCTGGAGGGGCTAAGAATCAGGGGTTCAGAGTGTGGAAGGGGGCTCTGGGCTGGGGCAGGGGTACAGGAGGAGGTCTGGGCTCAGGGACGCAGGCTCGGGATGGGGGTGCATGGCACTCAGCCACAGGCACTGCCCCCCCCCCAGCTCCCATTCACCAGGAACCAGCCAATGGGAATGCAGAGCCAGTGCTCAAGGCAGGGCACTGCGTGGAGCCCTGTGGCCCCCCGACCTAGGAGCCAGACTTGCTGCTGCCCTCTTCCGGGGCACAGCACGATATCAGGACAGGTAAGCACTAGGCTACTTTAGCCAGGCAGCACTGCTGATGGGATTTTTAACAGGTCAGCAGTGCTGACCAGAGCCACCCTGACCCAGTACTGGGTTGCAACCCATGGTTTGAAAACCACCGTTCTAAGGTGTGCACCTGGGCAGCTGCACATGAGAGACTGAAGGGCCACCCACCTAATTAGCAGAGCCATGCAGGACCTGGAGAGATATGCATATGTAAGGGGAAGTGGTGGCCTTGGGGGGGAACAGGGGGCAGGTGGGAGGAGGCAGTGTGGTGAAAAGAGGGAATGGGGGGAATTTGGGATGTGCAGGGCTGCAGTGGCCAGAGAAAGAGGCAACTTTCCCCAGCCCCAGGGGTGTGGTTGCTGGGGAGAGACCCCCATCCTTCCCAGCCCAAGCTCAGGGGCTGCCATCGCAGGGGAGATCCAGAGGACCCCCCGCCTTCCCAGCCCCAGTTCGGGGGCTGCTGCGGCCAGGGAGAGAGGAGACATCCATCACATTAGAAAGGTAAGACTACTGATATTAAAATATGAAGTGTGTACTTTTATTTATAGAACAAAAAACGTTAATTTATATATATATATTGCTTTTATCCAAAGCACGTTATAATACTTAGCTAACTGTACAAACAACATTTGGAAAGATCATTAAGTGGTCCACCGAGACCCTCAGCATTTGAGAAAAAGTTTGCAAACCACTGCCCTAGCCTCTGTTACTGTACAAAGAATACTAGGGGAGGGCACCTTCACAGCACTGCCTCATTCACTGCACACTTTGCAAAATGCCCTTTACAAGGTCATTAGAAAACGGTGAGGATGTTCTGCTGTGTTAGCTGAGACACAAGAAACCAGGCAATGAAAGATGGTGTCAGAAGGCAGGCTAATGAGGCACAGTTAGGGTTGCAGGTGGAACTTTCAATTCGGTACTTCCTGATTTTTCAGTGCTTAATTATGCAACCTGCGCATTCCCTTTGCAGACTACTACGCAGAAAGTATGCTAAGAGAAAGTCAGCTTACGGGGTGATGATTTCATCCCTTGTCCTCCCCCATAAACGCTGCACTGTATACAATCCCCTCCGCTGCGTTACTGGGTCAGTCTGTTCCCCGTGCCTCTCCCTAGTAGTCTAGAGGGATGCAAACAGGTCAAGCTAAAGACTGGTTCGGGAAGCTGGGCGTTACAGCCGGTGGGATAACGCGAAGAGCAGGACAAGCCCCTGCTTCTGTGTGCAAGGAAGGAGATGAAGAGCGATCGTTAATAATGACCCCCCCCTCCCCACCACACACGCCCACAGCTCTCACCAAGGGGCAGCGCGCTGCCAAAACCCCTTTCCCAGCTGGCAGAGCTGATCAGCCCGCAGCAAGGGAGCGTGCGTGGGCGGCTGTGTGGGCAGCTGCCAGCGCGGAGCTGTGTGCGCTCCCATGCCCAGGCGGGAGGGAGAGAGCCGCGGCCGCCGGAGGGGCGGAGAGAGCGGGCGCGAAGGCGGCGCTGCTGCTAGGAGGGGGTTTGACATCAGTTCCCCTGTAGGAGTTTCAGTAAATGCCACAAGCCGAAGGCGCGGAGCCCTGGGCGGCGGAGGAGGCTGCAGCTGCCCCCGGTGGGAGCCGACCCGCCTGCCAGGGGTGAGGCCGCCCCCGCCCCCCATCGCGGACACCGCGCGGAGCAGAGCCTGGGCGCCCCGGGCGCAGGCAGCCCACCTCCCTGCCGTGCATGCGGCTCTGGATCTCCTTCCCCTGGGTGCCGGGCTGAGGCGGGCGGGGGCCCCCCGACCTCCCAGGCGAGCGACCAGTCCCCGCGGGGGGTCCCCTTGCGCCCGCTCCGGCCGGAGGCGGGGCGGCCCCCTTGGCCGGCCGGGGGGGCAGGATGAGCGGCGGCCGCAGCGGCCGGGCGGCGGTGAAGATGGAGGCCCCGTTCTACCCCGAGGAGGGGCTGGAGCTGCTGCCCGACTTCGTGCCGCTCCCCGGCTTCGGCAGCGGCCCCGGCGCAGGGGTGGAGGCGGCGGGGCACAAGCTGCTGCTCGGGGCCGGTAAGAAGCGGGAGATGGCGGCGGGGGCGGCCGCCTCCCCCTCGGCGCTGCCGGGGTCCTACACACTGCGGCCGCCCGGCGGCACCCGGAGCGGCGCGGCGCTCAGGCTCATCCCCGCCGCGGCGCCCCCGGGCTCGGCAGCGGGGGGAGGAGCCGGCGGCAGGGGCGGCCCGGAGGCGGCTCTGTTGGCGGCCGGGTCCCCTGCGGAGCTGCCGCTGCTGAAGCTGCCGCCCGCGGCGGACCTGGAGCAGCTGCTGATCCAAGGCAGCCCCGGCCTGGGCCCCGCCAGCCCCTGCCCCGCCGCCGCCCCGCCCCCCGCGGCCGGGCCCTTCCTCTACCGCCAGCAGGTGACGCAGGAGCAGGAGGGATTCGCCGACGGCTTCGTCAAGGCCCTGGCCGACCTGCACAAGCAGAACCAGCTGCTGGGGGCGCCGCTCTCCCCGGGGCCCTGCCGGCCCGCCGCCGACCCGCCCGCCGTCTACACCACCCTCGGCAGCTTCAACCCGGCCGGGCCGCTCAGCCCCGCGGGCGGCGCCTACTCCGCCGCCCCGCCGGGCCTGCCCTTCCCCGCCCCCGCCCCGCCGGGGCTGGGCAGCGGCCGCCTCCCCGCTCCCGGCGCCGCCAGGGCCCTGGAGGAGCCGCAGACTGTGCCCGAGGCGCCTCCGCCGGGCGAGGCGGGCAGCAGCGCCCCGACGCCGCCCTCGCTGTCGCCGCTGGACGCGGAGAGCCAGGAGCGGCTGAAGGCCGAGCGGAAGCGGCTGCGGAACCGCATCGCGGCCTCCAAGTGCCGGCGGCGGAAGCTGGAGCGGATCGCGCGGCTGGAGGAGAAGGTGAAGGCGCTGAAGGGGCAGAACGCCGAGCTGGCCGCCACCGCCAGCCTCCTGCGGGCCCAGGTCACCCAGCTGCAGGGCCGCGTCCGCAGCCACCTCTCCAGCGGCTGCCACATCAGCGCCGCGGGCGCGCCCGCCCCGCCGCCGCCAGAGGGCGCCGCCGAGCCCGCCGCGCCGGAGACCAGCGCCTGCTGAAGCCGCGGCCGGAGCGGGACAGAGACTGCCCGGGAGAGGGGCCCAGCCGAGACCGAGGGGGCCCGGGCCCAGCCCCGCGCCTCAGAAACGTGCACTCGTCGCTGCCCGGAGACTGAAAGCGGAGCCGGGGACGGGAGCGGCCCCGAAAACACGTGCGAGTCTCGCGTGCCCCCCTGCCGGGGAGGAGCCAGAGGCCACCGGCCCCAGGCGCTGCCGCGGCGGCGAACGAAAGATCGTCGAGTTTCCAGAGTCGTCTTCAAATATTCCGGAGTCGGTTGGGGATTTGATTGTGGGGGTAGCACTAGAACATTGCAGGGAAAAAAATAGGGATTCAAAGGTTAGGGATTATTGACCAATAGAGAATTTTAAGTACCTAGATTGAAGGTCCGTCTTTATTTATTGATGCCTGGAAAGGAAGCAAAGTACAGAAGTCGGGTAGTAAATGTCTTGTAAGGTATATTTATGTTGCACTGAGTACAAAAGATTTCTATATTGGGTATTTAACTTTTAAAGCTGACTTCAAGAGAAATTCCTACACTTCAAAGTGAAGAGTGGGCGTTGTTTTTCAAAGTTCCAGTGAAGAACTTGAGAGATCTGTAAAGAGTTCAGAACTAAAATTACCCGTTTACAGAAAGTCAACTTTATTTCCCTGCAAAAGGCGTAATTCCCAATACACCTTAATATAGTGTGTAGTGATGGTTCAATATGTTTATTCAGAGCTTGAAAAGAAGCTAAAATTATACATTTTTTTAAAAAAATGTGTGTGTATATAAAACAAAATGTGGCTATGGTATTTCTTGGTATTGAGAGGAATTTTTTAAAAAAAGATTGTTTTGCTGCAGAGTAGCTTTTAATTTGCAGCTGGCAGTTAAGACATGCAAGTAAAGCACTTGAATGGGTCTGGTTTTAAAATCTAGCCTTAGTTGATAGAGATTCTGCCAGGTAACAGGTTAGAATGAACCATATTTAATTACAGATTCAACTGTAAGAAAATACTCTTATAGATCATAAGCTCCATATTATTTCTTGTGCTAGTGCAAACTTGGAGCATTGGTATATATATTTATTTATTGAAACTTTGAAACTTTTTGGATGTCACCTAAACTTTATTTTTATAGCAAACGCATACTAGTGGAAGAAATTAATTTGGCAGAAGAGTGTCATTTATGCCTTTTCTTTCACTGTGCACATTCCAGTTCTGCTTGCTGTTTATGGGGTATAGTAGCAATTCAATGCTACCCAGAAAAGGGCTCAGATTGTTTTTTAGCTCTAACAGTTATTATGGTAACTCCATTGTATTATGTTTGAATAAATCATAAAAACATAATGGAGAACTAGATTTATTTTTTCAGAAGAAATATGTAAATAATATTTTCTTGTTCTATTTTATTCTAAAGACATTTTTCTAGTTGTTTAGGGAGAGGAAGAGTCAAAAGTCAGAATGTGAGATGAGTTTCTGGGTGGAAGAGTCTGTTGTGATTTATTTATTTTTGCCGAGATTTTACTAATAGGGGATAGGAAAGGAATGGTTTTCTCTGCTTAGACTTAATCCTTGCTTTTTGGGATTCTCTGGATAAATAGCAAAGACCATGTTATGGGCAGATTTTGCTTTTTTACTACCCTTTGATATGCATGTTTTGAGCACTTCTGCAAATCAAGGTTTATTCAGTCTTGTGGCTTGGTACAATTACATTTTCACTTTCAGCATGAACTCTAAAGGTTCACTCAACAAGAAACCCTGTCTTTGCTTAGGCCCTGATCCTGGATCTGCCCATACTCCAAACTGCTGAAGTCAGTGGAGCTCAGCATGAGCAGATCCAGTTGCAGGATGGGGCCCAGCATAGTCTTTGAAAATATCTTAATTGATATAGTTTGTTTTATAAGCATGATCAATTAAACGAATTCCGTAACTGTTTTATATCATCCATGTCCTCTTCTGAAAGCGACTTCAGCTATGCTTTCAAATGCATGAAGGGGAATTGATATGCATACAATGTTTTTTACTTGTGAGCGGGTTAATTTAAAATAGCATAGCTGTAAATGTAAACTGTGTGAGGCTTCACCTTGTCAGGCCTGGGACACACACTTAGCACAGATGATTTCAATGAGTAGTGGAGATGCAAACCACGTTAATCATTTAAAAACTGAGTAAAGTTGTAGCATAGCCAGAGCCAAAATGAATGATTTCAACGATAGCCTAAAACTCCCTTCTTCTGTCCTAAGAATTGTGTATTAGAAATACTAGCGAACAAATGCAATGCTGCTTAATTCTGACGAAGTAAATACAATGTAAAGATGTTTTGCTAAGCGTTCAGTTTCACCACACTAATAGAATTCAACCAGTAATAATGTGCCAAATCTGTGGCACAATGTGTTTAAAAATGAACCAGTGCTTAGTACATGGAAAAACTGTGCATGTATTTGCAAAGGTGATGGTGCGGAAGTAGAGAATTGAT
This sequence comes from Mauremys mutica, assembly GCF_020497125.1. Lineage (NCBI taxonomy): Eukaryota > Metazoa > Chordata > Testudines > Geoemydidae > Mauremys > Mauremys mutica. The sequence goes on from NC_059077.1 coordinate 125,867,465, forward strand.
TAATTTTTCACACTTAAACACAAGCTTTATATAATGAAGGAAGGAGGTAACCCTACTTAGTAAACAAACGTGCATTGAGTGCTCTGCACTTGCAATGTTCCTACTTCAGTAATGGAAAATATACTAAGTATTTTGATGATACAGCACAGTGGTCAACTCCTGTAGTTTCAAATGAAAGTGGGGGAAGTGGGTGAAGACCTTCTAGCAGTACCCGAGGAAAAGGTTGAAAAACACCTGACACTGCAATCTGAGGGTACGTCTTCACTACCCGCCGTATCGGCGGGTAGCAATCGATTTCTCGGGGATCGATATATCGCGTCTCATCTAGACGCGATATATCGATCCCCGAACACATTCCTGTCGACTCCGGAACTCCACCAACCCGAATGGCGATAGCGGAGTTGAGATGGGGAGCCGCTGACATCGATCCCGCGCCGTGAGGACGGTAGGTATTTCGATATAAGATACTTCGACTTCAGCTACGTTATTCATGTAGCTGAAGTTGCATATCTTATATCGATTTTCCCCCGTAGTGTAGACCAGCCCTGAGTGAGGTGGTGGGGGGGGGGATGGCTCAGTGGTTTGAGCACTGGCCTGCTAAACCCAGGGTTGTGAGTTCAATCCTTAAGGGGGCCACTTAGGGATCTGAGGCAAAAATCAGTACTTGGTCCTGCTAGTGAAGGCAGAGGGCTGGACTCAATGACCTTTCAAGGTCCATTCCAGTTCCAGGAGATAGGTATCTCTCCAATTATTATTAACCTAGTCCATTTGCTCCTCAGAAGTATTTAAAGATACAGCTTTAAATAAAGGCACTGTCTATCATTTCCAATAGGGATACTTCACCAATATCTAGAGAAGGGGATGAGCTCCACGAAGAGAAATCACAACCTTGCTTCCAAAATGGTGGCAGAATTATAACATGGGACCAGTGAGGAGCCCCCTCCAGCATAGCACTACTAGGGCTACAAAACATCACTTGGTTTCTCCAGTGATACCTCCGCAATTTGTGGAGCTACATGGCACGTTATTCTCATCAAAGTCTTACTGACCTCATCTTGAATATCTGCAGTGTTGGTTTTATGACTACCTCCTTAAGTCTGTTCTTCTACCATTCTTTTTAGCTTGTAATATTAAGCCTAAGCTTTCTTTACTTCAGTCCATTGTTGCTTGTCGGACCAGCTTTTAAAATGTTATAATACCCTGGTTATTTCCCCTAGTGTTCTTCTTAGATTATATATAGCTCCCTCAGTCTTTCATGTCATCTGATCCTTGTATCATTTTGGTTGCTTTTTGTATTTCTCCTAGTTTTTCTTCATTGTTCCTGAATTTTCAGAACCAATAAAGTATCAGAGGGGTAGCTGTGTTAGTCTGGTTCTGTAAAAGCAGCAAAGAGTCCTGTGGCACATTATAGACTAACAGACGTTTTGCAGCATGAGCTTTCATGGGTGAATACCCAATTCCTCGGCATCCGACGAAGTGGGTATTCACCCACGAAAGCTCATGCTCCAAAACGTCTGTTAGTCTATAAGGTGCCACAGGACTCTTTGCTGCTTTTACAGAACCAATAAAGTACACAACAGATGCACCAAGTATGGTCTCATTAGGCCATTTTAGACCCTGATATCTGGTAAAATTTTCAAAATCACTTAAGTGACTTGGGTGCTTACATCCTGTTTTCAAAAGTGACAGGCACTTAGAAGCCTAATTCTCTTTAAAAGTCAGTACAATATTGACTTTTAATGAGACTTTATCACTTTGAAAATGTTACCCATCCTGCTAGACTTGTATCTGATCTCTTCACACTCATTCCTGATACAGACTGTTCAAGCAAAAGATTCTCATATTGCAATTTATCATCACTACCAGTCAGTCTTGCACTGTTTTCCAGACAGGTCCAATCTCTCATGGTCACTCTACCTGTGTGTTACTATTTTGTGTTTCTCATCAGCAAATTTGATTGCAGTGGAAACCTTCCTTTAGATCTAGCATATAAAAATATTATGCACTAAATGCACTAAAAAGCATTGGTCCATGGTATTTAATTAGTACTTACGTTTGGAATCTCTTTGTGTCTAGGTGCTACAGGAAGGTGGTGGTGGTTCACTAGATGACATTTATTCTTCTGATTTAGTGTTAAACCCAACATCCCATGGATGGTGGGAGGAGTACTTGTTAGAAATTCCTATTCAATCCTCCTTTCCTCGGGCAGGGGGTGGGAGCTATGGGCAACTGATCTACTGCCCACGCTGACTTGGAGTATGGAAAACCTGTTCCGCTGCTAGTAATTTGTGGTTCCATTCCTAGAAGAGCTGTTTAATTCACTCCTCGTTCAGACTGTGTAGTGACATCGCCCAATTTCATCAGCTGGCCTGACCCATCAGCATGGTTGTTACAGGATTCCTGTAATGGGTTTTCCCCCTCTGATATAAACTGTGTCAAGCTCAGATGTGGAATCCAAACACCATTGGTATTCTAATGAACGTGTGTTGTTCTAGTTCTTTTCCCCCTGTTCTTTAGTTAAAAAGGAAATGAGTGAAAAGACTAACTGAACTGTGATGCTGGTAAATAAGTAGATGGCACTCTTCTCTCTCAGTTCAGTACTGCACTAATGTCACGGTGCATTGTTGGGATGCGCTGTTCTGTTGGAGGTCCTACCTGCCGGAAGAGGCATAAAGACAATGTTCTGAGTGGTACTTAAAATGTAGGTGGCATAGGTATAGTGCTCATAGTTAGGCCAACCAAACCTCTGGTGTAGATGCAACTAGGTTAATGGAAGAATCCTTCTGTCAGCCTAGCTTCTGTCACTCAGGGACCTAGAGCATCAGGAAAAACCCCTTTCAGTGCTGTAGGCTCCATCCACACTATGGGTTATGCCAGCATAGCTTCAGGGCTGTAGCTATGTTGCACTGTAGTCCCTTTTGTGTAGCTATGGCCTATGTCAGTAAAGATCTCATGGGGTGTCTTGTCAAGACACAGATGTTGAATTACAGCTTGAGCAATTACATTCTGCATACCTAAAATTCCTACTCCATTTTCAGTGATGCAGACTATCCTGTCATATACCAACATTGACTAGAGAAGAGCAGTGCTACCGCAGCTCTTATTTCACCTCCATGGTGGCTGCATTTCAGTGTTCGGGTGGAGTAGTCTCTAAATATCACTTTTATATCTTGGATTCAATGATCCTGTCTCATTGTAAAATGCTGTTTGAATAGGTCCCAATATTAAACCCTGAATTATCCCACATGATGTGATTGTCAACATAGCAATCTTGCTATGAACGGCTACTTCTCTTGTCTGGCAACCAATTTCTAATCTATGGTATGGGATTTTTAACTAATGGTATTTATTCAGTTATCCTATATGATTATTCTGGGCATTGATATTCAAATATACATTCCATCTCCTTTATGTCCTAATCATTAGTCACACTGCAGATGGTAGTTGGATTGCCATGACATAACTAAATTTTATAAACTGATTCCTACCTGAATGTATTCCTTGTATGGATGCCTGCCTAATAAGCCAACAGTTTCTTGGTTTTTCCTTCATATTCTTAAAGTTAAATGACAAATTAACTTTTTCTTGAAGGTTATTTTGAGAGTTCCTGAAACTTCCTCTGTTGTTTCTTCAGTGCATTTTGTCAGGGCCTCCAGACTTATATATATGGATGGTGGGGGAAGAGGCAGGGGCAGCTCTAGGTATTTTGCCGCCCCAAGCACAGCAGGCAGGCTGCCTTCGGCGGCTTGCCTGCAGGAGGTCCCGCGGATTCGGCGGCTTGCCTGCGGGAGGTCTGCCGAAGCCGCGGGACCAGCAGACCCTCCGCAGGCATGCCGCCGAAAGCAACCTGCTTGCCGCCCTCACGGCGACCAGCAGAGCACCCCCCGCGGTTCGCTGCCCCAGGCACGTGCTTGGCGTGCTGGTGCCTGGAGCCGCCCCTGGGGAGGGGGGGAAGTATCACAAAAAATAATTACATAATACCTTTTCATCATTGTTTACACCTCCAACTACCGTCTCTAGCAATTTCACTGTTTCCTTCACAGGATTTTTTTATTTCCTTCCTCTTACCCCTTTTTCATTGATGTGAAGTACACATTGGACAAATACTCGATTTGTGCACTAGCATTGCCATTTTCCCAAGTATTTTTATTTGGTTAAATAGTGATGTGACCAAGAACAAAGTCACCTGGCTATTACTCTCCTCCTTGGTGCTCAGATTATGTTTGTCATCCGCGTTGAGCACAGTGACTTGATAGGCTATTCAGATATACAGAATCTGGCAGGCAGCCTCCCTTTCAAAAACATGTAGGAAGATGAGCAAGGGAAAGTGAAATCTTGACTGGGCAGCTTTCAGTGTGTGAAGATAATCCTGCAAATGCTGATTGCAAAGCCCCAATCTCTTGCTGCAATGCAACCTTGGGTACAATAAGTCCTAACTCTGTGGTACTAATTACGTGACAACTACTCCTGTGATTCACTGAAGAAACTTCTCGAGTTGAATTAAATCTTCTCAAAACTACAGTATTTCAGCAAACTTTGTTCCAATTGCCTCTTCAAAGAAGATTGTCAACAAAGTCAGAATTTATGGAGAGTCTCAATGCTCTGGGTGAGAAACGTTGCATTTAATATGGAAACCATATTCTATTGTGGAGGGCGAAGTGTGTTAAACTGCTAAGCAATCTTGTGCCACTCAAGTGTTTTCTATCATGCCATGCATCCCTTTTGTGAAGTGACTTGCAACCTGTTCATGTTGTTAGACTTATCAGACATAAAGAAGAGAGAGAGATGTTGGCTCAGAGCAGGAACATAATTTACTTTTGCACTGTGGGATCTTCGATGGCAAGTGCTGGTAATACAGGTTTCAGAAAACAGGAGGAAAAAAGAGCGTGAAAAGGTCCTGTGTAGTGTGTACTAATGGGACAAACATCCAAATAGCTTTAACTGACATTTTACAGTTTGGACTGTCTTCCAAAACAACTTTGGATTGACCTTGTTTAGCCACTGGCCCCTGTTGGACGTTATGGCTGCTGGCTAGACGCTCTTTCTTAACTGCTTCTGAAGTTCATTGCATACAGAAAAGAGGCCTAAGATGGAACTCCACTTGTATGTTGAAACAACTCATGCAAACAGGGCATGCATGTCAAGGAATCAGAATCCACATCCCCAATGGCTTTACAGTGGGATATTGCTAATGAGCATTGGTACACCTGAATCACTCGAAGCAAGCCAAGCTGGCATCTGTGTTTTGTTATTATCTGTGTCCTTTGAAAATGGACCTATGCTTAAGTCAGTGATTCTCAACTGGTGTACACAGAGGTCTTCCAGGGCATACATAAACTCATCTAGATCAGTCTCTCAACCTGGAGGTTGTGAGACAGGTTTAGAATGGTCGCAAGTGCAGGGCCTGCATTGGGAGTAGCAAGCAGGGCAATTGCCCACGCCCCAGGGGGTCCTGTGAAGTTAAGATACATGCTTAGCCCCCAGGCAGCGAGGCTTGGACTTCAGATAAGGCTTGCAAGTGAAAAACAGGCTCAAGTATCACACTACAATGTAAATACAGTATGTATATTCCAATCAATTTTATTATATGATAAAAATGAGAAAGTCAGCAATTTGTCAGTAGCTGTGACACTTTTGTAGTTTTAGGTCTGATTTTGTACCAAGTAGTTTTTAAGTGAGGTGAATTTTTTTTGGCGGGGTGGGGGACACAAGACAAATCAGACTCTTGAAAGGGGTACAGTAGTCGGGAAAGGTTGAGAACCACTGCACCAAGTTGTTGACAAAAGCATAAATACTACGAAAGCAGAAATACTGGATTTTGTCTCTTTGTGGTTCCAGCCGTAACTAATTCTAAAGTCAGGTCGTTTCTTGTGCCAGACATGTGCGTTTAAGTATTATCCCTTCAGCTCAGATATCATCTGTCGATGCCAGAGTAGCCAATAAATCAAAGCTTTGCTGAACAAATTTGATTAAAGCATGCAAATATCTATGAATTCAAAGCAAGAACTAAATACTTCCCTTTATCTAATCTACCCATCCAGGAATACAAAATTAAAGGAACTGCAGTTTCTTCAACTGTAAGGAACGTGACAGCAAAGTATGTAACAGAACTGTACATTCCATATTCCAGCAATCAGATAGTAGGGTGGAAGCCTGCATAATTATGCTAAATCTTGTTGTGATTGCAAGGTCACCTTTTAGAAGTTCTGCCAAACAGCATTTCTACCAAGAGGCAGTTCAGAACTGATGATGCAGAGAACATGGTTATTTTATAATGCCATTTATCATTGATACATTTTAAGCATGACAGGTCATGGCTGCAAACTGAATGGAAGGTCACCGTAAATAGTAGCTGCTCTGAATTAGCATTGAAATTATTGCCTCCCAGTGTTTGCTTTTTTAAATACAATGAAAAAAATCCATATTCACAGCATGCGTAGTTGTGAATTCAGTTGAACAACTATTTCTGTCAGGTACTAATACTGCATGTTACACCTGTAAAGTAGCTAATAAAATAACCTAATTAGTACATACACTTCTGGAGAAATCATAATGGTTGCTATAGATATGCTTTGGCATGGTTCACTGTGTGGCTCTGATAAAAAACAGTCTGTAAAAGACTGAGAAATTTACACAGACAGCCTACCTGTGCAAAGTGGATTGTTAACTGTTTGCACTGTCTGATAGCTGGCTGAATGGCTTTTTGTCAGATCTCTAAAGCTGAGCAAACAATAACTGTAGTATTTTAAGATTTTGTCTCTTTAGAGTTCTTGATTATCTTGCTCATCCGTCCCTAATTTGAGTGTATTTAAGTTAATGAAGATTTTATTTATATATAATATATGTTTCTCAATATAACTGTGAGGTAGGCACTGGCTCTCAAATGAAGAAAGCTGGAAGATGCTAAATGCCAGATTTTTTTCAATAGAGCTCATGTCAGCACCAAAATGGAGTGGGCCAATTTTTCAGATATTCAGCAACCAGCAGTTGAGACTTTGCAGAACTATGTGGAATTCCTGCCCCGTCTTTCCTTTAGCCTTGAGGCCCAGCATAGGCAATATCCAGTCTGGAAACAGGGATAATTTTTGTAGAAGCAGCAAAGAATCCTGTGGCACCTTATAGACTAACAGACGTTTTGCAGCATGAGCTTTCGTGGGTGAATACCCACTTCTTCAGATGCCACATCTGAAGAAGTGGGTATTCACCCACGAAAGCTCATGCTGCAAAACGTCTGTTAGTCTATAAGGTGCCACAGGATTCTTTGCTGCTTCTACAGAACCAGACTAACACGGCTACCCCTCTGAGGGATAATTTTTGTATACATCAAAATGGTATGACTGTAAAGTCAACTTATTTTGCAACGCTGTAGAGCTAGAAATAGAAGTTTACCTAGGGTAAGAAGAGATTCCCTAATGGGGAACACAGCACTCCTGTCTGACCTGTGAAAGCCAGAGAATACTGAACCTTAAGCTTGGGGCTTTTAGGTACAAATAGATTTCATGGCTGTTACTAAGCCCTGTAGAGTTAGTCTAAGGAGCCTGGCTTCCCAGGTAAAAGGATATGAAAGTCCTGGTTTAAAAAACACTCCCTTTTTCGGTAGCAGAGAATATATAGAACATATGATGGTGTGGTATGTAGTAAATACTTACTGGCCCGTAGTTGGGATAGCCTACTTAATTCACACAAGTAATAGCTCAGAATCATGCTGATCACTAGGGCACTCTGGGCAAAAAGAACTGAAACAGAGGTTCTGGATTCTCACTGAGCCACTTTTCCTATTTAATATCCATCACAAGAGGAAGACTCTCTGAAATGGTGGAGGGTTGTTTAACACTACCAGAGTCATTACCTACCCACCATTCTAGAGCCAATGTCATGAAATCTCATGACCACAAGCAGACAGGACTTCTGTCTTACATACACTCTGCAAGATTGCAGCTATACGGCGCCCTCAAACACTCCTGGGGCATTAGATTGTTACTAACTCGGATCATTTTGTGCTAGTTCCTGAATCATTATTACTACTTCTGCAGCACCCAGGATACTTTCTGGGCTCCCAAACCTTGACCTGGCCCAGCGTCTGAGATGGCCACAGAAGCCCATATGCAATATGGTGCCACTTGTCCTCGCAGGTTGGGAAAATACAAGGCAACCATTTTTTAAATCACTTTGGGGAAGGAAGTCTGTAAAACAATAGCCTTGACATCTTTTTGACTAGTTTTGTAGTCTTTCCACAGATACATTTGACAATCAAATTTAGTAAAAGTTTTCTATACTGAATACAAACTTTCTACAAATATTTAGTCAAGACTAGATTGTGCTACTCATTTAAATGTTTCCCAAACTTGTTCTCTGGAAATTCTGCCTCTCCCAGCCTTGTGCCTGGAAACTTCACAATCTTTTTATCTGTAGCCATGGTAACCATCACACAAATGTGCTCAAGTAAGGTCCCTGAGTTTTGAATGTGACTCAGATGATGCAGAGCTTTGATCTGTAGAAATCTGCAGTAAGGACAAACTCCAAAAGGCAGCTACTTTCCTGACTTTAAAAAAAAAAAAGGCAAATCTCTAATTTAGTGGTTCTTAACCAGAGGTCCGGGGCCCCCTGGGGGCCTCAAGCAGCTTTCAGGGGGGTCTCCAAGTAGGGCCAGCGTTAGACTCTCTGAGGCCCAGGGCAGAAAGCCGAAGCCCAGGTCCCTGAGCCCTGCCACCCAGGGCTGAAGCTGAAGCCTGAGCAGTGTAGCTCGTGGGGGGCCCTGTGGCATGGGGCCCCAGGCAGTTCCCCCCTAATGCCGGCCCTGGCTTTTATATGCAGAAAACCAGTTGTGGCACAGGTAGGCCATGGAGTTCTTATAGCATGTTGGGAGGGGGGGGGGGCTCAGAAAGAAAAAGGTTGAGAACGCCTGCTCTAGTTGAAGGGGGAGGGATAGCTCAGTGGTTTGAGCATTGGCCTGCTAAACCCAGGGTTGTGAGTTCAATCCTTTTGAGGAGGCCACTTAGGGATCTGGGGCAAAAATTGGTCCTGCTAGTGAAGGCAGGGGGCTGGACTCAATGACCTTTCAAGGTCCCTTCCAGTTCTAGGAGATTGGTATATCTCCAGTTATTAAGGTTGGCTGTAGAAGGAAACAAGTTTTTGCTGGTCCCTTGGGTGTTGCCTTGTATTTAAAAGATTACAAGTATTTGGCTTATTAATCCCGCCCGTTGAAAAATCAGCTCTGGGGAACAGTGCTACTTAGTTGCAAATACTGTGTATTATGAAGACGTGTTTAGGGTAGTTCTGGCATATGAACAACCAGTTTCAAAGTACTAAGTACTGTATTTACACTGGAATAGCTTTACTACGCTCACATTTTTTAACTACTTTGGTGGTGGGGGGGAAATAACTTAGTAGTTTGTGGGGTTTTTTTTTGTTTTTTTTTTTAAAGATGCCAGTATAGGGTTAGTGAAGTTACTGGCTTTCATGTGCTGTTTAAAAGTGAGCTAGTTTGCAGAGTGTGACATGAGAGATGAAATGTAAGGGCACTATTCAGCTGAAATTCTGGGTCTCCCATCACACCCTGTATTCTGAATGCATAGTTGACTCAACTGAGAAACAGGCCCACCAGCTTTGAGGCCAAAAAGGGAGGGGAGAAATAATGCCGTACCAGGCAGGTGTAGGGCTGTGTGGGGATGCAGAGCTTCTGTGACTGAGCATTTTGCTCAGTTATAGCTGCAAGGGAACTCTCTGTGTTGGGTCTGAGCATTTCCACGGCTCCAGCTTTCTGAATTATGACAACTGTGAGCTTGCAGTAACTCTCCATACAGGTTCAGCAGGGGAGTGACAACATTTGTTGGAGTGGGATCTCTCCCACCTCTGCAGGTATTTTGGGCTGTGATGGGGAGCAGGGGGAGGAAGGAACTGGCTGCTTCTCCTGGACAAGCTCTGGTTTTGGAGGTGTCCATCCAAGGTTGGTTGTCGTGCACTCTCTGAAATATCTTCCTGGGCTGACAAAGCTTCCTGTGTTGGAATGTGGTGTCCTTCTGTCATCCCAAGAGTCATTACTGCTGCTGCTGAGCTGGGTGCAGTCTGTGACTCTGTACAGAAGGGAACAGGTTTGGGCAGGCACAGACCAACCACACTGATGTATAATGCCAGTTTCTTCAGGGGGAGAGGCGGTACTTTGGGGGTTGGGGGAAGTGGCTGCCTATACCTAGTAGAATGGCCCAGCTGCTACAGAAGTGATGGGAGGCTGGATAGAGGCCTGAAATTCTCACCTATAGTTGTCGTCATTCTTAGTTCTCGTTAAGTTTATTACATTTCTTTATAATATGGAAAAAAATCTATTCTTAGCCTCAAACGTTTCAGCTTGGAGCTCTGTTAGCCTCCACTTGAGTTCTGTGGGTCCAATTCTCCATTCCAAGGAGCAGTATCACTTTACCTGCAAGCAAAGGGGATCAAAGGGCTCTCTCAAAAGGGAGAGGTAACTGCTGTCATTCTCTCTTTCCCCCCCCTCTCCCATAGCCACTAGCAGCCCCACCACCACAATGTTGCTCCAAAGCAGAACTGTACAAAAATCAGTCATTTAGAAACTAGAATCCCACGTTATGTTCCTCCAGGGGTTTCAGACATGTAACTAGAATGACCAGGCATTCAAGACCTAACATAAAGAAGAGTAGCTAGTAAACCTAAGCAACTCATCCCAGATTCCACTTTGCTGCTGCAACAATAGTGATAGATTTTATCCCAATTATTCTAAATTGTGTTTTTTGTCCCTCCCTACTTGCCACATTAACTTAACAGGTTGAGAAGAGGCAACCCTTCCTGAACCTCCCCGGCAGGAGGGATTTTGAAATTTGAGCAGGTACTTTTTGAAGTTGGTTGAATGAGAAATTTGGGATTTATTCCTACAAACAGAGCCTGCTCACATTGTAAAAACAAATTTGCTTGGATTCAGTATTACTTCAGGGTTTCTGTTTCTAGTGGAGTTTTGGAATTCTCTGTGTGTGTGTGTGTGTGTAAATTTCTGTTCTGGCTAGTGTATCATACTCAGACAGAGCTAGCTGATTAATTCTGTTGCTTCCTGACCCCAAATTCTCTATTTTTGTCAGAACAGCCTTTCCAAGATAATTTTCGACAGATTGGCTTTCAGACATGGTAACATTCTATACTTAAACTGGAGACTACAGGGTTTAATAAAAATGCAGCTGTGGATTATGTCTATTGGATTTTTTTTACATTGCTATTACAGACTGTAATATTAGAATCAAAATAATTAGTCCAAAGTGGAAAATATTGGTTGATAACTTGCACTTGATTAAATGTAAAACAGTTTATCTTAATTTAGTGGTGTGTAGGAGATACTGTATCTTTTTAAATTGACTTGAGTGGAAAATCCATGTTTACAGGTATACTCCTGGTTCCTACCAATTAATGGTAGCTAATTTAAAAAAAACAACAAAAACTGGAGGTTAAAACGTACTGCAATCTGCTGTCTTGGCATAGTGGTCTCACTCCTGCAGCCACTTATGGCACTGGGAATCTTGTTAGGGACTCAAACAGGAGCAAGATTGGATTCTAAGTCTTTGTTTTACATGCTTAAGAGAGAAAGGCGACTTGCCTTGTGCTCTGTTTTGCGCTCCTATGTGTCATATATAATTTAGAAATACACTGATCAATTTGCAATACTAGCACCTCTATGGGGATTGCAGTTTGTTTGGGTTTTTTTCCATGGAGAGTTAGATATTTTGGAATGTATAACATTCATACCTGTGCTGGAATTGTTTACATGCAAAGAGATTAGTGTTTGATTTTTGTAATCTACAATGTGCAATTTTGTACATGCATTTTAAACTAAAAGAAGAGTTTATAAGGAAGATACGGTCTCTACTGGACTTGGCCATGAGTATTATTGCTTTGATATAAATATCTGAAAAAATAAAATTTCTTTATATTCATCTTTGTGTTATGTTTTGAAAATTCAGAAACTTAAACAAGTTCAATTGTTTAGCTAAACACATTTGGCATTGTCTAGATAGTCTGTATTCCTAACACAAAAGCCTAGCTTGAGCTCTTGTATTAAATAGGTTGTACTCCTGCTTGGTACTTGCTAGTTGTTCCATCTTCCAGTGCTAGCCACTTCCTTTGTTCTTCGTCTCTTAGCAGTCCGAGTTAGTGATGATTGGGAAAAGTCACTTGTAAAAACGTTGTGGAATTCCATCTCTCTGAATAACTTCCCACGGACCACTCAGTTCACAACCCAAAATATAAGTCTTCTGAAAAAGCTCCAGCCCTTATTTAACTTGATTGTTCTGTCTCTTACCACTAGCTTGGAATCTGAACAAGTTTTGTGAATCAGTCTCAGACTAGGACTGACAATAGCTGACTGGAATCTAGCTCACTATTAAGGTTCATATTGTCTCCGAGCTAACTAGTAAAAACTTGTTTTGTCACAGGCTAGTCTGACCTGGAGATGACCATGGCGCAGATCTGTTGAATAAGGCACTTTTTTTTCCTCCATAGTCACTCTGACCATTAATTAAATTTTAATACTGGGTCGTATGTAATAGTTTAGAAGTGTCCTACTGCATAGTACATTTGCCAAATAGGAGAGCTGGGCACAACTGTTTTCCCACCCTCCGAAAATCCGAGAAAAATTCCCATTGTGCATTGAGGTGAAAGATACAAACCAACTCACCCTGGGCTTGCTAATAACCCCGGAGTTAGAGCTCTCGCCTGGGATGTGGGGAATCTTTGTTCAAGTCCCTGCTCTGCCTTATTTGAAAGAGGGCCTTGAAGCTGAAGTTTCCCAGAACGGGCTCTACCCACCAGGCTTGACTAATTCAGGGGGATTTTTCTCTCTCTGGTTTTGAACAGAAATTCCACCTTGGACCAGAAAACTTCCTATGAAAAATTTGTTTTGTTTCAGCTAATCTGTATTTTCTGGTAAAACAGTTTTGAAAAATTCCCAGCCAGCTGTGCCCAGTAGTGACCAGCTATATAGTATGGCACAACTGACCGGCGTCACTCAGCCATTGCTTCAGTTGTTTGCTTACTAGTTGTAAGCACTTGGAGAGAACTCAGTGCTTGCTCTCTAGAAGAAAGATGTTCAATGAAAACAGACATAAGTCCCACTTGGAGAACTTCTTTCGTAACCAACCCCACCCTACTGCCAGGCTCCCCCTGGAATTAAGATGGTAGGAGAATAATAAAACGTCAAAGCCGCTAAGAATGCTAATAACATGCCTTTAAGGCAAATATAGATGCCTCAAGTATTGGGGCTTTAGACTCTCAGGTCCCTGGAGGATTCCCAACAAACATTCACACATGCATGTAACTGAACGGGGATCTTCAGTAGGTCTGTCAGAGAAAGTGTAAATACTCTCCACACACTGATTTCTCACGTGTGTATATGAACTTTAAGAACTATTCAACGTCAAAGTTGCAAAGTCGAGCACTCTAAAGGTAGAAAGTGCCACAATTAAGGTTTAGTGTAGCCTTAATTCAGCCCTCTTGTGCATCCGTATTATGATAGTCTTTAATTACATGATCAAACATTTTCCCCCCTACAGGATCCTCTGCATTGCCAATGGGCAAGCTTTATTGTGGGATTTCCTAAATTGAGTGCTTGACTTTGCAACCTTCAGTTCATTTGAGAGAGGGTGTAAAACAAAATGAAGGAACAAACATTCCATCATAGAGAACCATGTTGATCCTCTAAGGTGGGTGATGAGCAGGGTTCAGATCTTTAGAGAGAATCATAGAGTATCAGGGTTGGAAGGGACCTCAAGAGGTCATCTAGTCTAACCCCCTGCTCAAAGCAGGACCAAACCCAACTAAATCCTCCCAGCCAGGCAGGGCTGCCCGAGGGTGGGGGGAGGGCAAGTGGGGCAATTTGCCCAGGGCCCCACAGGGGCCCCACGGTGGTCCAGGTCTTTGGCAGCATTTTGGTGGCTGGGGGCCCTTCAGTGCTGCCAAAGATGCAAGAGCGACTGAAGGGCCTCCCACAGCCGAAATGCCGCCAAAGATCCAGACCGTTGCCGGGTGAGTACAAGCGCTGCAGCTCCCCCGCTTTGCCCCAGGCCCCCTGAATCCTCTGGGCAGCCCTGCAGCCAGGGCTTTGTCAGCACGCACGTTTACCATTTAAGATTGCTATCAATTACACAGGTAGGTTCTCTTTGAACCTGCGGGGCTGGGGTGGGGGAGAGCTTTAAAACCCACTGGCAAAGTATATTAGTTGATAGCAGAGGAATGTAGACACAGTACTCCCAGCTTCAATTCCAGGCTCTGGAGGGAGTGGTTAGTCCCCTGCCCCTAGCCTGTTTGTCTCCCCCCCCCCTTGACATCAGCTCCTGTTCCCTTCCCCTTCTGCTGTCCCTCACCCTTGGTAGCTGCAGTCCCCCTCTTTCCCTTCCTTCTCCCAAACACGCACCCTTCCCTGCTTTGCATTCCAGTGTGGCTGCGGCTTCCTCACTGCCTGAACACCAGCAGACAGCCTCCTTGCTCTCAGGTTTGGTGCCCAGCACCATAACACCCCCTAGGTGGCCAGGAGCAATAATTGCATTGAAAGCCCTTCTCAGTCCAGTGATGGAGCATGCTCAGCACCCATGGAGTCTCCAGAGAATTTAGCTTCAGAACAAGTCTATTGAACATGGGTGGATTGAGGGGCTTTTTTGGAAGCTTATACCTTAGTCAAATTTGGGCAAGTTTTCACATGGATGCCAAAAAGCACATCCCTAACATCAGAAGTTCCTGCTCTAAAGCACGGGGGCCCAAGAGCTACTCAACTAAGCAGTTATAAGAATTAATGGGCAAAATATTTCCCTAATCTTGTTTCTAAAAGCAGCTCAACCATTTTAGCTACAACTTTCTCCAGAAATTCAGCCTGAAGGAGGCACCTGCCATGGAAAATTTTTGCTCAAATGGTTAAAGTTTTGCAAAGTTATAAGCAACTGAAAGCAGTGTCTAATTCAAAATGTTGGGCAACCTTACCTATAGGTGTTGCTACCAGTTCCACCTATAACGGGTGAGCATACATATAGGTGTAACCCTTCTGCCCGTCAGACTTGGCAGCCACAAGGGCTGGGTTCAGTATCCAGGGGTTCCGTTTCAATAACACAATGAAAAAACAGCTTGAGCCCCCACCCAGTGACCTGGGACAATTACATACCACGCCCGCCCCCGGGCGCCTCTAGGAGGCAATACTTCCCCTCTCGCAAGTCTGAGTGTAGCAAAATCCTTTTAATAAAGGAGGGAAACAATGCGGCATTATGTTGGGGAAACACCACAAACAGGATTCATAACACAAACCATGAGCAAAAGACCCACCTCCAAGTAAATTTGGCAATGTCCTTTTCCACTCAGGATCTTAAGTCCAAATCACCCCAAAGTCCAACAACCCAAAAGTCTCTGTCCCTGGTCAGTGCCGCCCCAGAGTTCAAAAGTTTATCTGCAGAGTCTTACCCCCCAGCCTGGGTGGAATTGAGGGGGGGCACACAGGGTGTTAAGGGACACCTTACGTGGGCCGAGGCCGACTGCCCCGTCTCTCCGTGGAGTTCTGCTGCAGCCTTCACCACGAACTGCTCCACCAGCCGCTCCGCTCCTCCAGCCGTCCCTGCAAACTGCTCCGCTCTGCTCCACTCACTGTTCCGTGGGCCGCTCCAACAAGCTGCTCTGCTCCGCCAGCTGCTCCAACTGTCCTGCAAACTGCTCTGCTCGTCACTTAGCAATATATCTTCAGGCTCCCCCACTAGTTAACACAGCACTCAGTGATCTCAGCTCAGTAATTTTAGCTCTTTTAGTGGTTTCAGCTTGTAGTAGGGGAGCCCTAGTGCTGGTGCACCATTGTACCAAAGTGAATTCAGCTCAGCAGCATCTAGCTAGACTCAATGAAATCAAAATTAGCTCTGCTATTCAACAGTAGAGACAGAGAGAAGATACAATTGGTGTTCCAAGCTTTCAAAAGAGGCCCATATTATCAGGCACACATACCTGTCCCCAAATTCTCTCAATTCACTGGGTTTTGGAACCCATGTCCCTTGTCTAGTGAGTGCTATCTAGTTGATGGTGAGACCCTCTGTCATAAAACAGTCTCATAGTCCTTCATTCACATAATCAGGGTAACAACACTTTATTCCTCCTACCCCAATAAGTGACCATTCTTGGCTGCCATGGGCTCATGCTAGGCGGAGTGGGTGTGCCTATGCAAACAAGATCAGCCCCCTAAGTTCTTTTCCACACTCGCCATAATTCACCACCAGATGTCAGGGTAGAGCTCATCCTGACTCTGCTTACATAGATGTACTATACAGTTACCATTAAAGGTCATTAGAAGGCATTTAGCTGAGAAGGGTAATTATCTTCTGGGCAAATTAAGGTTTATCATCTACCTATGTCTGTCAGATTCTTTCTGCCAACTTCCTTATGTTTACTTTTGAGAGTTGACTACCTGTCCCAACAGATGGCAAATGGGTCTTGTTGCGCTCCTTCAGAATCTCTTGCAACCCCCAAGGCTCATTCATGTCAGTGGTCACACAAGTGCTGCATCAGGTGTCTTCCTGGAAGGGTGACAGCCCGCATGTTCTTCTTGGCCTAATTCCTACCAGTTCACATCATGGTGGGTGAGCCACCTCTCATTCCCGCCCTGAACTGGAGATTGTTTCCTAAAGAACAGACATTTCCCCAGCTGCAGCCTCTTTAAAAATGCCTCTCTTTCCCTCAGCATGAGTCAATCACATATTACCAAGCTGAGCCTTCTCCCTTACCTGCGCTCCTGGTTGATTCCCAAGTTCTGGGCCACTACTTTGAGAAATAGTACTGGGTGCTAGAACCCATTTGTAAAACAGGGTTGACAGCTCTTGTCCGAGAGTAGCATTTCACTAACTTGCAACATGAGGCTAGTGCTTAGCTTGCTTAGGTACGTTTCATAGAGCTGTTGCTTTCACTGCAGGTAGGGAAGAGAGGATGATGAAAGGAATTCTCTAGCCCCCCGACCCCACCCTCCCAGCAGCTCGATACTATTCCCACTATGTGAACAGATCTGTCTTCTGCTCAGGGAGTGTTGGGTGAGAGCCTTCTCACAGGTTAGCTGGGGAGGAGATGGCCATTGTGGAATGGTGCTCTGGGTCTGGCAATAGGTCAGTTAGCAGGAGATAAACTGAACAGATTAGTTCCCAACTTGAGGATGTGTATAAAGCCTGTTCTAAGGAGCATGTACCTGTGTTCTGGCTTGGGTTAGTTACCTTCCCAAGGGTATCTATGTGGGAGAGAAAAGATACCTTGAAACTAAACTGCAAGCCATGTCAATGTTGTTTGTTTGTTTGTTTTTTTTTAAAAAAAGTCTCTGTACCACAAGGTGGTGGCCAGAACACAATGCTGAAGCTGTACTGGTGTTCTCCATGCCACACACATCAAGTGGGGAAGTACACGACATAAGTCTCATCAAGAGATCAGAGCCACCTGAGACAAACTGCTGAAATTCCTCCTCCCCCCGCCCTCAAAGTTAGCAAATCTTAAATTTCAGTCCTAGAGGGACCATGGCAAAGACCAGACTTTTTTGTGTTAATGGATTGCCACTCTAATTTCAGGGAAGTGTCAGCATGAAGTGTGGGGATTACCCCCATATCAAATCTGGCCAGTCCTGATTAGTACCAGCCTTCAGTTTGCAAGGCTCACATTTCAATGCTTGAGACCTACCCTGCTGCGCATGCCCCCCCCCCCTTGTCAAAACTCAGAGGGACTGAACATTTACAGAAAATGGGACTATCCAGTTATAACAATTCTGGAAGGGATATAAAAGCTTCGGGTCTCAGCCATTTTAATGATCAGAGAGCACGATGGAACCATGTTTGAGAGTAAATTACCCCACAGCTGGCTGCTGGCAGAGACCACATATTGGACCTTTGGTTCGATCTGCTCTGGCAGTTCTAATCGCCACAGAACAACATGATTACGAGGGCTGCAAAGAGTGAAAAATCTCTTAACGTTAAGCATGGCACTGGACAGCCATACCTTGCTGAGTTTGATCTTTAGAAACAAGCTGCTTTCGGTTAGTTTCTGTAGCACTTGTCACTTAGGTATCCAAAGTGCACTAAATGCTAATTTGTAGAAGACTTTACATCCTGCATAACTGTATCTTACTCAAACTTAAGCAAATAGCAGGGTTACAAATACAACTGACAGTAGAATGAAACACTGCAAAGCACTGGCTGTTGCAACTCCATTGGGCTGGGTGAGGATGGCTGGGAGCAGTCATGTAATTGTACCCCAAAAGCTGAGGACGGGGGGAGGAGCTAGTTCCACACACCAGCTCTGCCTCCCTCCCACCACCCGCCCAGGCCTCTAGTAGCACCTTGCCCTACACTTAAGCCACACATGATAGATACAAACCCAACAATGTGTATTTCACTGTAACACAATTTTAAATATTAACTTGCTGTCTCCCTACCCTTCTCTCCCCCCTCCTTTTATTCTGTTTTTTCTTTCTTTCATTCACTCCCTCCTGCTGCGATCTGCAACTCACCATTCTCCTGACCCTAACATGGCTCCCTTCCTCCCTCCCCAACTGGTGTGTCTTCCTTACCGGGTATGGGGGTCCCCCTCTTTACCCTCCAGCTCCTATTGTCCACATCCCTCTGCTCTCCCCTTTTCTGAGTCCAGGCTCCCAAATCATGGGAGGCAGAAGAGGGGGGGGACTTTCTAGCCTCATAGCACATCCCCCTTTTCTTAAATTATAATTTAAAAGTTACCACTAACCCTAGATACCTGAGCCAGTAAGTCAGGTACAGATTGGTCAGGTTCAGCAGTAAGGCTCTGCTAGCTAGCACTCCCCCAGCCATGCAAAGCAGTTGTAAACCTAGTCGAGCTGTTCGATGCATCCTGGCCCCTGCCACTGCCCAAGCATGGTATAAGGCAGCCAGAGCCTCCTGATGAATGTGGCTGCTAAAACTTGGGTTTGAAAGCATCTAAGGCCAATGCTACGGCTGTTCGGAGAGATCACACGGCAACACTTGTTTAGCGTTTGGGTATGAAACTTTTAATAAGTACAAAAAACTAAGGATGTTCCCAGCCAGAAAGCTACATTCAGCTGGATCTAAATTGGAGTGTATATATCAGTCGTTTAAGGGGAAAACCACATACTATGAGAGAGAGAGAGTTGTAATTGTCCCCAAAACATGCATTACAAATCCAGACGTTTGAGAGTGAAGGTTAAATTTAAGAAATCCAGATGGATTAAGATATGGAAATTCACAGTTCGGGCACTTTAACTACCTTCACTCTGCCCTGTGGCAGTGCCAGACAATAACCATATTAAGGCATTTTGGTGTTTGTGGTCCTTGAGTAAACTATTTTTTTAAAAAGACAAAAGGAGAGGTCTTCATTTATCTTCATTGCATTAGTCCAGGGAACAAGATGAAGACTCTAAGAATGAGACCTGGAATCCTCTCAAGCCCTCAGGTTTTGGTGCGGGTTGTCCCTAGTAGGTGGCAGCCATTACTTTGAAATCTTTGCCTTGCCAAACACATCCAAGATTATTACTGTACTGCAGAGGTGAACTCAGGTTTGCCAGTCTGACAGAGCGCCCACTGGGAACAGGGCAAGGTCAGCTCCAGCAAGTAGCTCTGCAGGAGAGGGATCGAACTCTGCAGATGCTGCTGGACAATAAACCTGCTTCTTAAACAGTTCTTATGTCTTGTTTGTGTCCCTGCTCCAAGTGACTCACGCCAAGCTTCTCCCGAACGCTTAAAGGATTCAGTGTGTAAACAAGGCAAATGGGACTCGCTTTCATTTCCAGAAATGAGAAGGTAAGTGGTGGGACCTGCTCCCACTGTCAAACCCAAAGGTTCTGGGGTGGCAGAAGAGCACAAGGTGTGCGTGAAACCTCCCCATGTGTACCCTACTGGTGTGACCACAAGGAGGAAATAGCTGGGGTGGATTTGAACTAGGTCTCTTCTGGTTGATGACACATGTATGAAGTTTGGGCACTGCAAGAATCTTGGAATTGGCTGGTAGCTCACTAATAAGAGCAATGGAGGAATTTGCCTGGACATGTATTGCTGATCTTTGTGTTTTCGTTACAGGATGCAGCCCAGTGGGGGTCTGCCCTAAGCAGCACTGAAGGGGTAAATATGCAGCTTTCTTTGGCTGAAACCCTGCACATCTCTTTATCCTCTACTTTTAAAATGCACTGTCATAAATACCCCTCTACGGCTGAAACCCCTTCTGATTTTCTTAGGGCTTGGCTACACTTGCAAGTTAGTGCACATTGAATCAGCCTAACTCCTGAGGTGTCCACTCTGGCAAGGCATGTAGAGCACCTGGGCTCTGCAGCTGGAGCGCTCCTGGTTCTCCGCCTCCACGAGAAGCATAAAGCTTGCTGCACCCTGACTGAAACGCCTGGGTGTCAGTGTGAATGAGGTGTTGCGTTACTGCACTGTGATTGGCCTCTGGAAATGTCCCAAAATCCCCTGAAGTCAAGTGGCCACTCTGGTCATTGTTTTGAACTCAGCTGCAGGCATGCGGATATCCCCTTTCAAAGCTCCGTTTCTGACAGCCGGCTGCTTATCTGCTCCAGGACAAAGCAAACCATTAGTGTGGAATGCTGCTGCTGTGAGTGTGTGTGAGAGAGAGGTGGGGGTGGGGGGTCTGCTGCTGTCTGAACTTACAAGACAGCATGCTGACACACTCTCTGCCTCCCAAAACACACTGTTTCTCCCCCCATAGACACAACACAAACCCTGTCACACTCCACCCACCCCCATTTGAAAAGCACGTTGCAGCCACTTGCATGCTGGGATAGCTACCACAATGCACTGTTCTCTGTGGCCATTGCAAGAGCTGCTAATGTGGCCATGCCAGTGCGCTTGCAGCTGACAGTGTGAACGCACGGCAGCGCTTTCCCTGCTGCGGTCCCCGAGGGCTGGTTTAACTCACAGCGCTCTACATCTGCAAGTGTAGCCAAGCCCTTCGTCGCTGCACTGCCCCAAAGGAGAGGGGCTAGAAAGAGAGACGACTGACGTGTTGTAGTAACACATTTCACTTAAACACATGCTGGCTCTGCTTTGTTAAACCATGTAGCTTACCATCCCCCACTTGCAGCACTCCACCCACATGCCTTGCCAGCAACCCTGCGAGATGCAGGGCCCGCCTTCACAGACACAGCCCTTGTTGATGGAGGCTGATGTCAAACTCCTGCCTGGGGGCTTTTGCCTAATGTTTACCGCTGTGTGTGGATGCCCGGCCCGGAGTTCTTTTCAGCCCCTGTGCTGGTTTCCCCCAAAGAGGGGGATTGTGCACCACACCCTGTTCCTAGTGAAGTCTTGTCACTGAAAGCAACGTTAATGTAGCTGGAGCGTAGCTTTTTGGTGACTCTGCTCTTCTCCGCAGGCAAGTGCCATTCTCTGAAAATACACACACAGAACTGGGACCCATCTCCAGCTAAAAGGGAAAAAATTAGTTTTCATTGGCTACCAGCAGCATGAAGCCCTGGGAAGTTGGACTGAAGCAATTTAAGGTTTCCATTCAGTGATGTATCTACACAGAGACTCACTATAAGCAGGTTCCTGTGTATCCATCTTCAGCAGAAGCAGCTTAGTGCTGTATTTCCTGCTGTTTAGTTGTCGGAATTTTTCAGACAAGGCAGCACTTATTAGAAAAAAAATATCAAAACTCTGTTAGACAGAAGTACCTCAGAACCTAGCCAGGGCAAATGGCTCAGCCATCGCCTGTCCCTTCCCGCCCCTCATTCCCCCCTTTGCAAAGACTGCTAGAGGTAAGAACATGAACCAAATATATAGACAGCGAGGTCTGTAGCTTTATTTCCAGCTCAGGGTGAGAATGGGATAAGCACAATATTCAAAGTACTAAATTAAGAGCCTGTTCAAACAGGCATGAGGTAGCGTCTGAGACCATAGGACAAATATTTGTCTGCCACGCACTCTGGCAGATAACCGAAAGGCAGCCAAAGGAGGGTGGAGGAGTCCACCGGAGACAAGGCGCAGCGTGTTTACTCATCCCAGTGGAGAGAATTAACCCAGTACTGCAAGAGTCCTTTGGTAGACAGAGTTCCTTCAGAACCCGACAGAACCATCCCACTTAGATAATCTGAGCCCCAGGTGCAGGCCTGCTTGGTGATATCCTACTTGTGTGTAAGTCACCCTAAGAATACAGGTGACCCTCTCACAGCAGGTGTCCTTATGCCATCTGCCTGTGATCAACATACTTTGGAAGACTTGGAATATTGTGAGATTGTGGCAGCAAAGGACGCTTCCTTGTTTCTCCTTATTCCCTTCCTGTTGCTACACAAACAGCACGTTGCCGAGTGATGAGATTGTGACATCAGATGCAAGTCATGCTCCCCGCTTCTTTCCTCATCCCCAAAATCAGCTATTTGCACAGTGTAATCCTATTGGCTGAAATGAATCATGTCAGTGGATTCATGTGCTTAAGGGGACCGTGTTAGACCAGTGGGTCTCCATATTTTCCCATCCTAACTGGGAACCTCTCTCATTTAGTGGTATGGGAAGGGCAGGCAGGTTGCAGCCCGCAAGTCGAGAACCTCTTTATTAGATGGAAAAGTCAGACATGGCATCACTTTATGGGGACACAGACAAAGTGAGACGACAATTTACTATTCTTGTTCCTTTGCTGAGTGATAGCAGAATTTGGTGCCCTATATGTCAGGTTCCCATTTGCAGTAGAAATCCGGGATGTGGACTCCGATATTTTCTTAGTGTAATTTGTCCATTTATGAAAGGTGCACACATGCTGTGTCCTAGAACAGGGGTGGTGACGAAAAGCATGCATATATCTCCCTCTTACAGAAACCCCAACTTAGGCACTGCTGCCCTGTCTGCAGAAGCAACTACCTTGTGCCTCTATCTCTCTCCAGAGCTTCATGCAAATCTCATTGCTTAAACTCTGCCTCTTTTCCTCCCTCAGCCCCTGCACTTTTCTGCTGGGAAAACCCTAACCTAAGGCTGAGGCCACATGGCCTGGCAAGATAATCCTGGTCACGCCCTCCCTCCCCTTTTGTTCCACACAAGCAGCAGCTTGGAAAAGGCTAGCGGCCGGAACAAGGAAGAGTGCTACCCCACCAGACCCTTCAGACTCTGGCTGTCTTTAGTAGAGTTCCATCCTGGGGGCTTATATGTCAATGACCAAATAATGGACAAGCCATTAGCTCCTTATGATATTATATGTTTCTATTCCCTCCCCCAGAAACCTCTTAACATAGAGAGAAGGTTGAGAGCACATACCAGTAAGGCAAGGATCACACCTGTTCCAGGGATGTTGTAATTATCTCTTCCCCTTGCCCCCCACCCTATAAAACCAGCCCTACAAACTGAGCAATTTCATAGCTAAGGTGAAAATCAAAAGGAAGGAAGCCGTGTTAGAAAATGGAGCCCACAGTTTGGCACAGATACACCCATCTGCAGGACGATCATACTTCCAGAGTGAAAACTGGGACACATGACAGCAAAGGGCCATGTGCAAGAACACAATATTTATCCTTCTAGGACCCTTTCAGTATCTTCTCCTGGGCCAAGCCTCTCGCTTCTGAGATGCTCTTGCCCAGCTTGTTTTGAGAGACGACGACAGCAGCCCTGTGATGTTTTTATCCTGACGTTTCTGACGTGCACTATAAACCCTGACTGCATCTTAACATAGTTCTTACACATGGGCAGACCTAAGGCACTGACTGGTTGAATACCTGCTTCACGTGCAAGACCACTCAGCCTACCTATGGAGTCACCTCCATAACAAAGGACACAGGTTAAAACAAAGGCACAGAAGGGTGGGCACTAGTAGAACAATATTCCTCCCACCCTGCAAGCTAATTGTCTAATGGCAAAGCTGGTATTTCTCATCCTGCATCCCTCAACACCACTGGGCCTCTTGCTCCCCACCCTCCCTGGGAGAGCTTTCAAATACAACGGTGGGGTTTCCAAGTGGCTCACGTAATCCCCTTGCCACACTCCATCAGGCCTTTCTCTCTACATCCATCCTATTGTTCTGCATCACCCCCATACAACTCTCACATTGTGGTCCTCTCTGACACCAACAGCGGCATTCTCCCTCCGTCCTCACACTCCCTTCCTCATGGTCCTAGGAAAGCTTAAAGCCCGGCTCTCCCTATTGGATCTAGGCAAATCTAGTGTTCAGACAAATATAGAAATGTGGCTGGGTAAGAACTTGACTTTCAGGTGCTTCCTTCTAGATTTTTCTGCACTTTCTAGAAATCGAGCCACACCAAACTCTTACCACCCTGTTCCTTTGGAACTGCAAAATCTTCCGACTGGCAAAAACTCACAATCCCATAGAACAGGGGCAGGTCTGGTTACTGCAACTAAAACTGTATCGCCAGGCTGCCGTGCTCAGAAACAGGCGTGATTTCCTCAGTATGAATGATAAGCCAGCGTGGATGCAGGATACAGCGGCAATGGTTCCTATCCAGGATCACATGTAGGCACCTGCTTATAGTTAATCACATGACTAAGTCCTATTGAAATCAATGGGACTTAAGCATGTGCTTAAATGCTTTCCTGAATTAGTGCCCAAGTGAGGTGTCCCCCCCTTTATAATATGGCTCAGGCACAAGGATAACGCCCATCCATCTGAACCCACCGTTTGGAATGAGGGGTGCTTCCAGCATGGTCTCTATACTGGGCACTACATTGTTATAGAATAATTACCACCTCAGACAGAGATTTAACTGCAAATAACGTACTTGCGTCCTTTCAACAGCTTCACACATAACATGGCCTTCCTGATAAAGTAGCTTACAAATGAGACATTGCAAAGCTGTCTGCCATGCCAGGATCCCCACTAACCCCCACACCAAGACTACACTCGTCAGCACACTCTTACAGGGCCAGATTTTGCTCTCAGTCACACCAGTATAAATGCAGAGCGTCTCCTTTAAAATGCAAATAATTACTCTAACGTTGTGCCAGTGGGACAGTGTGGAATTTGGACCACTCGTGCTGGTTATCGAGCTCCAGCACTGGGCTTAGAGGCCAATCCTGCACATGCTGGTGCCAGTGATGAGCTGCCAAAATCTTAACTGGTTCCCTATAAAAAGTTCTGATTTAAGGGGGGGGAATGGGGGAGGGACCGGGGCGGGGGGAGACATACCTGTGGGGCCAGGGGCCCCTGCAGGGTCTGGGGAAAAGTGCCCCACTTGCCCCCCCGGCAACCCTAGAGCTTGCAGCCCCCTCCCCCCTTACCTTGCCGGCAGCTCAAAGCAGCAGGATGACTCAGGAGCTCAACTGAGCTGCCCAGCTGGTGCCAGCGGCTGGCCCCGCAGCAGCTGGGGGGAAGTGGGGGAAGGGCCGGGGGAGCCTCAGCCTCCCCAGCTGGGAATCCTGGGAACAACAGGATGGTCTGGCCCACGGACCAGCATTCTTTGCCCACCCCCTGGCCCTTTAACAACCGGTTCTCCACGGAGGTCTAATTTTAGCAACCGGTTCTTGGGAACCTGTGGGAACCTGCTCCAGCTGCCAAAGCCGAGGCCTGCTGACATCAGTAGCAGTCTGCCCATGTGCCACCAGTGGCAGGATTGGAGGTTTAATACTTAGAGACACTGCCATCCTTTACTGCCCCTAATGTCGGAACATTAGAGATTACTCACTGCAGTATATACAGAGAGAAAGCCTCCCAGCCCCCCAGATATTTGGACAACTCAAAAATTCCTAGACATATACCCACACGAATTAAAATAAGCCCCCCAAACAGAGGCCCGAATTATGTTGTATTGACACCTGGACACAACACCTGGACAGAAATCCATACAAATCTTCACCCAGTGTGCTCCTATGCATTAGAAGAGCTGGTGCAGGGCTCAGAGTGCAGTGCAGTGCTGTGCAAGGCAGTGGGGAGCTCCCATGCCGCTGCAGCAGGGAGTGTGCATAGGCTGCATTTCACAAGATGCTGCAATGGGCTTCCTTCTCTGTTCTGCTGGCTGCTGGAGCAGGAGGAAATGGCCCCTCTTCTGCTTCCCCCTTAGCATGGGTTCTATCCCCAGGAGTGCTAGGAGGGAGCAATCTCTGTGCCCAGGAGAGTTTAGGGACAGAAACTATACCCGATATCAGGAGGGAAGTTTCTTGCACCCTCCAGTCCCCTGCACTAGCTAGGGCTGCTGGTTTTGGTTGGACATATTCCTGGAGGTTTCACTACATGACAATTTTTAATTAAAGAGTAATCTTTAATTCCTGGAGACTCCAGGATAACCCTAGCACTAGCCCCGTGGTAAGCTACAGTCTGGTCACTTGCTTTGAACTGAAACGGCCTCTTTCCACACACCCCCAAAGACATAACCCTCCCTCTTCCCCCAGTCCCTTAGTTCAGTGGCTCTCAACCTTTCCAGACTATGGTACCCCTTGAGGGGGTCTGATTTCTCTTGTGTACTCCCATGTTTCACCTCACTTAAAAACAACTTACTTACAAAATCAGAAATAGAAATACAAGTGTCACAGCCACCAGGGGCGGCTCTAGACATTTCGCCGCCCCAAGCAGGGCATCATGCCGTGAGGGGCGCTCTGCTGCTCGCCGGTCCCGCGGCTTCGGTGGAGCTGCGGGACCAGCAGACCCTCCGCAGGCACACCTGCGGGAGGTCTACCGGAGCCGCGGGACCAGCGGACCCTCTGCAGGCATGCCGCCGAAGGCACCCTGCCTGCCGCCCTCCTGGCGACCGGCAGAGCGCCCCCCACAGCATGCCGCCCCAAGTACGCGCTTGGCGCGCTGGGGCCTGGAGCCGCCCCTGACAGCCACACTGGAACTGAACAATGTCTGACTCTCTCATTTTTACCATATCATTATAAAATAAATCACAACCCTCAGGTTGAGAAACACTGATACAGTGTACAGAGAAGTATAAACAAGTCACTATAAGAAATTTTAGTTTGTACTGACTTCACTAGTGCTTATTATGTAGCTTGTTGTAAAACTAGGCAAATATCTAGATGGGTTGATGTATCCCCGGAAGATCTCTGCATGCCCCTGGTTTAACTGCCTTAGTCCACCAGTTGTGATCCTTTAAAACTACTCACCTTTGTTATGAGAGGCTGAATTGGGAGCTGAGGACCAAACCAGCTCCCTAGTCCATATATATCAGGTAAATTCAGTCCAGCTCCTTCTCAGCTATTCTGTGAGATGACTTTCAAAGGTATTCAAGGAATGGCATGTGTCCCTTTTTTCTGATTTATGTTTCGTAAAGAAAGCCTGAAATGATTTTAACCATTTTTTTCCTGCTTAACTTTTACTTTAGGGCTTGTCTACGTATGGGTTACTCAGAAATAGCTACTGTGCTTTAAATTCACACCCATTTCATCCAAATTAATTTTCGACTACAGACAAGCTCTTAGAAATACTGTATTAGGAATATTAAATCGGGTCTCACTTTGTTTTGCTGGAGAAGGTCTGGGAGGGGCCAGAGATGCATACTGAGCTCTGAAATCTTAATGGAAAGGCTTTAACAAAAGCTTCACTTGTCCAATGTGTTAGTTAACCTTGGAGTTAAATCAATATCAGCAAAAAATCAGAGATTTAAGCATCATTCCTCAGTATCCCTTCTCCTCACAGTTGTTCAGGTTTTTTCCAGTCTCTTGGGGTGTAGCTGAACACACGTTAGCTGCAAATAGTGTAGGCAAGGATGAATCATGTTTGGCACAGTTTCAGAAACTGGGTTTAAAACTGGAACAGGTTTTAACTATGGTTCCTTAAACAGCACTGAACACGGTTTGTCCTTGTCTACCCTTGCAGAAGAACTGTGTTTTCCCTTTGCCAGCAATGGGTAGGTTTTTTATGGTGTGAATCAGGCTAGAGAGGATTTTGACAGATTTCAAATGTAAAGAAAAAGCAGAACTTATGCACTTTTCTGCTTTAACCTTCTCAGTCTTTCTTTATACACAAAATGAAGGAGCAACACAGGACAGAAACCTCAGCTTTATTCCCTCTCCAACCCGCCAGGTTGTCTTTAGCACTAAGGCCAGACTACAAGGACAAGCGCCAACTTCCTTTTGCAAGCACTGACATGAACACTACTCCAGGCAGCGCATCAAAGGAAAAGGCCCCTTCATTGCACCTCAACAATATTTAGTCATCCTAACTGAACTGGGCAGAGTTGGCAGTTGGTTGTGAGCCTTTCCAAAGATAAGGACCCTGGCTGCCCGCAAAAGAGGTAGCTTGGAGGTGAGGAGGGGAAGATAGAGGATAAAAGGCAGCTGGAGAAGGAGGAGCAGCAGCAGTTTGGAGGTCCCCCATGAATTTGCTGCAGTTTGTGGCCTGCTGGCTTCTTTCAATTCTCGCTCTCTTTTATAAAGTCAGCTTGAGGATTTACTCCATTGTAAGTCACCCCTTACCCCGGCTGATTGCCATAGACCTCACCACAATGTAGCACCTCATCCTTCTACTGTGAAAGTCCATATTTAGATGCCAGGCCAGGCCAGGCAATGACAGGCACCGAGCCAGGCCAGGCCGACAACACAGGCTCCTGACGTCTTTATGGGGCAACTATCACCACCCACAAGGGGCGCATTAGTAGCGTACGATTGGCACCCTAGCCTGGCTTGTTACAGTAGCACGGTCATGACCCATCCCAACATTATGTTCAGTCCATGGGGCCTTCTCCACAGCTAGTGGTGTAGTCCCCAAATTGTAATTCTCATGCCCAGGCAGTGGAGAGCCCTGCTTGCCTCCCACCTGGCCCAAACCCCTTGGTTCCCTTCCACAACGCGTGGAGAGGCCAGACTTAACCCCAGAAATCAACACACTCCGGTATAGCACCAGTGATTTCACATGAACAGACACAAAACCTCAGACAGTGTCAGGGATGATTCTGGGGCCCCTATGGAGAGTCATGGCTGGATCCCCAGCAACAGTACAACTGTGCGAGTCCCCACCACTCACCTGACCTGACCTAGAGCCCATACAGCCCCCAGCCCCGAGTCTCAAAGCTCCCCCTTTGCAATGAGCGATGGTGTTTGGGTGGGGTGCGAGCTTGGAGTGGTGAATCCCACTCTCTGCTGCAGCTCCAGGTCCTGGTGGTAACCTGCCCATGCCCCAGCCTGCTTCCTGGCCTTCCTGAGCCCCAAGTCTGGGCTGCATTTCGAGCTGCTTCTCACAGCAGCAGCAGCAACAGGTGTCCTCTGGAGTGACATTCCCTTCCTCCAGTGGAAGGCAGGCTGGCAGCGGGTAGCCAGGGTGGGATATCCTCCCTGGCTTCTGGGGACCACTCCCCTTTCTGTCCCAACCCTAATGAATCAGGGCTTGCGGGGGTAGGGATACCTCCAGGGGCATGTGGAGTTGGGGCTCCCCACCAGCCATTTCCTAAATGGAGCAGCACATCATATTTTGTGATGTGGGACATGGGCTTCCGACGGGTCCAGAGGGACACTTGGGTGTCTATAATACCACACTCAGGTGCGTCCTTCAGTCTATACCAGTGTCTCTAAACAGGGTATGTGGAGGACGAAGGAGGGAAAGCAGACAGGCCTCTCAATTGTTCCCCAGAGTCTCAGCTTTCAGCAAATTAAAAAAAAGGAAACGTGTAGCTGACAGGTTTGCAAAGAAAAGCTTGAAAACACAACTTGAGTGTAACCACTTCAGCCATGTCTGCCTGACTTTGAAGAGAGCCTGAAACAAGAGCTGAGATATGAATTGCCTTTGTGCATCTCAATGGGGGCTAAGTATCAACACTGTTAACTATTTCCCTGCTCTTCAAAGCAGGTCAGAAAAGAGAGGAAGCATCATCATGTGGAAATCTACACCACTGATTCTGCGTGGCCACTCATTTGGGGGCAGCTCTTTAACAGCACAGGGTGGGGCGGTAGAGGGGGCACCAAAGGGAGGCACGACTGGTTACATTTTCCAGAAATGGTGCTCAGCATTACCAAGAGTCTTGGGCATGCTGCTCTATACCATAGATCACTCCTCAGTCTCCAGCGTTGTTGCTGAAGAATGTTGACATTCCCCATGGCAGATGGAGGGCTCATGTGACATACTGTACACTATGCATCATCTATTTACATCTTTTTTTACATTAGTCACAGATGGCTTGGCATAATTACTTTTTTAAAATAAAAACAAGAAGATACCCAGACTTTAACATTATTTTCCTGGATCCACAGTTATACTCTTGTGGGACCATATGCTTATGTGTGCGCGCACACACACACTTACTTACTTCGTATATATTATATATATATATATATATATATTCAGGGGAAAGGCTGCCTGAGTAAGGACTGAAGAGAACAGAATTTTGGTAATCAAACAAAAATATTCTGTCTCAGGGCGCACGACTCACCACTGTACTGGTGCCTCCTCCTGGTCACTCTGGGGAGTAGCTCTTGAGGCCAACTGCCTGCAGTGCACACGCTGGTTCTCTTACTCTAGTCTGCAGCCCCTCTCACTCCAGGACTGCAGCGTCCTCTTTGTGACTTCGCCTTCTAGCTAGGACAGTAAGTGTTCCCTCTTCCATGGTTCAGTCTGCCAACAGTCCTAGGCAGTCTGCCCATTCACTGCCTCAGTGCTCCTGGGGCCAGGAGGGGAACCCAAACCCACTCTCTACTCCAGGTTCCAGGGCAGGGATCCTCAGCTCAACAGAACTGGGCTAGACAACTGGTACCTCCCCGTACTGGGAGGACACACGACCATCCCACATCTCCCCTGCCCAGTGACCCCACACACACCCAGCTCAAGGCCACAATGCTCTCCACACCCCATGTTACCTGCAGGGAGGGACTCTCTATCCTTCTCAACATGGCTCCCTCCCCATTTCATAGACTCATAGATTATTACGATTGGAAGAGACCTCAGGAGGTCATCTAGTCCAATCCCCTGCTCAAAGCAGGACCAACACCCACTAAATCATCCCAGCCAAGGCTTTGTCAAGCCGGGCCTTAAAAACCTCTAATGATGGAGATTCCACCACCTCCCTAGGTAACCCATTCCAGTGCTTCACCACCCTCCTAGTGAAATAGTGTTTCCTAATATCCAACCTAGACCTCCCCCACAGCAACTTGAGACCATTGCTCCTTGTTCTGTCATCTGCCACCACTGAGAACAGCCGAGCTCCATCCTCTTTGGAACCCCCCTTCAGGTAGTTGAAGACAGCTATCAAATCCCCCCTCATTCTTCTCTTCTGCAGACTAAACAAGCCCAGTTCCCTCATCCACATAAGTCATGTGCCCCAGCCCCCTGATCATTTTCATTGCCCTCTCCAATTTGTCCACATCCTTTCTGTAGTGGGGGAACTCAGGTAAGGCTCACAGGAAAATATAAGCAAAGACAACACTAAAGTAAAATTATGTGCGGCTAGTGAAAGGGGCTACAGAGAATAACAAGGGCATATATATATCAGAAGGGGAGGGAGGGAGAGAAATGGGCTAGTACTGGCAACACCAAATCTTCAAAAATTGTGAGTCAGGTCCCACATATTATGAGTCTGGCTTAAAACCATGAGGCTTAACAAATAATAATAAATGTTCGTTTCTCTTTCTTTTCCTTCTGCTTTCTGAGCCTTTCAGTCACACTGATGTCACAGTGTCAAGCTTTTTCCCATAGCCACAAGGGGCACTTGCTCTATTTTAAATAAAAGCTGAGATTCTTAGATTATCACATGACTCCAGGTGCTGGGATTTCACGTAAGAAATCAGATAATGTGAGATTTGCAATAAAATCACAAGGCTGATGTACTAAGAAGAAATTTAGGTCCTTTCGTAAAGGGAAGGGGATGAAATTAATGATGGCTCGAGACCCTTCTTCAGTCCATCCTCTTCAAGAAAGCTAAAGATATTTGAATAATAAGGGCATGAAGAAGAGGCTGTGATGTTACACTCCATATTCTTCATAGAAATATTATGATATGAACATGGCATAAGTGGGATATGTTTTATGCAAGATGGGTCATGTGAGGTATCATTGGAAAGGTTCTGATTTACTGAATGTCTTTATCCAATTTGTATTCATGTATCATTTCTGTATCTGAAGTTAGGAATATTGTCTATGTAACAATTACAACTGTATGGGTACATGCTTGGGAAATGCCCATCAGATAGTAAGCAATCAGCCTTAATGGGCCAATAGGAAAAGACAACGAGTCTTCGAAGATGTGGCTCCCCCATCTTCCCAGGAGTTCCTTCCTGTGGGCCTTGCAAATAGTCTTATGGTTGCCCTGAGACTGCAAGGTCATGTGATAATGTCACCTGGTACAAAATGCCACGTTGGACACTGCTGGTACTTTTCTACTGGAAACAAAGGCTTCCTGCCTTATGTACATTCTATTTAAGGCTGGGAAGGAAGGCAGTCAGGACTTTCCTCCATTGCCTGCCCAGGAAGGAAGACTGCTAAAAACACCTGAAGCGAAAGGCAGGGTTGAGTCCAGGCTGAGACAGGAGTCCAGTCTGTAAAGAGAAATAACTGGAACTCTGAGCTACAGAAACTGTGCAACTTGCCTAAAACAACATTGAGGGTGAGAAATTACATTTTGTAATCTGTTCGTTGAGTGCATTGAGCTTAGCTTGCACGTTGTGTTTTATTTGCTCAGTAATCTGCTTTGTTCTGTTTGCTACCCCTTATAATCACTGAAAATTTGCCTTTTGTAGTTGTTAAACTTATTTCTTGTTTATTTCAAACCCAGTTTGTGCAATTCATATCTGGGGGGAGGGGCAACAAGCTGTGCATATTTCTCTCCACATTGAGGGAGAGGGCGAATTTGTATGAGCTTGCGCTGTGCAGATCTTTCTATGCAGCACAAGACAATATTATTTTGGGTTTACTCCCCAAAGGGGGTGTGCATGTGAGTACTGGGTGAATCCCTGAGCTTATTCCTCCCACACAGAGCTGATCTCCGTGTCTCTGTGTCCATCTGCAGTTGGGTCTGTCTCTACTTGTGTGTGTATGTGCGTGCTGGAGAAAGCTTGAGGGCCTGGCACAGCATAACAGGGTGAGGAATCCCAGGCTAGTGGAATGGGCAGAACCAGTGGGACCCCAGCACATCTGGTGCCATCCCGGATGGAGGGGGTCCAACCCGTCACGGAGGCACAAACAGCTAAAGGCAAAAGTTGCCCTTGTGCAGAGGAGATATGCAAGACCTCTGCACTCCTGGATGAAGATGGTGAGGGTGGGGACCAGAGCTGGGGGGTAGGGGTGGCATGGTCGGGGGGTAAGTGAGAAGGGACTTCCAGTTAGTGAACTAAGAATGTTCTGAGCTGAGGGAGCCGTCACGTCTGGCCACTGTCCAGGGTGACAGTGCACCAGCTGTGTCAGTGCACTGCATCCACTCTAATGCACCATCTACTGAGCCTGAGCTGGTTCAGGTTAGCCCTGTCATTACTCTATTCAGTGGTGGGGGATATTGGGACGATTGTTGCCACTCTCAACTGTCAACGGAAGCACCTTTGGGCAGAGATGCAAGATGCTTTTCAACTGAGTGAAGGAAACTATGGGCAT
The DNA here is from genome assembly GCF_020497125.1 of Mauremys mutica. Classification (NCBI taxonomy): domain Eukaryota; kingdom Metazoa; phylum Chordata; order Testudines; family Geoemydidae; genus Mauremys; species Mauremys mutica. The sequence goes on from NC_059077.1 coordinate 125,900,891, forward strand.
CATCCCTGTAAGGGAGACAAGGCCACATCTGGGTTAGAGAGGATGGGAAGCCCCAAGCAGAGACAGGAGAAGATATTGGAAGGAAGAGAAAGAAGCTGGGGTTGAAAGGACAGAGTTTGCAGGGTCAGGAAAGCCCCAGTCGGGGGAGGGGAGGGGAGAGAGAGAGAGAGTGTAGGGGAATGAAGAGCCAGGGAGGGGAAAAGACAAGGCTGGGATTCAAAGAAATGCAGGGGGAACCTGGAGAAGGGAGGCTAACATGCCGCCAGGGCAAGACAGAGGAAGAGAAGAGAATATGACAGTAGACAGCAAACGGGGGGAATTAAAGTGGGAAATAAAACAAACTGAGGAGGAAAATAAAGCCCCAGGAAGTGTCTCACCTTGGAGAAGGTTGATTTGTGTTTCTCTGGTATGGCCCAGGTTTTAGGGCCAGCTCCTAAGAGTGTATATTTACAGATTAATTAAAAAGCCCTCCAAACCAGTCCGTTTCTGACATGGCTTTCCTCTTCCCATTTGGGCTGCAGCACCAAAAGCTCCTTCTTCTAAACAGCCAGGCTTGCTGAAGGCATGAACAGGAGGGAAGAGAGGCAGCGAGGCCCCAATGTACAAGGCACTGGGCTGGAATTCAGGAGACCTGAGTCTCCCATCTCTGCCATTGACCATCTGAGACACCCAGGGCAGGACTTTTCACCTCCGTGTCTAGGATTCCCCTTCATCTTGTTCATTTAAATGGAAAGCTCTTCTGGTCAGGGAGAGGTACATCTTTGCTGCAGAGCTAACCGAGGTAATTGGGGAGCAGCCATCCTGCAAAGCCCTGCCCACATTGCTGTCTCCTCCCTGGCACTGCACAAACCCATGTGTGTCGCTAGGACATCCCAACATCCTTTGTGCTGCAGTAACCCAAGCATCCTGTCATTCCCTCCCAGGGAACCTGCCCGGTCTTCTGGCACATGAGGACTTGTGGGAAGGTATTGGAGGACGCTCTGCACTTGAGTGATTTAGCTGCATCCTAACTGCAGGGGGAATGTTAGAGCAGCAACCGGGTTCTAACCCAAGCCCCCCAGCTGGGTCAGCTAGTCTGGTCTGAAAACTCTGCCAAACTTGGGTATGAGCTTTTTGTGTGTGGATGTGAGGCGGGATTAGGGATAACACCTGAGTAGGCTCCTGAGTTACCTCTGCAGTGCAGACATACCTTATGTGTATGTACAGTGCCTAGCACCCTGGGGGTCCTGCTGCTGACTGGAGAAGCCGGGTGTTTCTGTAATACAAACAAATAATAATAATAATAGATGAAATAGTTACAGAGGTGCAAGAATGTATGCACAGGAATACAGGGATGAAATGAAGGGTATATTTTTAGGCTGAGTATCAGGAAAATATTTCTGACCGTGAGCTATTAGACTATAGAATAGTCACCCAAGGGAATGTGCATACACCCTATCCCTTGTGATATTTAACATTACAGTGGACCAAACATTACATAACGTAGTGGCTGGTGGACCAGTGAAAGCCTGGGTATTTAATAAGTTTTCCCCAGCTCAAACTGGTATGATGTGAAGGCTGAGAATCCATATTCACATTAATTAGATAAATCTAACCTGTTGACCTTCTCTGCAGTAAATCTGGTGATTTGCCTATTGGTTATTGCTTTATGTTTCTAGCAAGCAAACATCTCTCTTTACTGATGGCATGGTGGGTGGATGGAAAGCTAGTTTACATTTTCACATTGGTTTTACTCCTCTGTAAAGCCTACTCAGCGGTGACTAATCCCGAATTGATTCACCTTTCCCATTTGGAGCATTTTATTTTCACCAGATTTTAGTATTTAATTCAGATTAACCATTTGCAGACTATGTGCTGGGCATATAATATATTGTATATACATTGGCTGGCTCTAAGGTGGTGCCAAAAATATTGCCCAAATGTGAAAACAATTCCTGAGATTCCGGTCTATTGCCCGAGGCACAGGGCAATATAACACAAATGAAATAATTATTTTTATCTTGATAGTCAGATTTGTATTATCATTGCTCTCAAAGACAAATTATTTTGTTATAATGACCCTAGACAGATGAAACTCACACAAACATAATGCATAAAAGAAAATAGAAAATGCAAAAGAAATGATAGGTAACGTCTGAATAAGAAGGAAAATAACCTACAGTAGGTACGTTATGCACTGCAGACTGGTGAGGTAACGCTCCTTGTTTCATTGTACACTGGGTTCATTTTGTGAAGCTTCCAGAAGTGGCAGTGGATTGTGTAGGGCAAAGTAAATGTCCACAAGCAGTGAAAAATCTTCACACCCAGGAATGATTCTGCCAAGGAGAACCCAGTATGGAATGATCCAGAAAGCTTGGCAGTCTGAGAGGAACTTCATCAACCTAATTCCAAACATCACTAGCAGTACGAGGAGCTACCAGCTCCCTCTTGGCCAAGATAGGCTTGGGCCCAGACAGCACAGAAATGTGGGAAAGGGGGTAGATGGGACACCTGCACCAAAATCCTGTAGGCAAACATGGCGGGTGTCCAGCTCTCAGTGGGTCCCTTGGAGAATGGCACTCAGAGGCAAGGCTCACAGCCTGAGAAGGTCCTTCCCTCAAATTCTGGACAACTTCACTGGCAGGTGAGAATGTGGGCTACTTCACTTAAGTGCCACTCATGCAACTAGCAGAGCTAATCCTGCACTTCCTCACCACTGCTCTCAACGAGCTGTGATCCTGACCTACCTGCTTTCCCATCCTGTGGTGACGCCATGTGGGATCTGGGCAGGCAGCCATCTCTTCACTGTGGTCCTTGTCATTCCAACTCCCTGCTCTGAGGCTGCCGGCAACTGGATCTCTCTCTAGGTTGGAACTCATTCCCCCGGCTGCAGCTTCACGGCTTGGACTCCTCAAGCCATCCTGAGCCCAAGCCCTGTCCCAGCTCCTTAGCCACCTCTGGCCCTTAGCAGGATTCCCCCGAGACTTCCTTGGAGCACTCCCTTTCAGGCTCCTTCTCCCAGGTCCTTTCTTAGTGCCTGTCCCAAGGCCAGAACTCCTTAACTCAGGACTATTTATTCAGGCCTCTCCTGACCTGGGCTTGATTCCTGTGGCCTCCTTTTCTCCTCCCACGGCTAGAGAACTTCTCTCCTGCCCATAGGAGATGGCCACTTCCCACTTCCAATAGTTTCACCCTCAGAGAAATCCAATTGCCTAAGAGGAAGAGGTTCAGCTGAGCACAGTGGCATTCATAGATTCTAGGACTGGAAGGGACCTTGAGAGGTCATTGAGTCCAGTCCCCTGCCCTCATGGCAGGACCAAATACTGTCTAGACCATCCCTGATAGACATTTATCTAACCTACTCTTAAATATCTCCAGAGATGGAGATTCCACAACCTCCCTAGGCAATTTATTCCAGTGTTTAACCACCCTGACAGTTAGGAAGTTTTTCCTGATGTCCAACCTAAACCTCCCTTGCTGCAGTTTAAGCCCATTGCTTCTTGTTCTATCCTTAGAGGCTAAGGTGAACAAGTTTTCTCCCTCCTCCTGATGACACCCTTTTAGATACCTGAAAACTGCTATCATGTCCCCTCTCAGTCTTCTCTTTTCCAAACTAAACAAATCCAATTCTTTCAGCCTTCCTTCATAGGTCATGTTCTCAAGACCTTTAATCATTCTTGTTGCTCTTCTCTGGACCCTCTCCAATTTCTCCACATCTTTCTTGAAATGTGGTGCCCAGAACTGGACACAATACTCCAGTTGAGGCCTAACCAGTGCAGAGTAGAGCGGAAGAATGACTTCTCGTGTCTTGCTCACAACACACCTGTTAATGCATCCCAGAATCATGTTTGCTTTTTTAGCAACAGCATCACACTGTTGACTCATATTTAGCTTGTGTAACCCCTAGATCCCTTTCTGCTGTACTCCTTCCTAGACAGTCTCTCCCATTCTGTATGTGTGAAACTGATTGTTCCTTCCTAAGTGGAGCACTTTGCATTTCTCTTATTGAAGATATTGAACAGAGCCAGTCCCAAAACAGACCCCTGCGGAACCCCACTCATTATACCTTTCCAGCAGGCTTGGGAACCATTAATAACTACTCTCTGAGTACGGTTATCCAGCCAGTTATGCACCCACCTTATAGTAGCTCCATCTAAGTTGTATTTGCCTAGTTTATTGATAATATCACATGAGAGCGTATCATATTCCTTACTAAAGTCTAGGTATACAACATCCACCACTTCTCCCTTATCCACAAGACTTGTTATCCTATCAAAGAAATCTATCAGATTGGTTTGACATGATTTATTCTTTACAAATCCATGCTGGTTATTCCCTATCACCTTCCAAGTGCTTGCAGATGATTTCCTTAATTACTTGCTCCATTATCTTCCCTGGCGCAGAAGTTAAACTAACTGGTCTGTAGTTTCCTGGGTTGTTTTTATTTCCCTTTTTATACATGGGCACTATATTTGCCCTTTTCTAGTCTTCTGGAATCTCTCCTGTCTCCCATGATTTTCCAAAGATAATAGCTAGAGACTCAGATACCTCCTCTATTAGCTCCTTGAGTATTCTAGGATGCATTTCATCAGGCCCTGGTGACTTGCAGGCATCTAACTTTTCTAAGTGATTTTTAACTTGTTCTTTTTTTATTTTATCTTCTAAACCTACCCCCCTTCCCATTAGCATTCACTATGTTAGGCATTCCTTCAGACTTCTCAGTGAAGACCGAAACAAAGAAGTCATTAAGCATCTCTGCCATTTCCAAGTTTCCTGTTACTGTTTCTCCCTCCTCACTGAGCAGTGGGCCTACCCTGTCCTTGGTCTTCCTCTTGCTTCTAATGTATTGATGAAAAGTCTTCTTGTTTCCCTTTATTCCCATAGCTAGTTTGAGCTCATGTTGTGCCTTTGCCTTTCTAATCTTGCCCCTGCATTCCTGTGTTGTTTGCTTATATTCATCCTTCGTAATTTGACTTGGTTTCTATTTTTTATGAGACTCCTTTTTATTTTTTAGATCATGCAAGATCTCATGGTTAAGCCAAGGTGGTCTTTTGCCACATTTTCTATCTTTCCTACTGGCTCAGGGTGGGGCAACACCGCTAAGTCTGGGTTTGGGCTCTGTCAGGGCTGAGCAATCTTAGTACACAGTATTAAGCCCCGGCCCTAGGTCAGGGCAGGGCAACAAACGCTGAGTCAGGGGCTCAGGCCCTCAGGCAGGACTGAGCAGTAACCATAGGCTCCAGCCTCCTCAGGCCAGGGAGATGGGGAGTCTGCCACCCAGGAGTTGGGTGGCAGGGGGGATGCAGGCCCTCCCACTCCACTGCGTCCCAGCCCGGGGCCCTTGCAGCGGCCAAAGATCCGCTGCTTAGTCAGTGGGGATCCTGGCCACAACACACCGACATTGGCTCTGGTAATGCTGCAGCCAGACTGGGATCAGCTGCCCTCGGGCCACTTCCACACTCCCCTTGGGCCCTACCTGGGTCCTGGTGTTGGCCTCTGGGGGATCCAGGAGCATGGGTTCTTCGGAGCAAGGGTTGATCGGCAGGCTTGGCAGCTCCTCTGGATAGCGGGCGCAGGGCAGGCCCGGTACCTCCTCTGGATAGCGGGCACAGGGCAGGCCTAGCCAATCTGGGCGGCTGCCTGGGGCCACGGGGGTTTCCCAGTCACGGGCTCCGCTAGTGACGTCTGCTCGCTCCAGCGGCTGGGCTCCTACTGAGCTCAGAGCTGGCCTTTATAATTCCGGGTCACCGCCTGACCCTCTGAGGGGCGGGCTCAGAGCTCCCTAGCTCCGCCCACTCCGGCCTCCGGATGGGCTCTTCTCCCTCTGGGGCAGCGGGGAGCCACACCGGCTCACTACACCTACCCAGCGGAATAGCTTGCTTTTGGGCCCTTAATAGTGTCCCTTTGAAAAACTGCCAACTCTCCTCAGTTGTTTTTCCCCTCAGTCTTGATTCCCATGGGACCTTACCTATCAGCTCTCTGAGCTTACCAAAATCCACCTTCCTGAAATCTATTTTGCTGTACTCTCTTCTACCCTTCCTTAGAATTGTGAACTCTATGATTTCATGGATCACTTACACCCAAGCTACCTTCCACTTTCAAATTCTCAACGAGTTCCTCCCTATTTGTTAAAATCAAATCCAGAACAGCTTCCCCCCAGTAGCTTTTTCAACCTTCTGAAATAAAAAGTTGTCTGCAATGCAGTCCAAGAACTTATTGGAGAGTCTGTGCCCCGCGGTGTTATTTTCCCAACATATATCTGGATAGTTGAAGTCCCCCATCACCACCAGATCTTGGGCTTTGGATTATTTTGTTAGTTGTTTAAAAAAAAGCCTCATCCACCTCTTCCACCTTGTTAGGTAGCCTGCAGTAGACCCCTAGCATGACATCACCCTTGGTTTTTTTTACCCCTTTTAGCCTAACCCAGAGACTCTCAACACTTCTGTCTCCTATGTCCATCTCCACCTCAGTCTAAATGTGTACATTTTTAATATATAAGGCAACACCTCCTCCCCTTTTCCCTGTCTATCCTTCCTGAGCAAGCTGTACCCATCCATACCAATGTGTATTATCCCACCAAGTTTCGGTGATGCTAACAACGTCATAGTTGTATTTATTTATTTATTCTCTTCCAGTTTCAAAGCTGCAGCAGCACTGGAGAGGTCACACTGCCCTGTTTGGGTTCAGTATGGTAGTTTTCTTTTTCTAATGATATATAGAACTGGCTGCAAAACTGGGATTTTTCCCATTTGAATTTTCATGGGAAAAATCCCCCTTTGAATTTTTACTGTTGGAAAATGCCCATTTTCCCATGGGAAATTTCAAAGCTGTGGGAAAGTAGGTTCCCCTTCCTCATGTTTCGCTGTTAAATGTAACTTTCAAGTATTAATGTTATTTTCTCTCTGAAATTTATACTATCAATACTTTCTTCCTGTTTCCCAACTGGAAAAAAAGAGTTAGGAAATTGGAAAAAAGTAGATTTGGCCACACTTTCTCCCAGTTATCCAACTTTTGCCAGGTGAGAAACAGTCAGATAGTGGGAGGGAAACCCACAGATTTGAAATTAAAATTTTCAAATATTCTGAACATTTTCAGGCTCCCCCACAAATGTTTACATTTAGAAAAAAATGGTTATTCCCCCCAAAATTAAAAAAGATCTGGGAAATGGCAAAGTTAGTCAAAAATTATTTTTCCACAAAAATATTCATTTTCAACTCAATCCTATTTTCAACTAAAAACCTTCATCAGACAATGTTTGACCAGCTCTAGCTATTAGTTATTATTGTTACAGAGAGGCAGTTGTCCATATATTACTCAGAATTATCCTTGTTGATAAACTACCAGGCGTGCAACAGACATTATCAAGGAAATTTCAGTTAATTTCTTATTACTCTGGTACTTATTCTGTACAAATTCTGTTCTGAGGTACATCAGTGTCACTCAGGAGTAACAGCTCTGAAATCAATAGATTTATTCCAGATTTACATTGGTGGGTCTCAGAGCAGAGTCTGACCAGGAGGAAGGCAAGACATTTAAGGATCTGTAGTGTTGAGTCTTGGCTCCTTTGTTCCAACACAGCTCCCCTCTCATGCACCTCTGCCTCATATTCATAAGAACGGCCATACAGAGTCAGACAAATGGTTCATCTAGCCCAGTATCCTGTCTTGGATAGTGGTTAATGCCAGGTGCTTCAGAGGGAATGAACAGAACAGGGAAATCATTAAGTGATCCATCCTGTTGTCCAGTCCCAGCTCCTGGCTGTCGGAGGTTTAAGGACACCCAGAGCATGGGGTTTTATCCCTGCCCATTTTTGCTAATAGCCATTGATGGACCGAGCCTCCAGGACCTCATCACCTGTTACTATAAGAAATGGCTTGTATGGCATTCAGAAGTGCCAGATTTTTAAAATAGCTCAGCACTCAGCAGCTCCTATTGAGGACAAAGACTGAGCTCTTTTGAAAATCAGGTTCTTGCAGTACAAAAAGAAAGACACCATCCACACTCCACACATTGCTCACTTGCTAAAGGAGCAGGAGTTAAACAGCAGGGGAGCATGAGGTCAGGCAGGACAAGGGTTACAGAAATAAACCCATGAGGTTACTCACTTTCTTTGTGTGCACTTCTAGCTGCTGACACGGAAAGTGTCGTCATTATTGACTCGCTTGCTTCTTGTGAGTCCTGAGGATGAAGTGAGTCATCAGGAGAGATTTCAGGCCAGAGCAGGGTTTGCCAGAATCTGAAGGCTATCCTGACTGGGATTTTCCAAGTCTGAGTATCAATGACTTAGGGTTGCCAACTCTGGTGGTTTTATTGCAGGTCTCATGATATTTGGTGGTGTTTTTGAATCCCTGGCTCCTGGACTCATGTAAGGATCTCAGATTTCATTTTTTTAAAAGGATGTGTCTAGCCCTCGGGGTTGTGAAGGAAAGCTTGAGAACATGAACCTTAAAGGCTCAAAAAGCCAGGAGCCAAATGAAAAAGAACCCAACACTGATGATTTTAAAAGTCCCAGGGTTTTTGAGATGATGCTTGTGGCTGGCACTTCTGGTCACACTGATTAGCTTCTCCAGGTATGGCTCCAGCCTCATATAAATAGACTATGGTGTGAATATAACCTGGTGTGGATATAACCATGGCTTTTGTAGCCCAGTGCATCAGGTTGTGCCACTTGAATTCCATGCCTGGTATTCTCATTGACATATATAAACAATTATCAAACCAAAAGACACTAGCTTCAAGAAAGGCAATACCCTACACCAAAGCACTGTTTGCCCCCATTCACATGGGATACAGGACCAGGGGAAGGAGAGGAACAAAGCCACTGAAGGGTTTTTCCAGTTTGCTGTGCATAGGAACTACCTACCATCAGTGGGTTAACAACTCCAAGACTTGATGATTTAGCTGAACTGCCGATTCTCTTTACAGGCACTTCCGGCTCATGTATTTATCCAGGGCAATTGGATTTACTGGAAAAGACATTCCCTTGAAATCAGGGTGCAAATTTCAGAAAGATGTAAATCTTCAACTATCCTATCAAAGTTGTGATTTTTATTCATTTTTCTTTTGGTCCTCAGCATTGTACTCAGGCAGGGAAGGGGCAAGGGAAAAAGCAGAATAGGAAGATCCCCGGAGAAAACATCAAAGCAGGGAGCTGAAAGATTTCAGGTTGATTGTTTTTTTAAAAAAAAAAAGCTGTATTAAAAAAAATAACCATCCACTTGATTTAAAGCAGCTCATTAGTGACACATACTTTGCTAAAAGAATGAGGAGTCCTTGTGGCACCTTAGAGACTAACAAATTGATTTGGGTTTTAGCCCACAAAAACTTATGCCTAAATAAATGTGTCAGTCTCTAAGGTGCCACAAGGACTCCTCGTTCTCTTTGCTGATACAGACTAACAAGGCTGCCACTCTGATACTTTGCTAAAGAGTTTATTGCGTGCTTTTCATATGTATTTTGAGTAAATCGACATTAAAAACTCACAAATTTTCTATATGACTTGGAGAACAAATGCAACAGATTTTGACCAAGTGTCCTAATTTCTAGTGCCCAAGCTGGAGGCATGATTTTGAACTATCACAACTAGGAATGTATCCTCAGGGTACGCAGGAGCCACTTCCGCAGCCAAAAGCTATTTACTCCAGAGGGCTTGCAGTAAATGGTTGTTACTTTCCAGTATAAAATGTGACAATGTACAAGTTGAAATGGAAGCCCTTCCTAGCTCTGTCTATTGCAAATGTAGCAAGTACATTTCCAGAAGGGGGGAGGGGGAGATAAGATTTTGAATATGAAGCAGAACATATGTCACTGTGAAGCTGAACAGCTTTCTGCACCACATATTCTAGCCAAATGATTAGTAACACCTGATATACCCACTGCTCCTCATTAGTCACCTGCCAGCAATGAGCAATTGGCTTCATATTAGCACTTGCTACTCTCTTTCCTCCCACCAATTAAGCATCTGTTAATCATGAGAAACAAATCATCCTCTTGGAAAACAAGGGACAAACATTGAGATTTTGTAATAAAATGGAACATTGTAAATAATCAGTAAGATGCCCTGAAAAAGTTAGTTGTGGGGTTTTTTTTTTTTTGTTTTTTTTAAAGTTTAGCTATCTATTAAAAATGCTGGGGAGAGGGAAACAAGTCAGCAATATTGACTGGTACATAACATTAACATGGATTAGAAATATAGGACATAAGAGACTGGATCAGACCAGGCCCATTCACCCAGTATTACGTCTCCGACGGTAGCCAGCACTGGATGCTTTGGAGGAAGATGCAAGAAACCCTGAGTAGTAGCTGAGAGAGAATTGGCTTCAGGGAAAGTTTCTTTCCACTCCCCCAATAGCCAGAGGTTGGCTTATACCTGAAGCTTAAGGATTTATAACTCTACGCAACCTCGTTACATTTTGCCACTTACTATTATACTCTGATTATTTTTTGTTCTCCATGTAAACGTTCAGTCCTTTTCTGAATCCTGCTGAGATCTTGGCCTCAGTAATATCTTGTGGCAATGAGCTTCACTGGCTAATTGGTTCATCTGCCAAGTGACAGAATGAAACAATGGTTGCATTAGTCAGTATTAGTAAAGTGCATTTTGGCAGGACCAAATTTGTAACTTATTAGCCTTGATAAAAGGGGACAACGGATCTGTACATCAGACCACTGCTCAAATCCCTCCAGCGGCCTCCTGCCTCCTTCTGTCAAGTTCATGCTCTTTGTGCTGATCTACAAAGCTCTGGGAAGAGCTGCCTCTTTTTCATGCCTCTACATCTGCTCTTGTAAACTATGGGTTAGATTCACACAGGAATCAGGATGCCTGCATCCAAAATATCGATCCTCAAAACCCCAACTGCCATCTAACACTGGAGGTGTTTCAAGTCCCTTGGTGCCTATATTTCTACTTTTAAAGTTCCTTAGGTGGCTAAATGTTTGCAGGTGGGCATCCACACAGCTTCACCAGGAAAGATTGAGAGCCCCACCTCAGAACATCACATAGCCCAGTGGATTTGAACCTGTCTCCCGCATCCTGGATGAGTGCTGTAACCAGGGCACCTGACTCTGTCCCAGCCCAGGAGCTCCTGACAGGGTGCAGTCATAGGCCTGGTATCTCTCAGCAGGTGGTTCATGTCTTCCTAGAATCTCAGAAACCATCCAGCACGACTTATAAGTCCAAGTGGAAATGGGTTGCAGTGTGGTACAATCACACCCAGGGGGTTGTCTTTGCTTGACTCCCTACAGCAACTATGATGCTACCTTCAACTTGTCTGAGTCACTCAACAGGATTCTCACTCACCTGCCTGCCTGCCAAGTTTGAGGATTTTCTTCTTTTAAGTTGTGTAGGACCAGCACCTTTTTCCTATTTTACTTTGGGCATTTTTTTAAAACGAAAATTGACCATCTGTATTGGCTTATTCTGGGAGCTTTGCTTCCTGTCTGACTGAAGGAACTGGCTGGAACACACAGAGGGCAGTGTTTATGCTCAGTGAGGGTGACCTGGTCCACATTTTATCCTACTGCTACTGCCCTCCAAGGTTAAAAAACAACAAAACCACCACTAAGAGCAAGCTCCCGCTGTCTTGCCCTAAGGACCTAACACCCAATAAGAACAACTTTGGAAGACTGTATTTTTAAAGAAAAGTGTCTGTAACCAAGTTTGAGGGGAGAAAACAGAAGAGAGTCTGTCATAAACAGATAGTTAAGGGTTAACGCCTCTTTTACCTGTAAAGGGTTAAGAAGTTCACCTAGCCTAGCTGACACCTGACCAGAGGAACCAATGGGGGGACAAGATGTTTCAAAAGGAAGGAGGGAAGTTTTCCTTTGTTGAGAGTTTCAGTTTCAGCCGGAGTGAAAAAGATCAAGGAACCAGCCTCTTATCAGAGTAGTAAGTTTTAGAAAGGGATAAATAGGCTTATGTTTATTTTCTTTGTAACTTGTCTTGGTACCATTAAGGGAATTATCAAATTTGGGTATTCTTGTGTGTATTAAGATTTTTGCCCAGGGGAACATCCTCTGTGTTTTGAATCTGTTGTCTGTGAGAGTAGCTGGTATGCTCATCTCTCCCAGAGGGTTTTCTTTTACCCTTCTTTTATTAAAAGCCTTTTTCTTAATACCTGATAGATTTTTCCTTGTTTTTTAGATCCAAGGGGGTTGGATCTGGATCCACCAGGAGTTGGTAGGAGAAAGGAGGGGGGATGGTTAATTTCTCCTTGTTTTAAGATCCAAGGGGTTTGGATCTGTGTTCACCAGGAAATTGGTGAAGTCTCTCAAGGCTACCCAGGGAAGAAGTAGTGCTTGGGGGTGGTGGCAGCGATACCAGCTCTAAGCTGGTAATTTAAGCTTAGAAGTGTCCATGCAGGTCCCCACATCTGTACCCTAAAGTTCAGAGTGGGGAAGGAAACTTGACAGAGTCGAACCCACAAAACCAGTAAAAAAAAAAATCAGCAAGGAGACTCTTGTTTTAACAGTGATTTATTATCAGTAAAAAACAGACAGTTTAGAATTGTGTTTGCTTTAGAGGCTTTATTTAGTGCAGCACACAGACCCTAGACCCAAACAGCTGTTGGGAGACCTTTGGCTATATTCTTATCCCAACTTCTAGCCCAGTCCCTTGTTACCAATGACATCAATGCTGCAAGTCACAACCAACTCGGCAACAAGCAATTCTATACAGTACTTGTGATAAGGGTCATTGTGAGGCCTAGGGATGCTGCAGGATATTTTATGGGAGCTAGGACATGCTGTTTTGGCTGTTCCCTTGTTAATGTTCATGGCTTATTGGAAAGCTATGAAAATCTTTCAGGGCTTGTCATTTTTTCCATTGGCGCTTTGCTGCTGCCAGTCTTTCAGATTTTTATCTACATGGGCCCAGGACTTTTTGAGAGAAAAATCCCTATGAATAATGTTAACAGTGCATCCCTTTCTTTGGGGGTGAGGGCTCTGTTCATGCTGGGGTCCTTCACAAAAAGACTCCCCTCTACTGATGGGCTACTGGTGGTTGTTTTGAAAAAAACTGTAATGGTGGCTCTTCAAATTGAGATGCAGACATGTATTCCACTAGGGGTGCGTGCCTGGTGCGCCAGAACCGGAGACTTGTCTAGCATTGCCTGTAGAGGGGCAGTACTTGTGCTTCATGGCTGCGGCCCCTCCCTGGCTACATGAGGTGGCAGCACCTTGACCCCCCTCAGTTCCTTTGCACTGGAAGCCCCTGAGAGGAGAGACTGATGCTGAGGGAGGGTGGGCTGTGGAATACATGTCTGCATCACATCCCAAGGAACCACAGTTATAGTCAGTAACCGTTTCTTCTTCGAGTAGATGCAGCTGTGTATATTCCACTTAGGTGACTCGCAAGCAGTACCCCAATCGGGAGGTGGGGCTCAGAGTCTACTGCAATAGGGACTGCAGGACCATCTTTCCAAGGCCTGCATCTGCTCTGGAAGAGGCGATAATAGCATAGTGGTCCCTAAACGTAAGTATGGATGGCCACGTGGCAGCCCTGCAAATATCCAGTATGGAAATGTCCCTGAGGAACACTGCTGAAGTCACTTGCGCTCTCATGGAGTGAGCCCGTATCCGCTGGGGAGGTGTGACCGAAGCGCTCTCATACGCAGTCTTGACACAGGGTATTGCCCATCTAGAGATGGTCTGTGCAGAGAGGACTGCCCCTTCATGCAGCCCACATGACTTGAACAGGCGAGGTGAAGCATGCAACGGTTTAGTCCTATTTAGAAAAAGGCTACACATCGCCAGACATCCACAGTGTGGAGGCACAGTTCTTCCAGGGAAGAGAGTGGTTTAGGGAAAAAAATACAGGTAAATACGCTGCCTGATTTAGATAAACCAGAGAGACCCCCTTGAATAAAAACTGTGTGTGGGGTCACAGTGTTACCTTGTCTTTGGAGAACTGAGTGTAAGACAGCTCAGCCTTTAGGGCCTGCAACTCACACACCTTCTTGCTGAAGTGATGGCTATCAGGAACGCGGTTTTCCGAGACAGGAGAGGCAGCAGACAGGACACAAGGGGTTCAAACAGCGGGTCCATCAGAGCTGTCAGAACCGAGTTTAGGTCCCACCAGGGAACCGATTCTCAGACAGGAGAATGTAAGGGGAGATGCCCCTTCAGAAATCTCATCACCATGGCAGTGGGAAAAATTAACTTCCCTTGAATCAGGGAATGGAACCCTGATATCGCTGCCAAATGCGCTCTCAGTGAACTGAGCACAGCACAAGGTCTGATTTCTGAAGATGTTGCAGGTAACTCCAAGATGTCCTGGATGGAAACCTCTTTTGGTTGGGTCCCGCGAACCATGGACCAGATCGAACCTCTTCCATTTTGCTAAGTAGATCATCCGAGTGGAGAACTACTTACTGCTGAGTACAACTTGCTGGACAGCCTCTGAGCACCACTCTTCCTCTTCATTAGGCATGCAGCAGCCATGCTGTGAGGTGCAGGGAACTGATTGCAGGATGGAAGGTTTGGCTGTGGCTCTGCATGAGCAGGTCAGGATGGAAAGGAAGTGAAATGGGAGGTTGAATTGACAGAGCAAGGAGATCTGAGAACCAGCAATGTCTCGCAGGAGCAACGAGGATGAACTTGGCTCGATTGGCTTTGAGCTTGAGAATGACTTGTGGAATGACCGGAATAGGTGGACAGGCATACAGAAGAGTCAACTGCCAGGTGCAGTGGAAGGTGCTGGAGAGGGAGCTCAGGCTGAGGCCCCCTCAAGAACAGAATAGTTGACATTTCCTGTTATCCCTCGTTGCAAACAGGTTAATTGCAGGGATGCCCCATGTTGCAAAGATGACCCAGAGAACACTCCCCTTCAGGGACCACTTGAGGCTCTGGGAGAAAACTGCTGGAATGGTCCGTGAGACGATTTTACATACCCAGTAAATGGACTGCTATGGGGGTGATGTCTTCTTCGATGAAAAATTGCCATAGGTTGATCATCTCCAGGAAGAGTAACCTAGAATGTGCCCCTCCTTGCTTATTCACATAGTACATTGTGGTGGTATTGTCGGTGAGTATGTGAAACACTGAGTGTCTGGATGCGGTCTTGGAAGGCATGACATGCACTGTGGATGGCCTGAAGTTCCAACACATTGATATACAGTGAGGCTTCCTGTTCCAACCCCAGGTCCTGCACCCTCAACAAGTCCAGATGTGCCCTCCAACCCAGAAGGGAAGTGTCGGTAACCACTGACTTGGTCGGAGAGGGCCGAGTGAAGGGGATTCCTTGGCACACACCGTGTGGGGACTCTCACTAGCACAAGGAATCTAGGACTGTTGAAGAAAAGCGCACCAACCTGTCTAGAGAATTCAGGGTGGTACGCTCTTCTGAACCACATTTGAAGAGGGAGAAGATGCAACCTGGTGAAGTGGACTACCTGCGTGGAAGCAGACATGTGGCTCAGCAGGCTCAGACACACATGACAGTCATGGGGGGAGGGATAGCTCAGTGGTTTGAGCATTGGCCTGCTAAACCCAGGGTTGTGAGTTCAATCCTTGAGGAGGCCACTTAGGGATCTGGGGCAAAAATTGGTCCTGCTAGTGAAGGCAGGGGGCTGGACTCAATGACCTTTCGAGGTCCCTTCCAGTTCTAGGAGATAGGTATATCTCCAATTATTATTATAGATTGCAGACTGAGGCACATCTGTTGTACTGCCTCAAAGCCCTCGACCTCATTGAATCTAACAGGGCACCAAAGGACTCAATTTTCAGAGTGGGAGACAAGGTTGACTTTGCAGTATTTAAAATGAGTCCCAGATGGTCGAGCAAACACAACACTGTGCCCATGTGGTTGAGAACCTCCTCTCTGGAGCCACCCTTCAGCAACCAGTCACCGAGGTACAGAAAGGTGTGGATTCCCTTCTTCCTGAAATATGCCAAGACCATCGCCATGCATTTGGTGAAGATCAGTGGGCAGAAGAGAGGCCGAATGGGAGAACTGTACACTGAAAGTGGTGTTCTCCTACCACAAAATGCGGAAACTTCCTAAGGCCCAGCAGAATCACCATCTGAAAGTAAGCATCCTGATGGTCCAGAGCAGCAAACCAGTCATTCTGAGACAGCATGGGAAGGATTGCCGATAGAGTAACAATGCGGAATCTCATGTACTTGATGAATTTATTGAGGCCACAAAGGTTGAGAAAGGCTCTCATCCTGCCCTGGGATTTAGGAATCAGATAGTACCGGGAGTCAAAGCCATCGCCTCAATGTTTTTGTGGAACTTTCTCCACCACTCCCAACTTCAACAGAGAGCTGACCAGCTTGGTGAGCAGTGTCTTGTGAGACGGATCCTCAAGGAGGTACGGGGAAGGGAGGTGGGAACGGGGCGTGGACAGGAACTGGATTGTGTAGCCTGATCTGATAGTATCTAGGACTCAGCTGTCGGAGGTAATTGAGTCCCAAGCATTGTAAAAGTGGACCAGCCAACACCCAAAGGGACAAGGAGACAGAGGGAGTGGAGCAAAGACTCCAGCAACTGGCAGTGAGAAGGAACTGAGGGGGCTCAGATTGACCTCACCTTATATCACCAGAGGAGGAGCCACTGCCACAGGCTAGGCAAAAGTCTCTGGTTCCGGTGCACTGGGCATGCACACACCTAAGTGGAACACAGGTCTGCATCTAGTCAAAGGAGGAGGATTGTTAAGCATTGTTTTGTAAGTGCAATTTACATTTACTGTGAAGAATTACAGAAGCATCCATATAGGTGCTCAGATACCACAGCACTGAGTGCATGAAAAATACATTGCTTCTATATACACACATTGTCACACAACAACAGAATCATCTGAAATAAGGGCAGCATGATCCAATCATTCTTTCCATAAATACTGATAATCGGTGGTTTGGTGAAGAATTTTCTCCTCGACAAGGAAGGTATCTATGCAGGAATGCATGGACGCAAAGTAAATGAGCAAATTCAGCATACTGGCCTCATCCTTTGCTCCTGTATAACCAAGCTGAGCACAGCACTTGCTTCCTTAACCATACAGAGCACTGAAAACTGTCAGTCAAACTACATACTTAAAATGTCCATACTACACATGAGAATATCATCAATTGGCCTAGTTTTTACAGGTAGAATAGGCAGTCCAAATTCAGCCAAGCACATACACACACATCCTTAAGTGCTTTGCTGGACTGAAGCCTATATTATTTCTATCGGCACCCAAAGGTGAGCTGAGTGCCTCCCACTCAGAAAGATGACAGGATCCTTGGCCCCAGAGAGCTTAAAATTAGGCACGGCCTGGCAAGACAGACAGGAAGGGGCAGGGGAGGAAACAGAGTAACATCAATAAGATTATGCACTTACTCAGTGACAGCTTGAGCATGAGCTCACATACTAAAGAGAGTGTTTATGAACAGACTCCTTAGTTGGATAATTTTGCATAGGCATCATGGCAGAAGTGGGTCTAAGGAGGGCTTTGAATGAGGAGATTCAGGGAGTGTCTTGTGGATCAGAGGGAGGGAGGGCATTCTAGGTGTAAAGAGTGGCACGGGCAAAAATGTGAAGACATCTGTGGGAGAAACAGAGAAATGGGATATCAAGGTTAGGAAAGGATGACATTCTTACCAGAATGACTAGTCTGGACTGTTCTCTCAGGAAATAAAGAGGAAGTTATTTGTGACGACAGGACTCATGATGGCCAAGCTCCAAAAGATGTACGAGGATAAGTTTATCAGTCCTACAATCATCTTTTCAATATTGCCACCAGCTAAAAAGAGCAGGTGGGACCTCTTGGAGAGCTCTGCCTACAGCAGCAATGCGCAGATCTGTGCACCTGACTCTCTATAATACCTTGCTCTGTCATCTTAAATGTGCATATATCAGGCAGGATTTAAGTTCCTTGAATATCAAGCAAGATTCACATACTGTAGTATCAGCATGTTGACATTTAACTGAGGTAGCCAGCAAGTTGTCATCGTATATTAGTGATGACAAAATGAAGGGAAAAGATGAGGTGCTAAAAAACACTAAAGGCAGCCAAAGCCAGTAGCATACACTATGTCTTTTTCTTTTTTAATTTTTTTGTTTTTATCGCCTCCATTTTCTCTTTTCACCCATCTCAAATGGAAGATATGTGCGAAGAAAGGTTCAACAATCCAGTTAAATCATAACATGACTTTGGATATTCAAGGGCAAATTTAAAAAAAGCCAACACCCGCCACCCCCAAAACCCAACCCTATCTTATATTTATAAAGGCAAAACCAGTGATGTGCACTTTAAGCACTGATACAACAACACAAAACTGACAGACTCTGCAAAACCCATTAACCAAAAGCATTCAATGAAAAAATCCCATCATCTTCCTACACATGTATAAGCACTCAAAATTGTATGCACATATATTTGCATGATCAGAAAATGGAGACTATATTAATGGAGGCTATTTCAAAATATGTCCCAACCCACATTATGTGAACATACGAAGGATCGCTTATTCTATTCATTTTATTTTCAAGTATTCAGAAAGTTAGAATGTTTGCTATTTTGCTTCAAAAATATTTTTCCTCCAAGTAGAAAGTACTGAATTCCCACAGAATGGCTTGAGGATTTTGAGTTTTCTAGCAGCACTGATTTTATACAATGAAAATATTTTCAAATAATTCACCTTGTAGCTTGTGATATCTGGTGTTAAAAATACCCACAAATTCCAAACATTTGGGGTAAAAAAAATCATACAGATTTTGAATTTTCCAGCAGATTTTTATGTCCCCATGTTACTGTTTTGTTTTAAACTTATTGGGTACAAACTTGTGAGAAAGAATAGTTACTGGTTTCATCTAAATACTTTAATTACCATCCATATTCAGGTAAAATTTTAAGTGTAAAAATTATCCAGTTATGACATACACTTTGGATTTCCACTTTTAAACAAATTGCTACTAAAAACCTAAGGGTTTTTTTTGCAGTGGTAAATTACTTTGATGTAGCTGCACTGATGCAAACCCCCCGTTTAAATGTGTTGCACGGGTACATAAAGTAGGGCTTACAACAGTGCAACTTACTTGACGTTCAAATACTGCTAATGTACACAAAACGTATGTGAAAAATTATTACTCAGCGCCGGTCACCAAAGTGTTGACTGTTCCTGGTTTCTTCATCTTGACCCTAATGGAAAGCCTTTTTTCCCAAAACTGAAAAGTAAAATAGTTGGAAATATATATCATTATACATAGTGCAGTTAAAGCAATACTGAAGTGTTTTTTCCTCTATTTGTGCAATATGAATTGTGTACAGCAGTAAAATTCACTGTGTTAACTGTAATGCTGTCTTTGGGTTTCTTCCTGCATAGACAGATATGAAAAACTATTGTTATTTAAAAATACTCTGACCCACCACAGTGAGAATTAAGCAATTTGATAAACTATATATTGAAGTGTCTTAATGCGTCAAGCTAATCTGAATTCTTTTTTGTTTTAAGTCCTGACATCACTTAAATAGAACTTCCCTTTCACAAACCACACATGAAGAGGTGTTTTATAACTAGCATTATCCTGCATTACATACAATTGCTCATTGAGTGTAAGCAGATGTAGGTAATTTATTACATCATAAATCTAACCTCTTCAATATTTAAGCGTATGTAACACACAAATTAAAAATTCCAGTTAAGCATCACCACATTTTAACCCCTCACATTTGCATAAAATAATTGATTATAAGCTATTAAATTGCAAAAACTGAAAGTTTATACAGGTGCTTTACTACGTCATACTGTGTCATGGGTCCCTTTGTTCAGCTTTCTACACAAACGTCTGAGTCATGGTTGTTTCCACTCATTATCTATTTAGTCTCTGCGTTATCACTTCTCGGTACATGATAGAGATGTATATCAGCAGCAGAAAGATGACAAAGAAATCATCTAAAAATCCCAGAATTCCAAAGAGGGCTTCAGGAAGAAAATCCAGAGGTGAAGCCAGATAGAGCAGAGCTCCTAGAAGGCAGAGGAATATTCTGATACGGAACATCCAGAAAAGGCCCCCTACAGTAAACATCTCCCTGAAAGCATGCCGCAGTAAAGTGGGTAAATCCATAATTCTTTCCATAATCTATGAACAAACAAAACAGAAATAATTAATCTTTGCAACATCATACAAAATGCCAACATAAATACTTCTTAAATGGGATTTTTTTTGTTTGTTTTTGTTTAAAGCACAACATTGATACTATCACATTCACCAGTTTTGGAATCCATTATGTCACATAACAAAGTTTATAGACCTGGTACTTGAAACCACAGTATAACAAATGCATGAAAGATTTTGACTGCCAAGACACCTATTGGGCAAGAAACACAGCAAAACTAGCATCAAAGAGGTTCTTAATTGACACAGAAGATAACTTATGATTCACCAAGTAGCAAGAGCAAGCAGTGGAGAAACTATTCTGGATCCATTTCTTACAGATAAGTAGTAACTGATTGAGGATATAACAATAATAGAGAAGTTTGGAATCAATCGTTACAAGTTATATTAGTTCAGTACAATAAAGAAAGGGGCTTGAACTCATTATAGCAAAGAGAAGGCTCACAGAATGCAGCGGTATATATTTAAGAAAAGGTAAATCAACAAAAACAGATTTCAGGAAAGCAGAATGCAATGGAAGAAAGTATGGAAAAATCTAAGAATATGGAAGAAAACTGGGAATTCCTATGAGATGCCATAATCAAGCTGCAACAGATTACATTTCCTCTGAAAAAGAATAATGCAATATACAAGCTGTGGCTAAATGTGGCTTTTCAAGGGACTGTTCAAGCTTTAAGATTAGAAAACAAAATAAATCCAGTCATGGCTCCTTCTTATTTTTTATTCCGTGGCTTCATCCACACTAATTAGCCATGGTTCAGTGGGAGCCATTTTTTAATTTTAGCACTGTTTCAATAATGGCTCCTTTCCCAAAACAGACAGAGCCACAGAATAGAAGACTAAAAGGAAACATGGACCGAACTTAAAAAAATACTTTAGAGAGTAAGGGTAGTCTTGTGATTAAGGCAATGGACTGTGTTCAACATCCACAGGCAGGATGTCTAGGTTCAATTCCTGGGTCCGCCACGGACTTCCTGTGTGACCTTGGGCAAGTCGTTGAGGGCCTAATCCAAAGCCCACTGAAGTTAATGGGAGTCTCTTAATTTCAATGGCCTTTGGACCAGGCTTTCAATCTCTGTACCTGTAAAATGGGGATAATTCTTCCTTTCTCTCATATTGTCAGGGTTGTCTATTTAGATTGTAAACTCTTTGGGGTAGGGTCCCTAGTAAGAAACAAATGAGATATGTGCAGGAAAGACCCCACTGAAATCACTGGGATTTGCCTGGGCACATCTCATTTGTAGAATCAGGGTCTGCGTTTACGAACCGTGCCTAGCAAGTGTGACAACAGTAGCTTGCAAGGTGCACATTCTAAAGTTCTTACAACTCTAATTATGACACTCAAGGTATGGCTACACTTGCAGCTGTACAGCGCTGGGAGTTAAACCTGTCTTCGTAGAGCTGAGTAGGGAAAGCGCTGCAGTCTGGCCACACTGACAGCTACCAGTGCACTGTTGTGGCCACATTTGCAGCATCTGCAGCGGCATTGGGAGCGGTGCATTATGGGCAGCTATCCCAGCGTTCAAGTGGCTGCAACGTGCTTTTCAAAAGGGTGGGGTGGAGTGTGACAGGGAGCGTGGGGGAGAGAGAGTGTGGATTTTTGGAGCCGACACTCTGTCAGCAGCTGCCTTGCAAGTTCCGACCCCCTCCCCCACCCCTCTCTCACTCACTGAAAGCAAACAGCAGCTGTTTTTCCTCCCTCACAGACCAGATAAACAGCCGCACTGAAACGGACCCCCCCCTCCTCTGCCCGCCGCGCTGCTTCTCTCCTCAAGCCCCCTTCCTCCCCCTCTCTTCAAGTAAACACTAGCTGTGGGCATTCCAAAGGGAGCCCCCTGCCTCTGCTCATTCACAGCAAACAGTAGCTGTGTTTGTTTTTTTTGATAACCAGCTTCGGAGCCCGGACTTCACAACAAAACAAAGAGAGGCATCACAAGAAAACAAAGAGAATAATCTACACTTAAAAGGATTATGGGAAGCTTCCGGAGGTCAGTCACAGCGTACTAAGATTATTCCCTGTTTACACTGGCACCCCAGCGCTGCAGCAGCAGCGCTATATTCTTTATTCCTCTCAGGGAGGTGGAGTACAAGCAGCGCTGTAGCCACGGAGATACAGTGCTGTATGTGCCTTGCCAGTGTGGACGGGGAGTGAGTTACAGTGCTATAAAGCCACCACCAGCGCTGTAATTCTCAAGTGTAGCCAAGGCCTCAGTTATAGAAATAACACTCTCAGAGAGAAAAGTTTAAAAAACAAAATAGAGAAGGCACACAACTCATTAGGAAATCAAGGGAGTGTAGAACTTAAAATACATTTTCAAAAGAAAGGGAGCAATATCAACACAAAAAAACAAAGCTAAATTCTCCTGATCAGTTCACAGAATCATAGAATATCAGGGTTGGAAGGGACCTCAGGAGGTCATCTAGTCCAACCCCCTGCTCAAAGCAGGACCAATGCCCAGATTTTTACCCCAGTTGCCTAAATGGCCCCCCTCAAGGATTGAACTGACAACCCTGGGTTTAGCAGGCCAATGCTCAAACCAGTTCTGGGTCTTTATATACTGGGAGCAAAAAGGGAAATGTAAAGAAAAATAAGCCACATATTTCTTTACTTGTTAATTATGAACAAGTTAGGCGCTGAATCAGGAAAGCACATAAGTACACGTTTAACCACCCTTCCTGAATAAAGGATGCTCTTCTGAATCAGGGCTTTAATCAGTACCATGTCATTACAACAGAAATGCAAGGTTAAAGGAATAGTTAAAAATAAATGTTTTTATGCTTAAGATGCAGGAACTTGTATTTACTAAACAAAACTTGTGTAGTTCCCGTGAATTATAAACAGAAAATAAACACCTACAAGAAAATCACACAGTATAAAACAGCGTTAGTCTTTTGCTAGTTTATTGACTCTCCACGCATCCACAACCTTACTTACAGATCTGGGCTGTCCTGAGAATCTCCGGTTGTAATCATTAACATCTTGAAGCACTTGTGCTGCATCCTGCTGATCTTCACCAAAGAGTGGTAAAAACAATGTTACCTGTGCACAACAGCAAGAAGTCACTTCATGCCTGACAGTTCTTACGAATATGAAATTGCAAATTCATAAATGAAACAATAGTAATTCAGTGCTAAACCTCATTCTTTAAGTACAATTCATTACTGTAGACCAAACTTGGTACAACTTTAGATATATATGGCCTTGTTTCTAAGTATTAACCTAAAAGCCAGTATTTAATATTTGCCCTGTATTTACTTAGATACAGCTCCCAAGTCTTTAAAAATTAACACTTTAAGATACTATAAAAAGGATATAGAAAGCTATTTTCAAGAATATTTTACTAAGGACAAAGTACAAGAACTCAGTCTTTGAAGTAGATCAGAGGTAAAGTTTTCAAAATTGCATAAGTGACTTAGGAACTCAAGTCCCATTTTCAGAGGTGACTTAGGCATTTAGATGCTTGGGGGTTTTAAAACTTTCATCCCAAAAATCAGACAAATGCTTCTGTCATCATTACTGATGATCTTGCATTGAAGCATAAAAGCAACAAAGTTTGAGCTCGTATATCCACTTACAGCACAGTGGCTGAGTGCCTTCACCAACCCTGTTCCTCCAAAGTGCACCAGCCTAGGGGGAGTCCGCTGCCACCTGCTTCGTGATCATGGCAATGCTCAGAGTGAGTCTCCAAGCCCTATCTCATTAAGGTTCCCCTTGACTGGAAAGCTGGTGGCGACAATGGGAAGCTTTGAGGGTAAGGTGATTAAACTGGAGAAAAAGTGGGCAGGACAAGAAAAAAGGACAGTCTTGGCTTTTGCAATAGTAATGAATGGAGGATTCTCCTCCTACAGAAAAATATAGTTTGGGGAATTAATTCTGCTACAAATATCTAAAACTACACAATATAACATACATACGCATGTGTACATTTTATCTATATACAGAAAACTATTGTAATTTTACCCATATGTGGTGATGATATTCATGTGATAAACTGCAGAACCTTATGCTAAAGTGTATCACATTGCTTTGCAATTTTTCATCTTTGAAACCTTACCTTGTACTCTGCCACTAATCCATCGAGCAGTTGGAAACACCTACTTCCCCTCCTTTTTTTAAAACAGCAACTTGCCAAAGGACCGTTTGCTCCCCTGCTCCCCAAATGAAATCCTCCTTCCACTGCATAGGCTGAGCAACACTCAGTCCCAGATCAATGACAGGCTTAAGGGCCAGTGCCAGTCCTCAAATCCTCCCAGCAGGCCAATAACGTCACTCATGCCACCCAAAACCGACCCCCAAAACTCCGCCCCCAACCTGCCTAAGGCTCTGGGAGTTTGGGCTGGAGAGGAGGTCTGGACTGAGAACTGGTTAAAAGACATGGAACAAAGGGTAGGAATAAATGGTAAATTTTCAGAATGGAGGGGGTAACTAGTGGTGTTCCCCAAGGGTCAGTCCTAGGACCAATCCTATTCAACTTATTCATAAATGATCTGGAGAAAGGGGTAAACAGTGAGGTGGCAAAGTTTTCAGATGATACTAAACTGCTCAAGTAGTTAAGACCAAAGCAGACTGTGAAGAACTTCAAAAAGATCTCACAAAAGTAAGTGATTGGGCAACAAAATGGCAAATGAAATTTAATGTAGATAAGTGTAAAGTATTGCACATTGGGAAAAATAACCCCAACTATACATACAATATGATGGGGGCTAATTTAGCTACAACTAATCAGGAAAGAGATCTTGGAGTCATCGTGGATAGTTCTCTGAAGACATCCATGAAGTGTGCAGCGGCCATTAAAAAAGCAAACAGGATGTTAGGAAAACAACAAGGATTCCGGTGGCACCTTAAAGACTAACAGATTTATTCGGGCATAAGATTTCGGGGTAAAAAACCTCACTTCTTCAGATGCATGGAGTGAAAATTACAGATGCAGGCATTATATAATGACACATGAAGAGAAAGGAGTTACCTCACAAGTGGAGAACCAGTGTTGACAGGGCCAATTCAATCAGGGTGGATGTAGTCCACTCCCAATAATAGATGAGGAGGTGTCAATTCCAGGAGAGACAAAGCTGCTTCTGTAATGAGCCAGCCACTCCCAGTCCCTATTCAAGCCCAAATTAATGGTGTTAAATTTGCAAATGAATTTTAGTTTGGCTGTTTCTTTTTGAAGTCTGTTTCTGAAGTTTTTTTGTTCAAGTATGGCTACTTTTAAATCTGTTATAGAATGTCCAGGGAGATGGAAGTGTTCTCCTCCTGGCTTTTGTATGTTACCATTCCTGATGTCCGATTGTGTCCGTTTATTCTTTTTTGTAGAGACTGTCCAGTTTGGCCAATGTACATGGCAGAGGGGCATGGCTGGCACATGATGGCATATATCACATTAGTAGACGTGCAGGTGAATGAGCCCTTGATGGTGTGGCTGATGTGGTTGAGTCTCTCTGGGGCACCTGGCATTGGCCATTGTCAGTAGCCACTGGATGGACCTTTTGTCTGACCCAGTATGGCCATTCTTATGTTCTTATGGGGTAGGGGATTGGGGTGCAGGCTCTGGGAGGGAGTTTGGGTGCAGAAAGGGTGAGAAGTGGGGCTCTGGGAGGGAGTTTGGGTGGGGGATGGGGTCTGGGGTGCAGGCTCTGGGAGGGAGTTTGGGTGCTGGGTGCAGGCTCTGGGCTGGGGCAGGGGTGGGGGTGGTTTGCAGGCTCTGGGAGGGAGTTTGGGGGCAGGGTGTGTGTGTGGGAAAGGGGTGCAGCTTCTGGAAGGGAGTTTGGGTGTTGGGGGTGTGTGGGGGGGGTGCAGACTCTGGGAGGGAGTTTGGGGGTGGGAGGGGGTATGTGAGGAAGGGGTGCAGGCTCTGGGAGGGAGTTTGGGTGCTGGGTGCAGGCTCTGGGCTGGGGCAGGGGTGGGGGTGGTTTGCAGGCTCTGGGAGGGAGTTTGGGGGCAGGGTGTGTGTGTGGGAAAGGGGTGCAGCTTCTGGAAGGGAGTTTGGGTGGTGGGTGTGTGTGTGTGTGGGGGTGCAGACTCTGGGAGGGAGTTTGGGGGTGGGAGGGGGTATGTGAGGAAGGGGTGCAGGCTCTGGGAGGGAGTTTGGGTGTTGGGGGTGTGTGTGGGGGGGTGCAGGCTCTGGGAGGGAGTTTGGGGGTGGGAGGGGGTATGTGAGGAAGGGGTGCAGGCTCTGGGAGGGAGTTTGGGGGTGGGAGGGGGTATGTGAGGAAGGGGTGCAGGCTCTGGGAGGGAGTTTGGGTGTTGGGGGTGTGTGTGGGGGGGTGCAGGCTCTGGGAGGGAGTTTGGGAGTGGGAGGGGTATAGGGAAGGGGTGCAGGCTTCGGGAGGGAGTTTGGGGTGGGGGGGTGTGGAGTTTGGGGTGGGGGGTCAGAGGGTGGGACAGAATGGGGAGCCTCCGTGCGCTGCTGCCCCCAGGCACCGTCCCCGCAGCTTCCCATTAGCCACAGGGGCACTTGGGGTGGGGGCAGCACGTGGAGGCACAGCCCCACCCCGCCCCGGGGGCTGCAGGGAGGGGCCAGTAGACACACGGAGTGAGAAGGCAGACGCCGGTCAGCTCTGCTGCACTGCTGGGGCCCCAGGCTTTAAATCACCTGGGGGGCGGGGGAGCTCCTGGGGGTGGCAGGTGGGGCCAAGGGAGAGACCCAGCCCCAAAACTGCTGGAGCCCTGCAGGCCACATTGGGGAGGTTTGCGGGCCACAAATGGCCCACGGGCCGTGAGTTTCAGATCCCTGCTTAAGATGAAATAGATCATCACTTTCCATGGCTAGATATGGGTGCTTTAGTCCATTGGAAAGAGAAGTATACAGGATAATCCTGGCCCTTTGAGCTATAAAAGAGGATGCCTGGGGAAGAAAGAGATCTGGTGAGAGAGCTCTCTGCAGCCCTCCCTGGAACAAGGGAGGAATTATCAGGGAGCCAGTGGAGGGGTTAGCCAGTGCCAGGAGGCTGAAAAGGGTGGAGACCTGGGAAGACTGGCTGACTGACCTTCCTGAGATGAAGGGCCAGAGCCAGGAGACTGATTATGGTTCTGGGAGAAGGCTGAAGGCAGAAAAGCAGCAAGAGGGGTTAGCTGGCTGGTAACCCCAAGTCAGAGGCAGGGCTAGAGGTGCCTGAAGGCCAGGGAACAGCAGAAGGAGTTGCCTCTAAGCCAGAGTGCCATAGCCAAGGGCCAGAGAGGGCTGATGGTGGGGAGCGCCAGAGAAGCTTATCTACTGTAATCTCCAGAGGTGGAGAGCTGGACCCACAGGAAGTGTGAGATGGCCAGCAGGAGTGAGGGATGCTCTCCTGGTAAAGACCATCTCTCAGCAGTCAGGCTGTGAGGGTTCCCACTGGGAAGAGCAGGGTTGCACTCCAGCTGGAAAGGCAGGAGTGGCTGTCCAGAGACAAAACAGGACAGTGTCTGGATATGGCTGAAGATGCCGTGGTGTGGTACATGGGGCATCAGGAGATGAGATGTCGGGTGATCATAATGATTATGTGCACTGGGAATAATGAATGGATTTTATTTTGCACATGGTTTAATAAATCAATCAATCCCAAGGAGGGGTGTTATTGAGAGAGAAGAGCCTTAGAAGTGAAGTTATTTCGTTACCTGAGAGGGGAAACTGAGGCAGGGCACACATGCCATGGCTTGCATGGGGGGTGGGCACTCTAGGTGGAGCTGCTCTATGATAAGGAGATTCCCAGGTTTTGTGACGTAATGTAATACTTGCTACTAGCCCTGGAAGGGCTCAGGATACTGGATCTTAAAACAGTCAAATGGGAAATCATTTTTAGGGCACTGTTAGAGGTTTTTAAAAACAAATCTGTTAAAATCTTCCAGTCCTGGCCTCGTACTCAGGAAACTTGGGGATTCAATTCCTGCCCTGCCACAGACCTCCTATGTGACCTTCAGCAAGCCTTTGTGCTTTAGCTCCCCACATGTGAAGTGAGGATCTCATCACTTCCCAAACACAGGGGTGAGGATAAATACCTCAGTATTTGGGAAGCACTGAAACACTAATAAGATAAATAATTGGACTCATGGTAATGGAGGCATTTTGGCTTAACAGGTGAAGGAATACAACAAATACTCAAAATAATACTTGAAAACTTCTCTAAAATATTTCTGACAATTTTTGTGAAAAGTATGCACCCTAAACAGAATACATAGTGAAACGCTGTAAAGATTTTACTGGCACTGGTTTGGGATGACCCATATAACTCACTCGTAGCTCATGAGTAGTGCAGCCATCTCAAACTCAGGATGTTAAAAAATACCACAGCATCATGTCTGTAATAATGAAAGGCCCTGAACTTTTAAACACTTTATATGCCTAACTTTAAGTATGCAATATAACCCTAACCATTTAAAATCATGAGTCAGACCATCCAAAAATCGTGAGATTTAAAAAAAAAAAAAAAAAAAGCATTAGACTTGTGTTGCTTTTTTAAAATTTGCTTTCTTGTTTTTGAGCCTTTGGAGGAAGCATTTGCCACCAAAAATATAAGTGATCATTTCATGTTCAAAATTCAAACTTAAAGCACATGCAGAAATGCAGACCTCCCCGCTGGTTGCTCAGAAAGACACTCTGCTAACCCTTTCCAATCTCTTGGGTGGTGGTGTGGATGTGTGTCTAGCTGACAGAAGACTTTCACTTCCCCCCTACCTTATTGCTATCCTGTCTGTCTCTCCTCCGTTCCCCTTATAGCTATTCTGCCTCCTCGCCCCCCCACCCCCTTCCTGGTCTCCCTCTCACTTCCCTACTAAGACTCTTGTCCCACTCACATTCTCCCTCCACACTCCCCACCACCAGTTCTTCTGTCCCTCACTTGCCTGCCTATATCCCTCCCCTTCCCCTTATAGAGTCTTACCATTCATACTTTCCCTCTCTGCCATCCCTTACTTAGTTTTAGAGATAAGCATGAGCATGCATGTTTTCAGAATCCAGGCCTAAATTTAGAATCAGAACTATTGGGTCTTTGATGATATGAAGTGTTACCGTTTGTCTGCAGATTGGGCAACGGATAGCACCGAGCCACGAGCCATACCTCCAGTACGCAATAATGCAGGCACCTAATGGAGGTAAATATCAAAAGCTGTAATGATTTAAATTTTAGATTGTTAGACATTTTTGATTTAAAACAATTATTTCAGCAAGAAAAACGGTAATATAATATTAAAATATTAGGCTCAAGTATTTTAGGCATAACTGGCTGTTTTTATATATTATTAACTTCAGAAACTAAAACCAAATGTATCCAAATTCCAAATTCAATTAATAAATTCTGATCCAATTCAATTTCAACATTAACTTCAATAGCAGGGTGGACAAACAAATAAAAAAATTGAGTTTATATTTTAAAAATAAACCTGTTTAAAATTAAATTTGAAATTGACAACTCCAAACTTTTAAAAATCATTTAAAACAAACATAAAAATAATATTAAGCAGTACGTTTGCTGCCACTTTTTGAAGAAAGTAAAACCACAGAACTGTGGAAGTCACTGGCTAAGCCGCGTGGGCGAAGTGCCGGCCCGCCAGCTATTTTAAGCCGACCCTTGAGCTCCGCTCCGGTGCTCTCCCGGAAGCTGTAGCAGTGCTTTAATGTGGCTGTGTAGTCACGGCCCTGTCGCTAGGAGACAGCTCTCCCAGTACTGTAAATACAAACAAACAAAAAAAAAACCCCACCTCCACGAGGGGAGTAGCTCCCAGTGCTGGTGCACTGTCTACACTGTCACTTTAAATCGCTGAAACTTGCATCGCTCGGGGGGTGTTTTTTCACACCCTTGAGAAAGTTTCAGTGCTGTAAAGCAGCAGTGTAGACAAGGCCTTAGTGTAAAGGCTATGGTTAACTGAAAATCAACATGTTTTATTATCGGGGGTAGCCATGTTAGTCTGTATCCACAAAAACAATAAGGAGTCCGGTGGCACCTTAAAGAGTAATAGATTTATTTGGGCATAAGCTTTCATGGGTAAAAAACGCACTTCTTCAGATGCATGGAGTGAAAATTACAGATGCAGGCATTATTATACTGACACATGAAGAGAAGGGAGTTACCTCACAAGTTTTAATAGCTAACAACCAATGAAAATCAGCTTTTCTTTAGGAAAATAACTAAAAAGTACAAATGCAGAACACAATTAGTATAGACAGTAAAGGTTTTCAGCTTACTGATTTGAATTATGATTAAACAGGGTCATTGAAATTGCACTGACTTAAATCAATCCATCCTGGTCAAGAGCATATCTCTTAATTGAGAAGTCAAAAAGCTTCTGCATCATTGTAATTGGAAAATGATTAGTTTTAAAAGCCTTTACCAAGATAAAGTTTAGCTGGGAAAACTACAGTTTACAAAACTGTCACCTCAGCGACTCGTTTTATTTTAAAAAATGTTTTCAGTTAATTCTGTTTTTCCCAAGTTTAGAAACTTTAAGGATACAGAGTCAAATATATTTGCAGACGAGTGGAAATTTTGATTTCAAATCTGGTAGCAAAGAAAAAAATACTTTAGAATGTAATTTTAGACACTGCTTGTCATTGTTTTTGCTGATATAGACTAACATGGCTACTGCTCTGAAACCTATTACCAGATACTTTCTCAAGAAGTTATACATAAAGTTATTTGTTTTTAATAGTGTTATTCTACAAAAAACAGTTTTTCTCTTCAGATCAAGTTAAGGATACTTTAGGAATGGTTACTCACCCTGTATAGTAACTGTGGTTCTTCGAGACGTGTCCCCCTATGGTGCTCCACTGGAGGTGCGCTAGTGCACCCTGTGCCTTTGATCAGAGATTTCTCATAGCAGTGTCTGTTTGGCCCGCGCATGTGTGCTACTCAGCCCCGTGCCCTGTGCCATTGTTATATAGCACTGGGTGGGTGAACCGCCCTCAGTTCCTTCTCTACCACCAAGCGCCACAGCAGAGAACTCCAAAGTAGAGGGGAAGGAGGGCTGGTACTGGAGCACTTATAAGGATACAAATCTTGAAGAACCTCAGTTACTGCATACTGAGAATAATCATTTTTTCTTCTTCCAATAGTGTCCCTATGGGTGCTCCACTCTAGGTGACTGCCAACCACTCTAGGTGACTGCCAAGCAGTTCCCTCTAAGGCAGCATTGGGCGAGGGGCTTCACAGTCAAATTTAGCACAGAAGAAAGTACAGCTGAGCCAAACAGTATTAGAAGCAGAGTTGTAAGTTACTGTGTAGTGTTCGGCAAATATATGTATAGACACCCAAGTAGCAGCCTTACATATTTCAATAATGGGCACGTTTTTGAGGAATGCTGCAGAGATGGAAATGGACCTTGAGTGAGTACCTATGTTCAAAGTGTTTGAATATTACAAGATTTGTAGCAAGAATTACTGCAGCCAGATAGCTACTTAGAAAGTCTTTGACTACAAACTGAAGACTGTTTTGATCTATCTGCAAGTGAGACAAACAATTTGAGGGTCTTTCTGAAGGGTTTAGTCCTAACCAAACAGAAGGCCTGACATCAAGGGTGTGCAACAATGCTTCTTGATTATCTAGGTGAGGTTCAGGGTGGAAAACTGGCAGGTGAATGGATTGGTTAATATGGAACTTGGAAGAAACTTTAGGTAAAAAATTTTGGATGGGGTCACAGCATGACATTGTCTTTAAAAAATACTGTGAAAGGGGGGGAATGTCATAAGGGCCCCTATTTCCCAAACCCATTGCGCTGATGTGATGGCTTTCAGGAATGCCACTCTCCTTGATAAATGGAGCTGTGAGCAGGTAGCCATCGGTTCAAACAGTGGTCTTGAAAGGCATTTAAGGACCAGGTGGAGGTCCCAAACAGGAGCAGGGTGTTTGACTGGCAGATAGAGATTTCCTAGTCCCCGGATAAACCTTGCTGTCGTGGGATGGGGAAAAATGGAATAACCCTGTATTGGAGAGTGGAAAGCCATGATGGCGACCAGATGGGCTCTAATAGAGCTCAGCAATAGTTCCAAACTTTTTAGTTTTAGGATCTAGTCCAATAAATCTAGCAGCGATGAGGTCATTGGTGGAATATGTCTATGGTCACACCAAGAAAGAAATCTTGTCCATTTCTGAAAGTATGTGTAGCAGGCAGACTCTTTCCTGCAGTGTTATAGAATTCTTTTTACTTCCTCTGAGCAGGTTGCCTCTAGTCCCATGAACCATGGGCCAACCACGCTTTGAGACAAAGGACTGCAAGACGGGGTAAAGGATCATCCTGCCTTCCTGGGAGAGGAGATGAGGAGCAGCATGGAGAGTGATCGGAGAGCAAATGCCAGCTGTATCAGGCTAGGAAAACATGTTCGTCTAGGACAGGCTGGAACTATTAGGATGACTCTGGTTTTGTCTTTTTTTTTTACTTTGAGGAGAACTAGCAGAATTGGTGAGAATACGTACAAGAGAGTCAACGATCAATGAAGGTGAAAAATGCCTAAAGAGATCTGTGACCCAGTTTGCCTCTTGAGCACCGCAAGCCAGCTGATTGCTGCAGGCAGGAGGCAGGGGAAGCCTGCGCGCTGAGTCCTCGCTCCTCCCCCTCCCTCCTGAACACCGCAAGCCAGCTGATCACTGCGGGCAGGAGGCGGGGGAGGAGAGGGAAGGCGCTGATACGTGGGGTGTGCTGGTGGGTGGGAGGCACTGGGGGGGCACGGGGTGTAGGGGAGCTGATGGGGGGCTGCCGGCTGTGGACAAAGCAGGCAGCCAAACGACATTATAGCAAAGCATTGCACAACTTTAAACGGAGCATGTTCTGTAATTGAGCAGGGACATAAGATTGAAAACGTTAAGTGAGAGGGCATTAAGTGGGGAGTTACTGTACTGGCTGCCATGTGCCCTAACAACTGAAAACAGTTCTTGATCAGGGGGCTTGATCAGTATGGGGGCTGAGTTGAATTGTACTGGCTTTTTTGGAAAGGGACACAAACCTATCCAGAGGAATGTAGACTCTTGCTGCTACTGAATCAAGATAAGCTCCTATAAATTTTAAGTTTTGCACAGTGGTCAAAATGGATTTTTGAACGTTCAATTGCAGGCCCGACTTGAAGAGATCTATAACCTCAGAAGTCGGGGCAGATGACAAGCCAAAAAGGAGCACCTGGTACAGAAGGGCTTCGTTCACAGACAAAGCTATGTGGGCAGATGAGGGCGAACGAAGGATACCAAGCACCATATGATGAGGTTCTTTAACTTCCTCGAGTTAATTTCAAGGAGTCAGCAATTCTCTTGACCAGATCCTAGAACTGCTTAAATTATCCACCAAAGAAGGAGGATGACAAACGATAGCTTCATCCGGACAGGAAGAGGAGATATTGGCCACAGGAGAGACTTCATCATCAGATCGAGCTTCCTGCTCCTCAAAGGCTTCTTCTTGAGGGTCAGGTCTCCTAGAGGGAGCAGGCGATGCAGGTTGCCTCTCTGCAACGGGTGGTGCTTGATGTCTTGGAATATTGTTGATGATAGGCTGCCCAAGGGTCCCAATGTGGTGGTGCATGAGGCATAGACAGCACCCATGGGTGCTCATACCAGAAAGATGGTGCTTGCAATCTTGTGCCACGAGTGGTTATAGGCTCATCAGAGACCACTGGAAAGGGGCCTCTACAAAAGCGAGGGGAGAGCCCTGAACTGATATTTGGGACACCAAGGCAAAGTCTTCATCAGAATCCTCATCCTCAAACCCACTCTGGAATGGTGGAGTGCCTGAAGACATCTGAGGTGAAACTGTTGGTATCTCGATGTCCTCGGTACCAAAAGAACATAGGACCCGAGCAACAGAGAATCGGGCATCTCAGATGAAGCCAGGTCCTGGGGAAAATGGAAGTCCTGCAGCACCAAGCATGCTGTCGGTACCAAGCCTGTAATCTGCACTGAGGTGATGGTGGCTGAGGCTGCTAACAGTACCATAGGTCTTGGGCACTCTGAGAGAAGTGTGGTTGGAGCCCGAATGGGCTTCTTTGATTCCAATCAAGCAGAGGAAGAGCTCTTCTTGCCACCTTGGTATGCTAATGGTACCAATGATTTCTCTAGGCCCAAGGCTTTGCTGTCTTTTGGTCTAGTGATGCCCTGGGTACTTGAGGAACCAGAAGCCTTGTGGGTACGTGACTGGAGAGCAGATGGTGGTGAAGTGGCTGAAGACACCAACCACCTCAGCTTTTTACCTGGTGAGCCTCAGACATGGTTCTTGGAGGACTTATGAGATGGGTCTTGTGTCTTCCTCGTAGATGCCCTGGAGGAGTGTGGCTCAGACAGAAAGGAGGCAATAGAATTGCTGGGAGACTGGCGGACTGGGGGTCTCCTGGGCATGGGTCAGAAGTTGGGCATCGAGAGCTCTCCGTCATGAGGAGATGAAGTTTTATCTCTCTTTTTTCTGGCTCTGAATTTCAGTTCCAGGCAGAACTTCCACTTCTGGGTGATGAGTAATTCCACTAGGCAACAGATGCAGTGGGAGTGCCCATTGCTTAGTGGGATTGCCTCCTGGCACAACAGACCATGTCTGAAACTGGGAGAACCAGACTCAAGCTCCCAGTGCACAAGAACTACCTTATCTACTAACCAATATCTATCTAAATATATAAGAATATTTTTTTTGACTAGGAAGCTAAAGCTACTACTACTTACTAACTAATTACACTATTGCTAAGAACTATTACAAATAGCTACTAGAATAAGAAATGAAGACAAAGTTGAGGAACCTCAATGGGGACAACTGCCAGAGCTCCGTCTCAGGCTGAAGCGGTTGAGAAGGAACTGAGGGCAGTTCGCCTGTGCAGTGTTATACAACAAGGACACAAGGTGACTAGCACGCATGCACAGGCCGAATAGACACAGTTATGAGAAATCTCTGATCAAAGGCTCGGGGGGGTGCTAGTGCACCTACGGCGGAGCACCCATAGGGACACTCCTCGAAGAAGAACCCATAGGTTCTGAGGCTATTCAGAAGAGATGGTGAGTGACAAACTTTTACTTCTAAAGCATGTCAAATAAAATCTCAATCACAATTTCTTTCTAGAAGGTTTCTAATAAACTAAGGTGAACAAGACAACTTCATGCACTACACTGTTACCCAAGAACCTCAGTTTACAAATATTCTTCAGAAATAAGTCACTGGGAGAGTAATTTTCATTAACTTTTGGAGTACTACATATGAGTTGGGTTACCCTTCCCCATTGCCTCTTTCCTTCTGCCTCTCCATAACTAAACAAGACCCGTGACAAATCAGGCATGAGTTTGCAACATGTTAAGGAGGAAAAGTGTAATATGTCTGTGCTATATACGTATATGTACGCAAAGGCCTCAAGGAGGATGGCAGTAGCCCCTCTCTAGGGGTATGTCTACAAGCTGTGCTGCTGTAGCATGGACACTACAGCAACGGAAGGGGCTGTCACTGTAATAAATCCATCTCTTCAAGAGGCGGTAGCTAGGTTGACAGTTAGGTTGCATCTATCATGGAGGGACGCCGACCTCACTACATTGCACAGAGCATGACATTTTTCACACTCAGGAACAAGGTAGCTAGATTGACCTACATTTCAGGTGCAGACAAGCCCTACGTGGCTCTGATAAGAACACAGCTGGAATAATGTACTTAAACTCGACTATTTCTACTCAAAACCAAGTCTTAGGGCTTGTCTACATGGACACTAAGTTTGCAGCAAGCTGAAGTGTAAATCTACCCTGTACTAGCGTGCTGCACACTAAGTATCTGCCTGGCCGCTGCAGCCGTGCACTAACAATTCCCTAGTGTTTCCGATCTACCCTGCTCTGAAACAACGGTAGATCAATGTGGACTAGACTAGGGAACTGTTAGGGCACGGCAGTAGTGACCAGATGGACACTACGTGACACACTAATGAGGGGTAAATTAACTCCCCAGCTTGCTGTGGACTAAGGGCTGGTCTACACTTAAAACTTACGTTGACCTTGATACGCTGCTCAGGGCTGTGAAAAATTTCACATAGGGTTGCCAGATGTCCAGTTTTTGACTGGAACACCCGATTAAAAAGGGCCCCTGGTGGCTCCGGTCAGCCCTGTTAAAAGTCCAGTTGGCAGGCTCCTTACCCAGCTCCTGGAAATCTGCAACATGTTCCTCCAGCTCCTAGGTGCAGGGACAGCCACGGGGGCTCCGTACTCTCCCCCTCCCTGTGCACCGTCTCCGCAGCTCCCACTGGCTGGGAACCATGGCCAATGGGAACTGCAGGGGCAGCAACTCCGCATCAGGGGCTTTGAAATGATGAAGGAAGGGGAGGTTCTGTCCTCAGAGAGGTGTGATCTGCTCTGATCATCTCAATGGGATGTTAACTCTCTAACCTAGTGGTGATAATAGTAGTTTAAATGTCAGAATTTTTAATTTTCTCTGCTGATCATTTTTACTTACCACAGAAAAGATGTCCACAGTTTGTTTCAATGGGAAACGTAGCCTGCTGTAAACAGACTGGACAGGACATGTCAGTATAGAAACGATGTCTATCACCAGCAGATGCATCCTGTTGGGACAAAAAAGAGATACAAATTGTTCAGGAATTAACTTCAATTTAGAAGACTACTTGAGTTTTAAAAAACCCAGGATATATTCTCCACTTGCTAGAAGTCAGACACAGATGACTCAAACTTAAAACTAAATAAGAGCAGAAATAGAATAATATTTAAATAGAAAAATTAATTCAGTAAGCAGGTGCTTGTGTAACAAGCACATTATTTTCTTCCATCTGTTCTATATAGCATACACTTCAATCTAATTAAGGACAATGAAAATAAAACCTTACGATCCTATATTTAACAAACAGAACCCTTTAGTTTAGGTGCACTGAAGTGAGAGTGACGCTCAAAAACTAGCTTCCAATTCACTACTCACAAAAGCCTGTCTATACTAGGCAAGAGGCAATGCATCAGCGTTAGCTATAAGAAGAAATTTTGGCCTGGGCCCTATTGTAGAAGGGGTCTGTGTACCTCTTCATGACAAGCTCAGACAGTGGATAGTTAACTTTGAAGCTGAACAATTCCAGCATGTTGATGACTGCTTGGCTAATCCTTGGATTCCTTCCATGGTTCTAGCACAGGCATCGCAGCCTAGAATCTCTTGTCCCCATATGTGCCAGGGAAGGGGCCAATGCCTTTAGCTGGCCTGAGTGGCTCATAACCACAGCTCACTGGGCCTTGGCTGCTGTGCTATTTTCTAGGAAGCTTAGCTTGTTAGTCTAAATGCTTCTGGTCCCTGCTCTATAGCTGCCAATTGGACTCCACATTTGAGTTCCTGACCCCCTACTGCCAGGCTCTATGTTACTGTGCAGGGAGCACGCACTGTAATCTAACTTACGTTCCCCGGTGGGGAAACTTGGAACTGTCCTGTGCTCAGGGCTGGCTCTAGGTTTTTTGCCGCCCCAAGCTCCGAGAGCGTAAATGCCTAAGCAAACAAGCAAGAAAGCATGCTGGTGCCTAGAGCCGGTCCTGCCTGTGATTCTTTAAGGCTCTTCTGAAAGAGATTATGGATTCCAGTTTGAGAAACACGGGGATAGATCTGACAGGCCCTTTCAAATTTATCTATGACCTAAAATTGTAAGGGGATATCATGATATCCATACAAGAAATCTGTCACTTCATCAGTAGCTGAAGTTAGTTTTAATAAGTCCATCTGCAGCGAATGGAGTTTATGCAATGGACATGAACACATTTTCTTTTTCTAGATGACCTCTTTCAGAATTTTTTTAAACTTTAGCAGTAAAAGAACAATAGATCTACACCACATATTATTACACAGATGGACAAGTACGGTACCTGGTCTGTTTGAAGCTGCTGCCGAAGTGCCCTCACTAGCTCTTGGTTGTCTGGATGAATGTTCTGGTGCTCATTTCTGTGAGAGGGAAAAAAAGTGAAAGAACAATGACTGCCAGAACACAGAAGAACAAAGTTTTAAAAACAAAGTGATTTAAAAAATAAAACCTGAAACTGAGGGGGAAAAAAAATCATTCACTCTCAGTATAATGGATTTTAAAGAAAATTCTAACATAATTAAGGAAACTGCATGATTAATATGTTTCAAAAGGTTTCACTGATATTTAAAGCCATGTGGCACTGTGATCTTTCGTCAAAGGAAAACTTCCTTCTTATGACCAATCGTCAAGAATAGCTTTGGCTGAAAATTATCAGTTTTAATAAATGAAATCAAAATCATTATTGTGTAAAAAATCAAGTTACTTGTAAATATATGTTAGTTAACTCAGAAGAGTTATAATATTTTTTTCTTTCCATTGGAAAGTCCTTTGTTGCTGGAAACATAATTATGACAATTATTTTTTCCTTCGCTGCATGCATATACTCACTTATTATTGTAGAGTTGAAGTATCTTTTTTTTTAAATCTATTTTATTTGCTATCTGAAGGATTATGAAATAACACTCAAGAGAAGAAATAGCAGGCTTTTCCTTTGTTTATGAACACTGATCTTATATAACTTACTCCCAGCATTAAAAACATAAACCTTTGAGGACCCCAGTGGCAACAAGAGTAGCGGTCAGACATGATAAAAAGACAGATTACTGTTTATACTCGTTCATAAACTGAATTTTTTTTTTTAAATAAAAAAGGGAAGCACCAGAGAAGGGGGTCGGCTTATGAACGGGTATAGAGAGGAGAGGTGGGACAGAGCCCCTCCCCCCAACAGAGGGAGCAAGGAGAGGCTGCACAGTCAGCAGAGCCAGAAGGGAAGAGGCGGGGCCAGAGTCTCTCCGCTTCTGGCCACGCTGCTCTCCCCCCAGCCTCCGAAGCAACTGCAGCTCCGGGGCTGGCAGACTGCAGCCGTGCTGCTCGGCCCCGCTCCCCAGAGCAGGCTGTGGCCACGCCGCGCCACCCAGTCTGGCCCGTTGGAGCAGGCTGCGGCCGCGCTGCCCAGCCTGCCGGAGCAGCTCCAACCAGACCAGAGACATCCTCCCCTGGCCCTCCCCAGATAAGGTGGGAAGGAATGGGATAGGGAGAGTGTGGGGGTCCCGGGCTAGGGTCATGTGGGGGGTTACTCCTTTGACTCCCAGCTTCTTCCCCCCGCCCCCCAATTTCCCCACCTGTTGCTGTCCCAGCCCATCAGGGTAAGCAGCCGGCACCAGGACACTGTTTACTTAGGTTTACCTCCGTGCCTGCAGACACTTGAGGTA
The DNA here is from genome assembly GCF_020497125.1 of Mauremys mutica. Classification (NCBI taxonomy): domain Eukaryota; kingdom Metazoa; phylum Chordata; order Testudines; family Geoemydidae; genus Mauremys; species Mauremys mutica. The sequence continues at coordinate 125,940,088 of NC_059077.1, forward strand.
AACAAGCCATCACAGCCCACCAGTGGCTTATTCTGATGGCCCAGGAGCCAAAGTTTGCTGACCTCTGAATTATAGGGTCGGCTTATGAACGGGTTATAAAAAATTTCCATTTTTACTTATCCACCTTGGGTGGGGAGGTGTCAGCTTATAAATGAACCAGCTTATGATTGAGTATATACGGTACTTAAAATGAGAATCAGAAGAAAGGGCTGCACTGAGGACTGATGAGAAATGGGTGGAGATAAACATTTATCACTTTTTCCCAGACTTGAGCAGGCCACATGGAAATCTTTCTGTATCAATGTGGTGTCATTAAGCTCAGCTAAAAATCTTCTACAAGAGATAACAGAATTTTCAGTATTATATTGAGTATTGTTGAAGTTGCAAAGAAGTTCCATTATAAGTCTGTTTTCATTTGCTCCGTATTTTCTAAAACAATTACCTTTTGGGATGAAACTGACATGTTTGGTATTAACTCAAAGGTGAATTTTTTCTTGAAAGTTTGAGCAAAATTCTCTCAGTTGTGGGTGTGTTTTTTTTTTTTTTTTAAGTTTGGCCATGTTGAAAAACAACACACTTATCCCATTTTAGTAGTGCCTTTGCTTGGTTTTGGAAAAAGATGAAAAATTAAAGCAAACTAAAATCTAAGCAACTGAAATATTGCTAGTGAACATGCTACATAGGAATCTGCTAAGATTTTTAGCTGAGCCTAACAAAGAGCTACTCCATCTCTGACACCTTAGTGCACCATCACCCAGCCGAGGGGCCTGGCAGAACTGCTATTCTCCCTGCACAATGGGCTGGAAGGGACAGGACTATTGTCCTATGATACTCCTGGGGAATTCTGCACCACTGCACAATGCAGAATCTTGCAGAAATTAACATTGTGTGTGCAGAATTACCTTTCCCCCACAGAAATGGGGTTAGCTGCTAGCCGCCACTAGGGGCCACTGAACTTGGCCGAACCTAACTTGCATGTAGAAGACACTGTCGGTGAGAGGAGGGGGAGATAGAGGGTTCCCAGCAGCTGCCGTTCTCAGCATACCTTGAGGGAAGGCAAGTGCAGCGCAGGAAACTCCCTGCAAGCCTGGGACCGAGTATCAAGCTGTTTCTCCCTCTCGATCCCTGGGCTCTGGCAGGGAGGGAGCAGGTGTCTGAGCAAAGGGGGTCCCACGGCTGGGCTCTGGGGGAAGATGGGATGCAGGTATCTGGGCTGGGGAGCCCCTGCGGTTGGGCTCTGGGGAAAAGGGGTTGTGGATGTCTGGCTCCCCGGCTGGACTCTGGAGGGGGCAGGGGGGGAAGGGAAAGAGAAACAGGAACTGGGTTGTCAGAGATGTTTCTTTAACGCTCTACTCCTGGGGGAATTTGTGTGTGTCTGTATTGTTACAGACATACTTGCTGACAGGTATTTTGAAATAAATTATCAAAATAATTGAATCTGGCATGATTATGGAGCTGAATAGGAGCTCCCAGTGTGATTCTTGACAAAAGAGCTAACGTGTTCTGGGACATATAAACAGGGCAACTTTGAGTGGGAGTAGAGATTAATTTACCTCTATATTTGTTACTGGTGTGACTGCTGCTGTAATACTGTGTCCAGTTCTGATGCCAACAATTCAAGAAGGATGTTGGTAAATTAGAGAAGATTCACAGAAGAGTCAAGAGAATGATTAAAGGATTAAAGAACCTGCCTTATTGTGATAGACTTAAAGAGCGCGGTCTAGTTAGGTTAACAAAGAGAAGGTTGAGGGTGACGTGATTACAATCGATAAATATCTACATAGGGAACAAATATTTAATAATGGGCTCTTCAATCCAGCAGAGAACCAATGGCTGGAAGTTGAAGCTAGACAAATTCAGACTGGAAATAAAGCATACATTTTTAACAGCGAGGGTAATTAACCATTAGATCAATTTATTAAGGGTTTTGGTGGATTCTCCATCACTGACCATTTTAAAATCAAGATTGGCTGTTTTTCCTAAATATATGCTGTAGGAATTATTTTGAGGAAGTTCTATGGCCTGTGTTACAGAGGAGGTCAGACTAGATGATCACAATGGTCCCTTCTGGGCTTGGAATCTATGAATAGTTTACAATATAATTATACACCCAATTTTTTTCCCAGGAAATACTCATTCTGGAACTCTAATTTTTATTTATATTTCTTTAAAGTGGACATTTCCCCAATGGCGCTATGAACTTTTGCAGTTTTGCATACCTGACTGCAATTTTAGCATCTTATTAGTGTAGTTTTTAGCATTTAATAGCTTATGTATTCTTTAAAAAATAAATGAAAATGGCTTGCAGAGTACTTGCATGCTTGGCAATATACAATAATGTATTGTTTTACAACATCAGATATACATATATAGCCTATTGTCCCTTATACACAAGATGCTCAGTGCATAAGAAAAAGGACATTCACTGTGCAATGTCCACAGAAAATACATCAAGAGCTCCTGAGGAGCCTGCTTTGTTCACAGCATGCCTTATAAGAGCACAGGAAAAAACATGTCTATTATATTGGAATAGACAAGAAATTGTATGTGACTATGTAATTAAAGCCTGTTATAATGTATGCATACAAGGAAGCAGAGTGAAGATTAGATGTGCAATCTTTACTTTTAAATTTCTTGAATTTTGAGTGCTTCACCACACAACAGCTTTAACCTTATTTTGTTTTAAAAAATGCCCATAATCTGGAATGATTCAGTAGCCACCACCAAATGTCATGACTCACAAAACGAAGTGTGGATCTAAATGAGGTAAGAGCTCCTGCTTCATTCAACATGCACTTTCCTCCAATGAAAATGAGAAAATGCTCATATGGAATTTAATTTACCTATATGGTAACACTGTAATCTCCACTGTTAAAAAGTAAGTCTCCTTGTAGGTTTCACCTCTTTTGGAAACACTGATGTACCTATCAAAGTGAAAAGTGTGCGACAGACTAGACTACTGATGTGCAATGACTAGATAACGAAGATACTGGAAAGCAGGTTAGATAAGCAATGAGGGACAATTAGGTAGTTTCTGATATATTCTAGATTGTTTGGCTCCTTTTAACTTGTTAGATGAGCTAAGATTTCACCATCTCAGCTCTGTCTATTGTGACAACTAACTCTCAGCTTTTAAAGAAGATGGCAGCAAACTGACTAATTTGTCAAGATTTAGTTACTTATAAAGGCAAAGTGACTTAACAAAAGTGTCATTATAATGATTGAATTAAATAGCTGCAACTCTTGGAAGATTTTAATTTTTTTTAATCTTTTACTGTTAATAGCTTCTTCAACAGCTCAGACTTTGAATTCATGCATTGATTCTGAACTGTGATTTGTTTTTCTTTAATAAAAAGTGGGAAACCACCACATCCCTTAAGTTCAATAGACCCTCCCCTTCACATTCCACTTCACATTCCATTTCTGCCCTCAAGGCCACACTCAAACACACTGTTGCTCCCCATCCTGTACTGCTTCCTACTGTCTGCTGTTCTTCCCTGGCACCCCTCTTTAACAGTCATGAACCACACTCCAAGCTTCCCAGTCTCCTCTTTCTCATTCTATACTTGCCACATGCCTATACCCAGTTTTAAATATTTTAAAATAAAATCTGTAAAACTGGATAGGTGCATGAGACAGAGGTATGGATGAGAAGGAGACTGTGGGGAGGGGAACAGATGCATGGTATGGCAACATGGAGGGGTATGGTGTTTGAGACACATGTGAAAGAATACGAGGCTCATGCTCCTCCTCCCCTCCAGTATTTGGTGGATAAGGAGAGTGGTATCCAAGAGGTTTACAGATTTAGGTGGGGACAATGCTGGAGTCTGGGTAAGGGAGTTGGGTGCCTACTATCCTTCAAGCTCAGGAACTGAATCAGCCAAGGATGCTGCTTAATGAAATGCATCCTAGAATACCCAAGGAGCTGACTGAGGAGATATCTGAGCCATTAGCGATTATCTCTGAAAAATCATGGAAGACGGGAGAGATTCCAGAAAACCGGAAAAGGGCAAATATAGTACCTATCTATAAAAAAGAAAATAAGGACAATAAAGAAATAAGCTTAACTACTGTACCCAGAAAAATAATGGAGCAAATAATGAAGCCATCAATTTGCAAACATCTAGAAAATAATAAGATAAGTAATAATCAGCATGGATTTGTGAAGAACAAATCGTGTCAAATCAACCTTATAGCGTTCTTTAACAGGGTAACAAGCCTTGTGGCTGGGGGGAAGCGGTAGACATGGTATAACAACTTTAGTAAAGCTTTTGATACTGTCTCACATGACCTTCTCATAAACTAAGGCAATGCAACCCTAGATGGAGCTACTATGAGGTGGGTGCATAACTGGTTGGAAAACCGGTACCAGAGAGTAGTTATCAGTGGTTCACAGTCATGCTGGAATGGCATAATGAGTGGGATCCCCCAGGGATCCATTCTGGGTCCAGTTCTGTTCAATATCTTCACCACTGATTTAGATAATGGCATAGAGAGAACACTTACAAAGTTTGCGGACAATACCAAGTTGGGAGGGGTTGCAAGTGCTTTGGAGGATAGGATTAAAATTCAGAATCATCTGGACAAACTAGAGAAATGGTCTGAAGTAAATAGGAGGAAATTCAATAAGGACAAATGCAAAGTAGTCCAATTAGAAAGGAACAACCAGTTGCACACATACAAAATGGGAAAAGATTGCCTAGGAAGGAGCACTGCGGAAAAAGATCTGGGGGTCATAGTGGACCACAAGCTAAATATAAGGCAACAGTGTAATGCTGTTGCAAAAAAAAAAAAAAAAAAAAAAAGGCAAACATCATTTTGGGATGTATCAGCGGGAGTGTAGTAAGCAAGACACAAGAAGTAATTCTTCTGCTCTACTCCACGCTGATTAGGCCTCAACTGGAGTATTATGTCCAGTTTTGGGTGCCACATTTCAGGAAAGATGTAGACAAATTGGAGAAAGTCCAGAGAAGAGCAACAAAAATGATTAAGTATCAGAGGGGTAGCCGTGTTAGTCTGGTTCTGTAGAAGCAGCAAAGAATCCTGTGGCACCTTATAGACTAACAGACGTTTTGCAGCATGAGCTTTCGTGGGTGAAGTGGGTATTCACCCACGAAAGCTCATGCTGCAAAACGTCTGTTAGTCTATAAGGTGCCACAGGATTCTTTGCTGCTTCTACAAAAATGATTAAAGGTCTAGAAAACATGACCTATTAGGGAAGATTGAAAAAATTGAGTTTGTTTAGTCTGGAAAAGAGAAGATTGAGAGGGGACATAACAGTTTTCAAATACATAAAAGCTTGTTACAAGGAGGAGGGAGAAAAATTGTTTTTCTTATTTAACCTCTGAGGATAGGACAAGGATAGGCTTAAATTGCAGGAAGGAAGGTTTAGGTTGGACATTGGAAAAACTTCTTAACTGTCAGGGTGGTTAAGCACTGAAATAAATTGCCTAGGGAGGTTGTGAAATCACCATAATTGGAGATTTTTAAGTGCAGGTTAGACAAACACCTGTCAGAGATGATCTAGATCAGGGGTAGGCAACCTATGGCACGTGTGTCATAGGCGGCACGCAAGCTGATTTTCAGTGGCACTCTCACTGCCCGGATCCTAGCCACCAGTCTGGGGGGCTCTGCATTTTAGTTTAATTTTAAAATGAAGCTTCTTAAACATTTTAAAAATCTTATTTACCTTACATACAATAGATTACTTATATATTATAAACTTATAGAAAGAGACCTTCTAAAAACATTAAAATGTATTACTGGCACGCGAAACCTTGAATTAGAGTGAATAAATGAAGACTTGGCATACCACTTCTGAAAGGCTGCCGACCCCTCGTCTAGATAATACTTAGTCTTGCCATGAGTCCCTTCCAGTTCTATGATTCACCCTTTAAAGAGTTATGTTGTCTTAAAGACAACCTTAAGCACAAAAGCACTGAATTGCTCTATGTTTCAATCCAGTTCGCTTCTCCAGCAAATAACCATTTAGGACATGAAGGCAGATCCAGTGTGTGCGTTCTGTACGTAGCCCTTTGCTCTGTAAAAGGTATCAAGCTGACTAGCTCCCTTACCCAGGCCATCAGCAACCCTCATTGTAGCCATGTATCCCTGAAGCTCCAACTCCAAGAAAACTCTGCCTGCTCCAATATTGCTCATCAAAATCCCTTATTCTATGCATGCCTCCTTATGCTTCCATTCTTCTTTCCTCCTTCATACTCCTATTACCTTCCTTTTTAAAGTTAAAAACATTTCCAAATTAAACTTATCAAAATGTTTAATTTATTAAATATAAACCTTTTAGGTGTTAAACATTTTAAATATTTGTTTATATGTAGGATTTCTGATTTTAGATTTTAAACAATAAACACTGAAAAGACACCCAGTAAACACACACAAAAATAAATAAATAAAAATGGTGTTTATCCAGTAAACACAGGAAACAGTGACTTGTCTCTAAGGGCTTATCCCCAATGAAGGAGTAATGAGGACTACGGGGGTGAGACTTTTAAATCACAGTAATGAGCCACACATCAATTGGTCCATGTAGACCCTGCTGGTGCACACTAAATGTTCCCTAGTGCGCTTTAATGCAGTGCTGTTTGAAACAGTACTATGTGAAAGCACACTAAGGAATATTACAAAGAGATTACTAACAGTATATACTCATTACAAGCAGCAAAGAGTTCTGTGGCACCTTATAGACTAACAGATGTATTGGAGCATGAGCTTTCGTGGGTGAATACCCACTTTGTTGGATCATTACAGTATACATAAAAACAAATCCCAGAACCCCCCCCAATTTTGGACATCTACATAAAACTCAAAAATTGCTAAAAATAAACCCTGAAAAATGAAATTTAAAAAATCCCCAAAACAGAAGCCATATTTATATGTTTATACATTTAATTTCTAAAACTAAAAACTTAAATAGGGCAAGTCACAGAAGAGGCCAAAGGGACTGGGAAAAAGGAAACTGAGGAGACACAGGATGAAGACAAGAGAGTGTCTTTCGGGGGTCTGAGGAGCAAGAGCTAACCTTTGCAGGAGGGACGCAGAGCTAAAATGCACCCCTCTTCTAGAATTCCTTTGATATAGGAGACTGTAGAGTGCCTGTTCTACCCCATGTGCTACTGCAGAACTGCTAAGCCCCACCATCTAGTCTACTCCCTTAGTTCTTTCAGGTTCCTCTAAGGCATGCTCCATAGGTGTCCCTACTTCCAGCTTGGCCCCTCAGACAGCTTCCCTTGCCAGCATGCACATATTTTTATGCAGAATTCAATGATGGAAATCCAGTGCACGATTAAGTTTATTTAAAATTCTTCTCCTACATTTCCATGGCTGTGAAACATCTGCTATGTTCAAATGTCTACAAACCTGCATAATGGCATGCAATCTGAATCGTAGACAATTAATTTGCTGAAGAATCAATAACAACTTCATTACTTTGAACAGAGCAATTTTGAAAATCGATACATTTTGATTACCTGGCGCACAAAATTCTTTCATCTTAAATGTATAGATACACCTATACCCCGCTATAACGCGACCCGATATAACACGGGTTCGCATATAGTGCAGTAGCAGCAGGGCTCTGGCAGCGCTTTAAAGGGTCCAGGGCTCCGGCTGCCGCAGGGAGCCCTGGGCCCTTTAAATCACTGCTGGAATCCTGCTGCTGCTACCCCGAGGCTGCGGCAGCGGGGCTCGCCGGCAATTTAAAGGGCCTGGGGCTCCTCACAGCGGCTGGAGCCCAGAGCTCTTTAAATCACCGCCGGAGCCCTGCTGCCCCTACCCCGATATAACGGGGTTTCAGCTATAATGCAGTACGGATTTTTGGCTCCCCACGACCACGTTATAGCAGGGTAGAGGTGTATTTTTTTTTTCAAAAAAAATCTCCTCCTGTCCTATAGTATTTGAAACATATTTGCAAACCAACTATTTACAAACAAATCAGTCAATCCATTCAAAAGTTTAAGGGAACTAAAACTAGGATTTATAACAGAAGTGTAACTGCAACCTGAACTACAGAGTCACTATTAACATCTGTATAAGTAGCAAGTGATTGTGATATTAACTATGCAGGCCATGAATTCAGTCATTTCCATTCTCAGGGAATGTTGGACCATATTCAGTTTGACCAGCTGAAGATCCAGAAAAGAGTTTGGCATCATCCCTGGAAAACTTGTCATTTCATTATGGTTATGGACTAAACATCAAACTATGTCAAGCAATCTTCAATTAAATAACAAGATATCTAGACTGAGATGTCAACAATTTATTTCAACAGCATGGAACCATAATTACTTTGCACCTTAATGCAACTACTCAATTTAATAGAAAAAGTTAAAACTTCACAGTAATGTTGGAATGCATGTATTGATCAATTCCTATCAACATTGTCTCACCTTAAAAGCATATACACCAGAGCAGCAATGAAAGTGAAACTGAGCACAACAGCCACCAGTACCTGGTCACTTATTCCTTCTATAACCGAATCATTATCTAGTTTCAAACTCTGAACTTCTGCTTGTTGACTGGCCATTCCAGGTCTAAAACGTAAAAAGAACATATATATAATATATATGCACATATATATACACACACACAACTCTTGAAGCTATATATAATTTATTGGTTGGAATATATACTAAAAAAAACAAAGTGGGAAAAAGAAGTTGAATTTGACCATATATACACAGCTTGTTGTAGGGGGTGGAACTAATATCATTATAATACCAGCAAAAGTTTTAAATGATTGGCTGCTGCCTGAAGTGTTAAAATTAAACAAGATTTTTTTGACTCTGTCAGATATACTACCTGGGGATCCTTGATAGGAGACACTGCTTGATTTGACACGTGTTCCAAATACAGCCTATCTACATCGAGTATGCATCCACGGTCTGAAGTGCTAGGGATTCTCAAACTTTTTCATAGTGTAGACCACATTGTAACAGTCTTTTGGACCATCCCCTATCTGTGGCAACTACAGGTGGGATTTTCGTAAGCGATAAATGTTAGCCTAACGTTGCTACTATTGAAGTCACTGGGAGTTTTTGAGAAATCCACCCTATAGCATTTACTTACACAAAAGAATATTTAAGAAGTATTAATGGGGGATAGGGGAGAAGATAATCATGCCTCCTACTCTTGCTTTTCATTGTATCTGCCCTTCCTACATGTTCCATTTCCATCTGCTGGAAACAGATTTAGCACAGCACACCCAGCCACTTTCCTCAGACAAACAGCAAGTGCTCCTCAGGGCACAGTTTGGAAGCCTCTGGGCTAAGCCTTGAAGGAAAAGATCATTTTCAGATTACTTCTTGTTCTAACCCAGGTGTTGGCAACTTTTCATAAGTGGTGTGCTGAGTCCTCATTTATTCACTCTGATTTAAGGTTTTGCGTGCCAGTAATACATTTTAATGTTTTTAGAAGGTCTCTTTCTAAAAGTCTAATATAGAACTAAACTATTGTTGTATGTAAAGTAAATAAGGTTTTTTAAATGTTTAAGGAGTTTCATTTAAAATTAAATTAAAATGCAGAGCCCTCTGGATCGATGGCCAGGACCTGGGCAGTGTGAGTGCCATAGGTTGCCTACCCCGTTCTAACCTTTAACATAACATTTGGTTTTTTGTTAACTTCATATCGGCAAATATTAGATAACGTTGGCTAAACTACGGGAGCGGGAGAGGTAAACCAAATAAAATTGGCTGCAACCAGCTGTTAAAGGGCTCCTGTGGCAATCAAGAAGGGCTCTGAATCACAGCTGTGAACATTATGAAATCAACCAGAGAAAATGAAGCTGGCTTTGGGAAAGGAGTGACATGTTTACAAAATATCATGCTGAAACTGTGTTCCATCACAATTAAAGTTTTAAAAATATTTTTCCTTGATGATAAATATGGACTCTTGGAGACAAAATATGAGACTAATCTAAATTTGTATAATTTATATAATCTTCTACCTCTCTCTCCACCCCCCTCAGTACACACACCACCATTTTAGGACTCGCTGATACCTCCTTATATAATAAATCATTTCAGAATTTGTCCCTTAATGTTTGAAAAATGCCAGCCAGGAAGTTATTAATTAGCCCTAAATATACACTAAATGGAAAGAACGAACACCAAAGTCATGGAGATTAGTGTACACCAGTAATGATACGATTACACTTAGAGGAAAGCATACCCATTATTGTGGCAAAATTTCCACTAGTCTACTACTGATAGTCTCAAAAAACATCTTTTCACCAAAACTCAACGTGGATCATGAAGGTCTGGTCTTCTATCACTGTGGGGAATTTACAGGCTAGTCGCCATTATATTTGTGGGAGCTATTCTCCATTATATTTGTGGGAGCTGCCTATTTCAGTTTCTGTGCAGCAGTGAAGAAAGAGAAGCCAATGCATTCTGCCATCCCAGTAAGTGGATGAGTGATGATATTTTTAAGGACTGTAAGAATGGGGAAAAACTCCCGAGAGAAAAATTAGGGTGTGCATGAAAGGACCCGAGCGAAAAGGACATCCTTGTATCCTGCATATGTCCTTAAGGAAAACAGTAGCCAATCTGTGACCTCCTGTGGGACCCTGAGAAGTTGGACGAGGAGAGGAGGTAAGTCCATCTCACAAGGAAAAGGATCTGAATTATTTCACTCCATGCTCCCTGCTGCTGTGTCTGGGCTGAGCAGGGACCAATTGCACAGAATAAGTGTTGCGCGGCAGCCACTAGCGACTACCTGGCATCAGAAAGGTGGCAGTAACTGGCATCTTTCAGGCAGCTGTGGCCTTGCAGGTAAAACAGCTTGTGGGATGGGCTTGTTTTACAGCCTTCTCAACAACTTCAGCATGGACCTTGCCTACATGTTGGCCAGGAACAGGCATTTCTTCGTCCTGGTTGCTACGGTGGAAATCATTCCTTCTCCCAAGATTCAGGAGACTCCAGTGAAACTTTCCTGCTTGCTCTACAAGCTGTGGGATTCAGGGGGAGCAGCAGGGAGGCTTTGAAAATCTTAACCTCTAGTTCCATGCCACTGATTCTGGCCAGGTGTCAAGGAAGGAAGCTTCACTGAGGACTGCTCAACTGTCTTGCTGTGGAGCTGGGTTTCTGTGGCCTGCTGTCCATCTGCCATTTCTCAGAGGTGAGGAGAGATTACGTCCTTCAGACCCTCTTCTGAAAGCCAAAAGATTTTCTAAGTTCAGCAGTTTTGAGCCGAAAAGTCTTGAAGCCACTGAAGAAGCCACATGTTTAGTTAAGAACACTTCAAAAATCTTGTGAAAGCTCTGCTTCAAAGAGACACTTGAATTCTGCTGTATGTACTGCTTGGATGGCAAAAAATTCTGTGGAGATCTTCTGGAGGGGCATCCTTAAAGCCAAGCTCAGAGCAAAGATCTTGGTTGCCTCCAGTTGCCATACAGAAGGGGTTTGCCCATTGTGAAGACTGGCTGACACGAAGGGAACTGAGAAACATCCATTTCTAAACGCCACATGGTCCAAGTTAAAACTAACATGTTGTTTGGAGGTGAGGTATGTATGTTATTGGAGATAGATGTGGGTAAGGATTAAGGGTATGTAGGAGACTGAATTAAATTTGGATTTCTGTCTTCCTACTTATTTATTTTTACTGAAGTGTCTCAGGGCTCTCCTAGAGAATCAACAATGAGTTGACATAAGTAAATAAGGTTTGTATTCAACTACTTTATGAAATTCTTGCCGTGCTCCATTATTTATGCAAATTATTTTTTTAAAATTATATTTACCTAACCTTTTCATCTTAACAATTTTAGTTGAATCAACCTAACTGCAAGACCATGTGTTTTTCAGATGCCGAATAATCCATTTAAAAGACATTCTTCCTTCTCGGAGTTAAGAATGTGTGCTCATTGTTTCTTTATGATGTATAAAGGAGGATAGAAAGTTTTTTAATTTGTTCCTTCTCTTTTATACTACAAATTCTTGTTTATGCTAGTTTTCATGGAAGACTATGGATGACTGATAAAATTACTTCAGAAAAAAAACAAGAGAGTGAAACTATTAATTCAGAGGAGAGGTAACTTTTATACTCAGACTTTTAAGAACTTGTTTTTTCTTGACATCCATCCAACTGAATAATCAGTTGGGAGACTCTCTCTTTAACAAAGTTTCATTCCCACACTGCCTTTCAGTTAAGAAATGAGAAAGCTCACAATCCTCCAGCAAAATCAACTTACAAAAGACAAAAAAAAGAAAACAAAAACCAGCCATTTTTTTTAAATAGCAAAAAATTTCAGTCCCTTTTTAAACATCAAAAAAGCAGCAAAAAGGACACTAACCAGATTTTTAATTGCCAGTCCTCTTTAATCTCCTGGTGTTTCTAATACAAAATATCAGAGCTCTTCAGTGAGAAAAAGAAAAGAAAGTATTACCTTATCTTTTGCACTGAGACCCAACTATGTCACAATTGGTATGATCAGGACTTGGTTAAATAGCAGACAAGCTGATACCAGATGCATTTGCATCATGATTCTCAATGACTATGGAATGGAACTATACACAGGCAGATTGGTAGGGACTGGGGGTGGTAGAAGGTATGAAGAGTGGTGAAGTACTGGAATGGGTTACCTAGGGAGGTGGTGGAATCCCCTTCCTTAGAGGTTTTTAAGGTCAGGCTAGACAAAGCCCTGGCTGGGATGATTTAGTTGGGAATTCGTCCTGCTTTGAGCAGGGGGTTGGACTAGATGACCTCCTGAGGTCCCTTCCAACCCTGATATTCTATGATTCTAAGAAATGTAATTTATCTGGGCAAAATTGTCATTACAAGTAACCAGCTCAGGCACAAATTCTTGCCTGCTCTTTATCATGGTGACTCAGATTGATGATAGTAAAACTAATGATAATTTACTCTCTTATCAACAAAGAATTATTTGCTGTAGGCAAGTAGAATTTTTCAAGGCTGATTTAATTACTGTCAGGTTAAAAATTCACATTGGTCACAAGTTATCTACTTAATCTCCATTGCTTCTTTCCCAATAAAGGAATATCACAAATAACAGCATCTTAAATTACAACAGTGGCTTTTATTCTTGGAAGCGCACACAGAGGACATTGAAATTTAAGCGCACAAAGGGGCATGTTAATGCAGATGTATTACCTCATCATGCTTCTGAACTGCCAGCTAACAAGAGAAATACTATCAAGATTCTGTTTCATATCGCACAGCTAGAACAATCCCAGATACCATCATTTAGAAGGACACTAAAAATGAACCAGTGCTTGCCATAGTAGGTGAAATAATTATTGCTGGCTAGCCTGACCAGAATATTCATGATTTTCTACATTTTCCATATACACCTCTACCCTGTTATAACGCCACCCGATATAACATGAATTAGGATATAACGTGGTAAAGCAGCGCTCCGGGGGGGCGGGCGGGGCTGCACGCTCCAGTGGATCAAAGCAAGTTCGATATAATGCGGTTTCACCTATAACACGGTAAGATTTTTTGGCTCCCGAAGACAGCGTTATATCGAGGTAGAGGTGTATCTGAATGCCTCTTACTTATCTGCTGGGGATGTCTTATCTGCTATTATACTCCCAAGAGAGATTACAAAGATCTTAGACACAAGGGTCACATAGGTATAGGAAAAATAAAGGACCTCATTATGGCTCTAGGTGGTCTAGAAATGACAAATTGAGATGACATGAAAAACGAGTAACCAAGAAATTAGGAGGTCACATACATCTGTGGAATTTCAAGGCATAGTACAAGGCTCATCAGTTTGCGCAAATCCCTTACTTAAAGAGAGATTTGAATTGAGAGTGTCCTTTTAAGGATTTGTTAGGGGGTGAATAAGGGGAAATTAATTTCTTGAAATTCTGTTTCTCAGAAGAGAATATTCTGAGAGGATTCTTGCTCCTGGGCTTTTGCTTCTTAGTGCGAGACTGGTGGAATACCCTTGGATCTTAAACAATTTACATAAGCACAAGCCCAGGCCCCTACTGGCTGTTGCATGCCAACTCCTGCCAGGATAAATGCTGTCCTCTAAAAGTGCTAGTCAGTGTCTTTGGTTTCAAAGGAGATGAAGCTCCCAGGATAAGCCAATGCAAAATGATTTATCATGACTAAAAAAATACATCCCAAAGAAAAATGTACCCGGATAATGGAAAGAGTGACTAATCCAAAAAAGAACTGGACATTAACTCTTGTTATCCTCATAATAGGATTAAAAAATAAACAAGAGTTTTGGAAAGAATATTATCCCACAGGGTTTATCTAAACGGTAAATGGAACGAAAATAAGGTTCAAGTCACAACTATAATTACTTATAGTGCAAGTGTGTGCATGGATACTTTTATTTTCTATTTTTACATAATTTATGTCAATTTTTATGGACAGTAGGGAACTTTTTCCAAAATAAGAATATGCACATATGGACTTGCACTGATATAATTAAAGATGTGACCTACAACTGATGTAGTTATTTTGGTTCCTTTTACTATGTAGATGAGCCCTCAAACTTTGGGGGCATAAACTACCCTTTAAATATTGGGGGACAGGTGGAAACTTTACTTGGTGCCAGATTATCCCACATCTTCCTACTGCAAGGTTTCTTCCTGTGAAGCACTGGTCACTGTCAAAAGTAGGATACTAGACTAGACAGACCATTGGTCTGATCTAGTCAGACAATTTCTATGCTCCCTTTGTCCGTTTCATGCAGAATCCCAAGGACCTTTCAACAATTAATGCATAGAGAAGGGCATCACTGGGATGAGCAAGTGGGCATAGGAGAAACACTAGCAGGACAGGAACCCCAGCACTACCTTGCAGAGGAATCTCAGAGGAGACTCTAGCACACCTATTGCTTGAATAATCTGGTGTCAGACAGATCAAGCTTTAGGCCCTGAAACTTACTTGACAAGCTTGCATCACTACTACCAAAGGAAATTCCATGTTAGAGATTAAAATTCACAGAAATGATTTAAAAGGAACTTTCATCAGCTTGTCAAAACTACATTAAAAAAACCCCTATGTCATGCAGTCTTAATGAGAAGTTTTAAAAGTATCAAACCTTGCATGAATCTGATGCCAAGGGGCTGCAGAGACGCTGGCCTATCTTCCAGTAGTTCATGATATGTAAATAAGCTGCCTAATATCCCTGGCTCACACTTTGCCACTTCCTTCATGGTGAACATTCTTTAAGAGCTGAGAAAGTGCTGCTGGAGCTAAAACCCATGAGCAAGAATTCTGGCAAATGACAACCCTCCATTCTCTAAAGATGCCAACTGATGCTGTCTATATCATAGGAAGTAGGATTTGTTGATTTTGATTATGTAAACATGATGAGATGTTTGCATACAAGGCACGTGTTTACACATTTAAGTAAAAATAATATGAATAAGCTTCAATATTAAAGACTATTTTGTTAATTTTTATTATACTTAATAAAAACTGCAGGTAGTCAAACTAAAAGGAGGAAGGACAACATCTGAACAGACAAGCAAGGAGATCAATTTTTAAAAGAAGATATTCATTACCAAGATAAATTCTGGGGGAAGGATAAAATAAAAGAATACCGTTTATTCGAATGGTGTGTTGTTAAGTGATCAAGCAGTGAGTATTAACAGGATCAACATTACTGGGTAACTACTTTAGAGGTACAGCTACAATACTTCTGACATTACAGTATTAAACAAGTCATCTCAGCTGGTGCAATCAAATCTATACCCAGGCCTTTTGGTGTCACTGGCAACCATGCTGTCACCATCATCCATGTGAAACACTCACTCAAGGGATGATCAACTGTTCTTAGAGCCTCTACCAGTCTCAGATTCCCACTGACCCCTGAACTCAGTGTACTTGTGAAAGAGACCTTTACAGTCTTGGTAGCTTTCCCGAAATTTTGGAAATTTTCCCGAAAAGCTGAGGTTCTTCAGCTCTGCAAGACCAGTTTTACTGGGAAAGTGTCCTTTGCTTTCATGTAAAAACTCTTAGGACTGACAATTCCATATATTTACCTGCTGAAGCAGGTCTTTGGGAAGTCTGGGGTCAGTAGCCTCTGGAAAACATCTTTTCCTAAAGGAGAAAGAAGAAAGTAAGTATTACTCTCCTGCTGGGGGAGAGATACTTCAGAGGGTGAAAATGTTGCAGGGTACAAACACCCCTTCCTCTATAAGGGCTTGGCTACACTTACAAATTTGCAGCGCTGCAGCAGGGTGTGAAAACACACCCTCTCCAGCGCTGCAAATTGCGGCGCTGCAAAGCGCCAGTGTGGTCAAAGCCCCAGCGCTGCTCCCAGCGCTGTCCGTGATTCCCCACAGGGAGGTGGAAGTACGGACAGCGCTGGGAGAGCTTTCTCCCAGCGCTGGCGCTTTGACTACACTTAGCGCGTCAAAGCGCTGCCGCGGCAGCGCTTTGAAGTGTAAGTGTAGCCAAAGCCTAAGAAGAGTTTCAAAGGCACTTACCTCTCAGGGATTCAAACTGAATCTCTGAGGGAAGATACTACAGAACTAAAACATTTTGTTAGAACAGAAAGACACCTCTCTCATTGTATGGGTGAAATTCTGCAGATAGCTTGCAGCAGACAGACAAAACCAGTTTCAGTCCAATTCCTAGCTAACAGGGCATCCACATTGCATAAGCCATTGTAATTGACATCCTTGCTGGCTAGCTCAGCAGACAGGCCAAGGATTCAACTGGGTTACTGAGACTGAACTTCCCACTCACCCCTCTACATACTGCCCCCACCCAGTGCAGAGTTGAAGCATGTTGGGTAGACAGGGTGGGGAAGAACTCAGTCCACTGCCTGTATATTACCTATTCTGTGGATAAACAGGAATTCAATGTGGATAAACAAGACTTAATCAAGAAGATAGAAAGCAATGTTAAGAATGAGAAAAATATCTGAAATTCCTCCTTTAAAAAGCCACTCCCACATTCCCAAACTATATTACTTACTAGTAATAATTTCTATGAATATGCTGTCCTCATGAATCCACAAACTGTGTTGAGAGACACTTGGACCAATTTTAAAAGCAGTCAGCTAACTTGGGGTGTCCTGGTTCATTGCCTAATGATCACAGACTGAATCCCTAGTTTCTATTGACCTGCTCAACGTAGACACTATGGAGAAGCAAAGAAGTAGAGAGGATGGGTGTTTCTCTGTGGAAGGCAATATTTTCAGAGAATACTGGTTGGTTATAAGTAACCTACTTTTCTGCCATGCAAAACTGCCTTCACAGATTCTTAATGGAAAGGAAACTTGACAAGGCTGATTCCCCACTCTGGCACTTTGAGTGCAGAAGGTGGAGGCCGGCAAGGATTCTAAATATTAATACTGGCCACTCCAGGCTGGTATTAAACTCCCAAGGTTGCAGCTTTTATCTGACCTTGGATGGGTAGATGCTACCACCACCCAAGTGCAAAACCCCTTTGAGAGCCCAGGAAGGAGCACTTGGGAATTCCTTCCTGTGGGGTACCCTCAAGCCCTTTCATCCTCCCTCCAGGGAAGAGCTGAGGAAGAAAAAAAGAAAGGAAATCAGCTGTTGCCACCAGCTAATTAAACATGCATCTTAGGATACAAAATCCAATCCTGTTCTTAAAAACAGTAAATTTTATTAAAAACAAAAAGGAAGAAAATACATTTGAAAACTCAGGCTATTGCTAGATTTAAAAAACCCACAAGAATGAAGCACAGAGAATAACCTTCTTGAGGTCCAGCTTACAGGTTACAAGCAAAACAAAAGCATTTGGGGTTAGCACAGGAGTCCACAAGCCATAAAGAAATAAAAAGAAATAACCCTAATCACGTCTTCCTAGACATTTCCTGATCTACTTACACATCTAGGGGTTTCTAGGTATGAGTCAGATGATTTTTCATACCTGGCCCCAAGCTTCTTACAGCATAGTTCCAGCCCTGTTTCTGCTTCTCCCGGAGAACAATACACAGACAAAGGGGAAGTTTTTTCCCCAATTTTAAAAATTCTAGCCTTCCCATTGGCTCTTTTGGTCAGGTGTCCATTCCCTTCCTTTTACCTATGCAGGGGGACTTTTTTAACCCTTTACAGGTAAAGCAAGTACAGAAAACTACTAAGAGGGATTTTATAGCTAACTGACTGGATGGATTTTCATAAAAGGGAGCTATTTCCCCACCACCACCACCTTTCATTTATCACAGAACTGTAACTCAGCCTCCCTGAAACAAGTGTCAAGCCTCAGCACTAAAATTATCTTAACTGGTCATTTCCACTATTTATGTAAAAATATTACTTCCACATTTTTTAAAACGTCTTTATTGAAATGAGCAATACAAAGATTATATAATGTCAAGTGTTTCTTTGATTTGACAAGCTATGGGCCAAAACCTGCAAACACTACCAATATAGTGTCCAGCACTACTGTTACAGTAGTTCCATGAAACTCAATAGAAATACACAGGCTAATAGGGCCAAGAGCCAGTAGTGGTTATAAGGGGCATGCCCTGTCAAAGTCAAAAGTTGAGTGTGAGCAAGGACCCTGGCTCTTTGAGCTCCACTGGCTGGGAACCTAGTTTCTCAGAACAGCTGACATCTAAAATCATCCAAGCTGGAATTCTGAGCTGTACCATTTTAGGCATCAGCATTCTCTAATTAATGTTTATTGACTGGACTGAGAGATCAAAACAAAGAACCCCACAGACCACATTTTCTTTTTTTCAAAAAAAACAAACCAACCACTTATGTGTTTAGATCCAAATTTCATTTATAAACAGGGAAAAGAGGCAAGAAGGGAGCAGAACAATATACAGTGTATGCGGGAGAGAGAAAAGAACAGAATAGGTGGCAGGGTGGCCAAGTAAAGGCGGTGGTGCTAAAGGCCAGGCACGTACCAGGACCTGGGGGCCCAAAGCGGGTGGGGGAGTGCCTGGGTTCGCACCAGAATGTAGGGGCACACAAGGGCCATAGAGGTGTGTGTGCGGCAGGGCCTGCCCCAGGAGCAGGCACTAAAGGGGATGTGTTTGGTAGGGGAGGGGTGGCCGGGCTCGTCAGACACCCCGGTGTGTGTGTGTTTGGTGGGGAGACTCGCCAGGCGTGTGTGTGTTTGGTGGGGGAGGGGTGGCGGGGCTCGCCAGGCGCTCCGGGGTGTGTGTTTGGTGGAGGATGGGGGGGCCGGGCTCGCCAAGCGCCGGGGGTGTGTGTGTGTTTGGTGGGGGATGGGGTGGCGGGGCTCGCCAGGCGCCCCGGGGAGGTGTGTGTGTTTGGTGGGGGATGGGGTGGCGGGGATTGCCAGGCGCCCCGGGGGGGTGTGTGTGTTTGGTGGGGGAGGGGTGGCGGGGCTTGCCAGGCGCCCCGGGGTGGTGTGTGTGTTTGGTGGGGGATGGGGTGGCGGGGCTTCGCCAGGGGCCCCGGGGGGGTGTGTGTGTTTGGTGGGGGAGGGGTGGCGGGGCTCGCCAGGGGCCCCGGGGAGGTGTGTGTGTTTGGGGGGGGAGGGGGTGGCGGGGCTCGCCAGTGCCCCGGGG